>NC_049169.1:109890580-110222507 GCF_009769625.2 Cygnus olor | reverse complement strand
GTCTCAGCTTTCCCTGACTTGTTTTCACTGTCTCACATAAACATTCTTCTTCCACAACTCATAAGAGCACTCCCTTCTTTTACATCTCTCTTTAAGACCTAGCTTTGCCATAATTCCTGTAAGAAATGTACCATGCTATTGTATCTCCAGAGGTGAGAATGATTCATTATTACTTTCTATAATAAAAATGCAATTACCAGACTATTATAGTTTATGTAAAAAGGGCACAAAGACAGCCACATATATTTCTTTATATTCCTTCTCCCAGTCTTTCAGGATCACTCATCTTTATGACCTGCAAGTTACGTGCAATAATATACTTAAATGTTTGTTTTTAAATCTCCTTGCATAATGGATGAGATTCTATTTCAGGATTGTAGCTGTAAATTAATATTACGCAATAAGAAGCTATTATTATTATTAGCTATGTATATTCTAAAATATTTTTAAATGAGAAAATGATATCCAAACTTAGACTACTCTATTCACACAAAGCTCAGGAAGAGACCTCACACATTATCCTACAGCACATGTCGTCCAATAAAGCAATCATCAGCACTGGGTTTCAGTTATCGTTATCAGAGATCCTTATATTTCACACCATCAACACATCTCAATCCTTACTCCAGGCACTCACCTCTATCAACAGCTCAGCCAATTTTTTAAAAGATGCTTCACAGCTTCCAATCTACTTTATTACACTCTGATTTTTACTGTGTGCCAACAGCTCTCTAGATCTTAATAATATTTAAGGTACAAAGTAATAATATTAATTTATTCCAAAGGCCAAAGGGGCCATGTGCATACAGGGCACATTTGGGGAAATTAATGCTCAGTCAACAATTGCTGACAGGATAAACATCAATGAAATTTCTGCTACTTTCTCATGAAGCACGACATGTGGGGCATCCGTTTCCTGAAACCTTTCACCAAACTGGGCACATGTGGCACTTTCCAACCTTCCTGCTGAAGGGAAAGTCTCTTCCTGTTCTAGCCTCATCTACAGTACAAAACGTCTTTTTTCTTTTCTTGTTTCAAAATTCCCCCCAAATCAAGCATACTTTAAATACAAATAATTTTGATAGTTAATTAAAATCTTTAGTATATTCCACAAACCACATGAAAAAAGTTAAGATCTAAAATGTCAGTCAAGTCATTTTAGTCTAATGAAATTGTTAGTGGAAACAGAAAAACTGATCATATGCTATCACTCAGTAAAAAAATCCACCCATTACACTGGACTTCATTTGGTATTGTAAACACGGGTAAAAACAAGTAAAATTTAAAAGCAGTTATTTCCTTGTGGTTTGATCTGTAAATCAAACTGTACCTGGGGTTTCATTCAGGCTGAAGGCAATTCGTACTGGCTTATCAGCAGGTACCCTGGCGGTGGTGATCATGTGGGCACTTGAGCCAATGCTTTTACTTGTTTGTTCCAGCTGAAATAATATAAACAATATATTTATTACAGAGCATGTAACACCATTCAACAAATGAGTTTTACTGCTTTTCATGCATTCATAGCTGCCTTTCTCATTCTAGCTAAGCAACGTTTAGAATGAAAGTCAAGGGAGTGCCATTTCACTTTTCCATTTAAAAAAGATTTAAGTGAAATTCAGTGCACAGCCTGCCTTTCTTTTGCTACTTGTAGGTTAGAAAGAACGATGGCAAAGGAAGCATCCCCTTTCCTCACCTGCTTGCTCCCCGCCATTGCCCCTTCAGCAAGCCTTGACTCGTGGCAATGCTGCCTGGTTCTGAAGGTGAAGAAGGAAGAAGGGGTGGGGAGATGAGAGTAACATGACCCCAAGCCTGCCATGTGATTGGAAACGTGCACACCACTCCACATGGTGTCAACGAGGAGGCACCCATCCTCCTACCTTCCACCCATCCTCCTACTTTCCACCCATGCTCCCCCAGTCAAAGTGTGCCTGGTAGTTGCACACTCAATGGTCAGAAAGTTAGTGGCTCGCCAAACCTTGGTGGTGATTCCTCAGTGGAACTCTCTGCAGGTGTAGGGGTCTTTCTGCATGGGTTGCCTCTTGGATCTGGACCTTAGTCAGTCCTCGGTATTTCTTCTGAGACCACCAACTCCAAAAAGTGGTTTTAAGGAGATGAGACCCTGCCCATTAAGAAAACTGCTAATTCATTTCAAGCAGGGCACCGAAGAATTGTTGAGCAACAACAAAAAATTTAGTTACTACTGATCTGTAATGCTACAATTAAGACATCTCTGACCACTCAAAAGTTGTGTGCAGAGTTCACAGTGTTTAACCTTTTGAATGAATAGCTTTGGTTGAACTCTATCAAATACCTGAATGTAAACTTAATTTCCTTGTATACCTAGCACAAAGCTGCTAAAATTCACAGATATTAATTTTCTGATTAGCTCCATGTGGGGAGAACATGAAGTCAGTGGGACTTCATGCACACAAAAGACCTGCCCATAAAGAAATTATTTTAGGACTGAAGACTATGCTATCCAGAGTGCATTGTACTCATACCAACTATGTGGACAAATATGAGAGTAGCGTTTAAATCACCATAAAAACTCCTCGGTCAATTAGAAACCAAATTCTTCAGAAAAATACAAACAAATTACTAAAAGTTGTACCACATATCTCCAGATAACATGGCATTTAGCAAGTGAAAACACAAGCCAATTTCCTAAGCCAGTAATTGTGCAGTTTTTCAGTGAAGTAGTGATTGTATTGCACTGAAATCCCAACAACCCATTCCAATTTACACTTAATTATTTGCCAGTCTCAGAAAGTCAATAGAACAGAACAATATTACAGGATTACAATCTTCCTTGGTGATGCACAAGTGAATCAAATTCTTCCCTGGCATCACTGCCTTGCAATCAGGGTAAGAGTATCCTATTTGCATTTGGCCCATTAATTTCAGCATTTCTTTTTATTTGCTTTGTCTGCCTTAATATTTAGCTAACAGAGTGATACAGTTACTCTGTAGCAATGCTATCAATCATTCATTCACTCTGATCAAATAAATTATTATTTAAAATTCTTAATCTTGTCTAAAAGTAACAAATATTCTAAAATCGTTGCTTTAAATAAATCTGATTTGGAGCTGTGAATTTCTCTTTCTACTGATACATGAAAGATATCAGGAATTATTCCCTATTCTGTATTACTAATCTTCAAGACACACAAAAAATTGAACAGATATCTTCTGGGCATAGACAAATAAAGGTCAAATAACTGCCCCAGTGTATGTTTTTGGTCTCAGGAAAAGACCTCTGGAGTTGACCGAAATATCTGACTAAATAACTTTTACCTTCTTGGCATTAGTGATCTCCTATTTTTCCCCCAGACACTCACTTTATGAGAAATATCTGAGACATCTCACTATTTTTAAAAATTAACAGAACTACTAAGCCAAAATTCATATTTCCTTTCCATATCTCCCAATACAAGGTAAAGGGAAAAAAAAAGAGATTTTAAATGATAAGAACATCCTTGAAACAAGGTTGTTCCCTATTCTGCATCAGTTTTCCTGACACCTGTTATCACAAGTGGTCTTTCACATAACAGTATACTTCACAATTCATATCATAGCCTAAGAAATTAAAGTATTCTGCTGGAGGATTTAAATTTGCCATAGCGTATCGGCAGGAATAAATCTGTTGTCCTATCCTAGCCACATACTCTGTAGTCTTCAATATCTTTAAATTACCTCTCTTAACCACCTGCTATGTGAGGGCAAAAATCAATACCTCTTCAGTAAGTAATAGTGAATTCTATCATAACACAAGAGTGTTTGCATTTTATTCTAATTCACACACAAAAAAGTATATATATATATAATAATAGTCTCATCTTTATCCACAGCCGTTACCATGCTATCTGGTTTCTTATATTACATTTGTACCTTCACTCAATTGTGTGCAGAGTCCTCAAGCTCTTCATCACAAAAAGCAATCAGACAGAAAAGAGAGGGGTGGAAGCATTCTGTGTGCAAACAAGGTGATGCAGGAAACACAGCCTGACTGCCCCCCATCCCACCTGCCTCCTCCGCACATGATGAACAGGATCTCTGCAGACAGAGATGAGTGTGAGTGGGCAACCTGGAATTTAATGAGATTTATTGAGCAGCCCTCTTGATCGTGGCAATTGCCTATAGCACTGGCTGCTGCTGCTTCATAAAAAGCCTGTAGCAGAACTCAGATAATCTAAGTGTTGTTACAGCTCTATCAATTTAGTTCAGTTTTCACACCTGTTGCCTTACCTCACTTAGTGGAGTGTCTGCACTTGTATAATCCAGGGCCAGCCACTGCCTTGGCTTGTCGTTGCCTTTATGTAGTAAAGCTTCAATAAAAGAAAAGGCTGCACCTGCTGCATGGCAACAAACTGACAAGGTCTGAGAAGCTGAGACAGCTGTCAGGGCAACATGCTGCTACCTGCACTTCCCATAGGCTTTGCCGTCCCAAAAGTTCGCCCTTTTCCGCTTTTCTCCACAATTCCGTTTTCCTTCCTCTCCTTTCCAGTGGCGAGGGATTATGATGCTGTCATGCTTCAGGGTGGAAAAAATCCTTCTGTCACAGGCATTATTAAGCAGCAAACTGTGGCGAGCCCAAGATTTTTAATTCATTAGTCCTGGCAAACCTAAAATACAAACAGACTTGCTTCATAGGACAGGAATGTTTTCAGCATGACCCAATCAGTGTCTGTGTCTATTCCAGCAAACTGGCAAAGATAGCATGACTCCAGTCAGCAAAAATGTCTGTGGCTCCAATCAGCTTGGGGTGACATTGCCAACTTGGACCGGCTACAAGCGAACTATCAAATGATAGCAGCAACTATCAGAGCGAACAGCAAGGGATGGGCTTGGTGTTTTAGGCTCGGTTCATGCTGGCTTTGGTAAAGCAAGGCTCGGCTCGTAACAGGCGATAGTGCGGCTGCTTTGGGGAGGCAACAGGCGAATTTCAGAATGTATGCGCTGTGAAAGCAGATGTATTTATAGATGAACTGATGAGGATGGTGATAACTGAAGCTGACTAATTCAGAGACTGCACTGAACTCAGAGATTTCCACACTAACTAGGTTTCCTAGTGTGATTTCTGACAGCATTTCTCAGCCTTGAAACCACAGGCAAGTAATTAATAGAGAAATCTTGAACTACCACAAAAGAGAACTTCTTCAGCTTGAGCATTTATTTTCTGTAGCTGTATCCGGCACAAGTACTGCATACATGACTTTTTTTTTTTTTGATTGACTGCTATCACAGACATTAAAACAAATGGAGAGAAATGGAAAACAATTACAAAATGATTAGACACCGTATCTTTATATTTATTGTTATGTGATTGAAAAAGGAGTTCTTTTTTTTTTAATTTATTTATTTCAAAATATGTTTTGAAGATCAATTTGTTTTTAAATTCCATATGGAAGTTTTATCTAGCCCAAACCTCCTGTGTAGGGACACTGCTAGATTCTTCTGTTGGCTCAGCCAAGACAGACAAAGGTTGCAGGACAGATTGACAAGTAAAGGTTGTCTGAAGTCAAATTTTCATCCTCACCCTCTCACCCTTCCTCACCTTCTGGCCCCAGGCCAGGACTGGTCTAATCAGTGCAAATCTCAGGAACCCAGCAGTTGCCCTTGTGGCCTCAAAAGACCTTTTTCATACTTTGAAATGACTAAACTGCAAAGATATTCTACCCACACTGTCTTTCCGCCTTTCCAGCAATGACCCGGGAGGGCATCAGACAGCTACACCATTAACTAGGTATCTGGTGAGGCCAGCTTTTTAACTGCACTGTGAATTCAGAGCAAGGTATAGGCTCTGGCCCAAAAAGTTACTCAAAAGCAGGCATTTTCTCTTCTCTTGATGTGTTTGTGAAAAAAAAATAAATAAAAAATTGAGGGTTCCTCCCTGTATGTCTCCTTTGGAAGGGGAAGGAAAGAGATTTGTCTCCGATCACAGCCATTATTGCTGATAACATTCTACAGCTCAATACCATCAGCAGTTGATGTTGATCTCCAGCTCTTGGTCCAACTACTGTGAAAGTATTTGTTTGAAGATACAGAAAATTCTGGGTCCACTGAAGTTAGTAAAAAATATTTTGCTTCTGTTTCCATGTAGCCAGGGTTTCCCTCAAATCATATATCCTCTTCTCCCTTGTGTGGACAGATGGTATTTAGATGGTATGAGAGGCTTCATTACATGCCATGACAGTAAAGCCTAAAAAAAGGCTCTCGATGTAAAATCTTAAGTCGTGCAAGATCTTCAATAGCCATAACAGCAAGGGTCTTGGACAGAAATGATGGCTGAATAGTTCAGGAGTGTTTTTCCCAGATGGCTCTGACACTCCACATTTCCAAACTGACACTTCAGTTGTACTCAGTTTAAACTGTATATGCATTTGGAAATCGAGTTCATAATCATTTGTATCCATTGTGCATATATTTTTTACATCGGTGTTTCTAGTTAAATCTGTATTATTATACACACTTTCCAAAAAGAAAAAAAAAAAAGATGAAATCACCTGTGCTTCACTTAATATGTGCACTCCTCTTCTAAGGAGGCTGCTGCTTCAGAAGACTGAATCATGAGCTAAGATACCAAAACTGCACAAACCAAAAAGCCCCTGATTTGCATTTAAATATCAGTTCCGTGCTTTACACAAGAATTAGTCACCTGTATGGAAGGTAGTGTATTTTAAGACTGAGAACATTATGGCATTCAGTATATAGAACATTAAATCTGAAACATCAGGATAAATGATTTGGCTGTAACCATTTTATCATCTGTTTACTACTGGGGATATGGTAGTAAAAATAAAAATATGGATTTAAACAGCACATTTCAAAAAGTTTTCTAAAAAACTTTATAGCAATAAACTGGGGAAGAGCTCTGTTTTAAGCAAGGGGGAAATTGAAGTCCAGGGTACTGCGATTTGCTGAAGCTAGTAGTCGAAGACATTGTAAATTTGGGGAAGACATAAATCCCACTTGTTCACTCTGTAGGCTAATTATGCATCTAAGAAACTTATTCTCCCATTTATCACAAAACAAAAAATACTTTTTATAACAGTCTGTACATACACCTGCTAGTCATCTTTGTGAAATTACAGGATGCTGTTAACTCCTTTATCTACAATTTTTTTTTTTTTTTTTTTTTTTTTTTTTTTAGTGCAGGAGCACAGTCTGCCCTGTTTCCTTTCCAGCATACTCTTAGTCATCAGATGCCTGGTACCCAAGCAAAATTTTTTTTAATCCTGTGTCACATTATGGAACTGGTGATAAACTAGAAGAGGATATGATGTTTTATTCATCAAAAACACCTTAAAAAAAAGCTTGTGCTAAATTAGGAACACTAGGACTTGTTGATATTCTGTAGCAGAAACATGCAAATTTGTAACAACTTTTAGGGTGAAGTATAAGTTACTCTACAGATGTAAAAAACCAGTATCTGCTGTCTAATAAAACACCTGTTGCCTTACTTTTTTTAGTTGTGCTACTCTCGATTCATCTCAGTTTCCTAATATAAGTGGTATTTTAGTAACATATGACCTCATTCATGCTAAAATGGTGTTTCACAGATTGTCAGTCACTATTTAAAAATACACTTTAAATATTCCAACATATGGAAGATGTTCCAAGGAGAAATTAAAAAAAAATGCTTTCCCTAAAACTGTACATAGAGTGAAATCTTCATTTTAATAATTCCCCTGAGTACTAACAGAATCACATTTTTGTCAATTTCTGATTTTGTTGCAGATTATTTTTGCAGGAAAAAAAATGTTTAAAACAAACCATTGCAGGAGGCATTTGGTCCACTTTACTCACATTGAGGCTGATCAGGGTGAAGCTCCTCCATGCCATAGAAAATTGACTTTAAAGGCATAAGCATTGGTGAGCTACATCCTTTAGCTTCACATTACCTGTAGAATTTCCAAAAACACCTAGATTGTAAAGGTCAGAATTTGTCAGATATTAAAATCTAGATGGTATATTCCATTTGTCTGTCATGGTAATTAAAAAAGTGCCTTCACACCAGCCACAAAAATAAGTTATTTGTTGATCCAATCTCATCTTGCAGTCAATAAGGATAACCATCTCAACTCTGCATGGAACTGAGTACAGAAGTGTTTTTTTCTTCAGTAGGTGTCATCCTCGGTGAGATCAGAACATCCAATATGATGAATTCAAACTACAATTTTTCCAGACAGAAATCCAAAGGCAGAGGTCAATACTTCTCTTTTGTCTTTTGGATGATAGGAAGGTATAGATAAAATATGCATTAGTTTCATCTCATTCACAACCGTATATCCCAAGTTCTAACGACTGGAGCAGACAACAGAATACTTCATTACTCTTCTTAGATACTGCCTCCAGTCTCCTTCCCTGGGTAGTATTTTAACGTGGGTAAAATAACATACTTTCCCCCAAGCTCTACAATCATAAATGTCTGAACCCTATCAGATGAAATTAATTAATTAAAAACAACCTGACGCAGACATTGAACAGTGACAAAAAATAGCACATAAATGTTATAATTAACAGTAAATTGACATGCAGTAGCTGAATTCAGTTATATAGGGTCATACCGATCTAATGAAGGAGATTGTTCCAGAGAAATTTAAAAAATTGGTTTAGTCAAGGTGATGTGGAATTACCGGAGCTTACTCAACATTTTTTCACCTGCTTTATGACCATCTGGAAATAACTGCATCTTGAATCATTTGAAAGTCTAACTGGTGAAAAGCTCTGTCTCTTCCACAGCAACCTCTAGAGAAAAACTGTGGGATGCTAATGCTGCTTACAGGAAGAAAACTTAAGACTTTGAGATAGGATGCTGCTTTGGCATCCTCTTATATCTCCTGGGTGGAAAATAAGATGAAAGCTGAAGTTAGAAATATTATTGGAAAAGGATCACTGTTGTCAGAAATCAACAGGTGCAAACTTACACACTTCACTCACATCAGCATAGAGATGCAAATAACCTTTAGAAACTAAATACAGGAAGAATGGTGGCAGGTCATCTCAACAGGGAATGATGGAGGATATGGAAAGACAGGGTGCAATGCACTAGGAGATCACCAGCCAAATGTTCAAAGCTAGCACTGGCTAGTACTGGTTAGCTGGAAACACCAGAACTTTCTTGAAAGAACTAAAACCAAAAGACATCAATTTTGTTTATTGATTTTGTCACTAAACCACATCCAACTGTTCTAGTACAGAAAGATAATTCTCTTACAGCCGCATAAAAGTAAAGTAGTCACTCCATTTCAATTGGACTTGCCATGTCCCGAAGGCATGTTTAGTTTACCTTGCATAAGAACTTACCGGAAGGGAATACTGCAAGACATTACAGCCTCACTTGTTGATGACGGCTGAGGTCATCATACTCTTATGGATATAGGCATGAGACTTCTAAACTAACACACTTTTTCATCAAACTTTCCTGCTATCAGGAAGAAATCAGCCTCCAGAAGAACCTGTGGCAAAATTCCCACCTGCAAACATGGAGGAGAAATTAAGAAACAATACACTCTAGAATATTTATTAGCAAAACTTGTTCATTATGAAGCACTGCTTATAATAGTCTAGAAAGTCCTCACACCTCCTCTAGATATTTATTTTCCCTCTCTCCTCGAAGAGAAAGCATATGGTACTATAACCAGCAAGAATACAGAAGACAGTTCTGCAGTGGTGTGCATGTATCAGGCCCAGGACTATCACACAATGACAGGATGCGTGTGCATGAATTTATCTGGATCTATAGAATGAGCTACACTAAACAGGATATCATTATTGTTACAAAGTCAAACACTTTCAGGCTTATGAACTGCCTGCCTATTCACATGTGGTTCAGAACCCTTGTGCATCTCTGATATGATCTTTAACAATGGATGTTTACATCACTTCCCCCCAGCAACCCAAATTCAGCCAAAATGGCTTGTTCCAATGAAAGGTATTATATTTTTAAAAAGGCACACTGGGAAAAAAAAAAGTGTTTGCTCTGGCAGATGAATTGTACAAGACACATTCAAAGGCCAGCTTACCTGGGGATGGCTCTTTCCCAGAAAATAAGGCTGTTTGCACTGGGACACTGGCACGACCAAGTGGGGTAAGGACAGTAAACCGCTTCTTTATTTGGTGGGGAAGAAGGTACTTGAACATCATTCTTCCTAAAAGATGACCCGTGTGCCTGAGGCTGACTCTAAGTGAAGGACCAACCACAACCATTTTATCATTATTAATGCCATACTCTTCCTCATCTCACCAAATTTTAATAATGAACAAGCAGAAATTTTTGTGATTTAATATAGAGGATTAAGCCAGTGATATTAATACTTCAGAATATTCCCATATTAAGACACCTACACAATACTAAGTATAACTATACTGCCAGGAAAGCTTGGCATTACCTTATTAACATTAGTCAAGATGACATATTGCTTCTAGAAATGACATAATATTGATATTTCTCACATGAGAGAAATGTGCTGGATCTGTCATCAGTTTCTCTTTCGCTCTCCATCAAAGATTAACAAAATACCCAAATTGCTCATATGATTGTGAGTACTCCACAGGTGAGAATGCCAATGGTTTTAGCACTTTAATTAAAACGTGTCTGCTACAGGATTTTTGTCAGATTGGCAGTAATGACCCCCAAACATATTGTTTACCTTTAAAAACCCACGGTTTCAGACAACGGAGAATAATCACTGATTTGGTAGTTATTCACTTACACCTACCTCTTATTACGAATAGAAGCCGACGTTTACGGAGAGATACCTGCTCTTCAATGCTGCCCCTTAGAGGACACATTCAAGAAATTCATCCATTTCCTGTAAAAGAGCCTATGAAGACAAGACAGAGAGAACTGTATCGAGACAACGTAATGTTGCACTATTTGAAACCTACTAATTATTAACCTATTAACCACTATGGCATATTAACTTGCAAAACTCCTTAATCACTTTTAGAAATTGTTTTTGCTACAGCTGTGTTTGTCAAAAAACAAGCTTGATTCCCCATAGCACTTTTATGCAAGTCCTTTAATGGCATCCCAGTTTTAACTTTATGATTTTCTTCATATGGTCATCCACAATAATTCAGGAATAAAATGAAATTTCCAAGCTAAACATGTACTGAGTCTTTTTCTTTTCGTTTTACTTTTTACTTTTTAAACTTTTTTCCCTTTTTCTCCTTTTTCTTTTTTTTCTTCTTTTTTCTCTTTCTTTTTCTTTCTTCTTCTTTTTCTTCTTCTTTTTCTTTTCCTTGTTCTTATTCCTTTCCCTTTCCCTTTCCCTTTCCCTTTCCCTTTCTCTCTCTTTCTCCTTCTCTCTCTTTCTCCTTCTCTCTCTTTCTCCTTTTCCTTTTCCTTTTCCTTTTCCTTTTCCTTTTCCTTTTCCTTTTCCTTTTCCTTTTCCTTTTCCTTTTCCTTTTCCTTTTCCTTTTCCTTTTCCTTTCCTTTTCATTTTCCTTTTCCTTTTCCTTTTCTCTTTTTTTCTTTTTCTTTCTTTTTCTTTTTCTTTTTCTTTTTCTTTTTCTTTTTCTTTTTCTTTTTCTTTTTCTTTTTCTTTTTCTTTTTCTTTTCCTTTTTCTTTTTCTTTTTCTTTCTTTTTCTGTTTCTTTTTTTTTCTTTCTTTTTCTTTCTTTTTCTTTTTCTTTTTCTTTTTCTTTTTCTTTTTCTTTTTCTTTTTCTTTTTCTTTTTCTTTTTCTTTTTCTTTTTTTTTCTTTCTTTTTCTTTCTTTTTCTTTTTCTTTTTCTTTTTCTTTTTCTTTTTCTTTTTTTTTCTTTTTCTTTCTTTTTCTTTTTCTTTTTCTTTTTTTCTTTTTCTTTTTTTCTTTCTTTTTCTTTCTTTTTCTTTTTTTTTCTTTTTCTTTTTTTCTTTTTTCTTTTTCTTTTTCTTTTTCTTTCTTTTTTTTCTTTTTCTTTTTCTTTTTCTTTTTCTTTTTCTTTTTCTTTTTCTTTTTCTTTTTCTTTTTTTTTTCTTTTTCTTTTTCTTTTTCTTTTTCTTTTTCTTTTTCTTTTTCTTTTTCTTTTTCTTTTTCTTTTTCTTTTTCTTTTTCTTTTTCTTTTTCTTTTTCTTTTTCTTTTTCTCCCTTCCTTTTATTAAGGTTTGTTGGTGGTACCAACTAATTGTTTTAATACCATGAACTATACACAGGCTGCCACAGCTCCTGCTTGAGCTCTCTAAATCCTGATTCTCTTGTGAAAGTGACAGCAATGCCACTTTAGCAGGGCAGCAGCAGGGAATACTCATCTCTAAATTATCTGAATTAGGAGATCCTGATAAAAATGTTTAAGAATCTCATCTTGCAGAATGCATGATCTCTATCCATGTGTGATGCTTCATCGTACCTTGAATACATACAGAAGAGCACAGTGAGATCTTAATATCTGGTAGCCATCCATTTCAGATGAAACATTATGAAACCCAAGACTGCAGTCTCAAGTATTCTCCAATGGCATCAAAAGAAAAGCTGTAAGGTACATGCTGTAGCACATTTGAGAGGACAAATTGCTCATTCCAGGTTACAGCTTAGATCATCAATCTGTCTACCATTTGAGCATTATGCCTTCAAACATAGTGCAAAACTAAAAAATTGCTATTGAAATACATAAAATGAAAATTACTCCTGTTCTATTCTTTTGGCTCCTACAGTTTTACAGCCATAAATAAAATGACACTGGTTTAAAATGAGTAAAACCAGCTCTCAATAGAGTCCACATTTCTTGAAATGTTAAATCCAGTACAAGAGTGTTCTTTAGTAGTACCAGACCATTTCCATTACCACAGCTTCGTGGTTGATGAGATTGCAATTTTAAAACATTACTTTAAAGAGTTACAAAAAATATGGCATATAGACGTGACAGACTGTTTTTGAATTTTAAAAATGCAAAAGAGTAAGAAAAAGAAACTTGCTTCATGTATTTGTTATCTTAAAACCATATTTACTAGACAAATTATGTCATTATTGCCATAGCAATTACAAAATACTGATTTTTTTAAAAAGATTGTCTAATTTCACTTGCTGAGAAGAATCCTTTTTTAACATTCTGAATATTCAAATATTACTAGGTTTTTGCTATTCATCTTCACATTGCCACTCACAGTTTTCACCATAAACTCATTTACTTCTCTTAAAACCAAGAAACACACAAAAATTTTAAGCAGTAAGCTTCTATGAGACTGTATGATGACAAAGGAGTCATTCTTTAATGGATTTAAGGGAGAAATATTGAAAGTATTTATCTGGAATCCTTTAGCACAGGCATCTAGTGATAAAGCACAATAATTTATTTTTATTTGTTTTTACAGAAAAAATGCTGTACTTGGCATCCTGAAAAAACATACACTCTGTGTTTTACTGTTTTTGTTTGGGCTGTGATTCCAGTATGTAAAATCAATTATTAGCTCTCAAATTCATAATGTTTCGTAAGTCTCATCAGAACAGCACATTTTCTGTCATAGTTCTTCTGTACATGCCAGTGATAATGGGAATTCAAGACTGAAGAGAAATTGCTGGTTAGACCATATCATAGAGGACTGGAGACATGGAAACATAATGAAGTACCCCATTAAGTGTGAGAGATCAAACTTCAGGACTCTGAAGGCTTGAAAAGCAGACATCAGGCTGTCTGTGAGAGCAAAAGAAGTTACACTTGTGTCTTCAAAAGCATTGTAGATGGAATCACATACTGCTGAATGAATACTATGTTTTCCATCTTTTCCACAGATTCCTTGCTGAACCCTTAGTTGTCAAATGTCTTCTTTTATTTACAAAGAAAATGAAATTTAAATGAAGCAAAAAAGTAGCACCGTGGTTTGGAGTCCTGTAGACTCTGCCTTCCACCACTCCCTTCTGTGAAGATGGTGTCTTCTGGGCCAACCTACCAAAAGCCTTTGTAAGTGATCAAACAAGCCAACTGCTTTCTCAGACCTTCTGCAGGTGTTTGGAAAGATGACTTCCTCCTAAATCCATGGCATGCTGATGTTCAAAGTAAGAGAGAAAGCGGTAGTATGGCTTGCTGCCATATATTGTCTTACTTCAAGCACTGGTTTAAAGTCTTCTGTTGTTTCTTTGCCAGTTGGCTGACAACAAGGACATCTGTTAGTGGATCAAAATAACCAGTGTGAAGCTTTAACATATGTTTTGGACCATTTTTACACAAGAGAATGATTAACAGAGAATCTGTTGTGAATCTCACATGTGGCTTACTGATGCCCAAATTTTAGTCCATAGAATTCAGAACCTAGACCATAAAGATTCATAACAAACATTTAGACATTCATTTCACTGTATTACATTTAAAAATGAATAAATGATAGAAAGGAAGAAGCTCAAATGCATCACAGATAAAATCAAGAGTTGGTAGCATATGCAATATCGGGGATGAAAAGAAGTGACAATTATCCTTCAAAAGCAAAAAAAAAAAAAAAAAAAAAAAAAGCAGAGATTTCTTTACTGCTTGATTACTGTTTCAAGAACCTTAACCCCAAAAGAGGATTCAGAACTAAATCTGAATGATAGCCAACACGGAAAACTACTGACACTGCTGAGTTGGGGATGTGTTTTTGCCACCTTTGCCTTGGAACTTCAATGTCCAGTAACATCCTTTTGCTTCCCTAAGCCTAGTTCTCTAGTTCTCATGTCACCCATTCATTGTGTAGTACACAAAGCTTCCAGAGACCAAATGTTTAATAAATACACACAAATCCATGTGAAAAAAGGAATTCAGTGTTTTGGTAGCTTTACATATTGTCACAACACAGTACAAACACTGGTTACTGCTGATCAGATGTACACTAGGGAGATTTTCTTGTTAAGTAAACCACCAGAACATTAATTTTGTGGACTATTACTTTTCTTTTAGATAGATTGAAGCACTGGACAATTGGCAACCTTATGAAGTTCCAGAAAGGCAAATGCCAGGAGCTGCACCTGGGACGGAGAAGCACTGGCCACAGGCACAGCCTGGGAGAGGAGTGGCTGGGGAGAGGCTCAGCAGAAAAGGACCTGGGGGTGCTGGTCGACAGCTGGCTCAGTGTGAGCCAACAGTGAGCCCTGGCAGCCAGGAGGGCAAATTGCATTTTGGGGTGTGTTAAACACAGCACAGCCAGCCGGTCAAAAGGGGCGATTCTCCCGCTATATTTAGTGTTGGTGTAGCCTCACCTTGAATACTCTGTGCCATTCTGGGCTCCACAATATAAAAAGGATGTTAAGTTCCTTGAAAGTATCCAGAGGAGGGCAACAAAGCTGGTAGAAGGGCTGGAAAGCATGTCCTGTGAGGGACAGGTTCCTTGCAATTGAAGCTATTCTATGATTCCATGGTTTAGAGATAACTGGGCAAGAAGTCTTCCATTGACCTGAGTTCTGGAGAATTTATGGATTTCTAAATGGGTATATTTGGATGATGTATAGTCAAGAAACCTAAGATTAATCCCCAAATAAGAATGGGGACAATACAAGAAACAAAATTTGCAGTTACTTGGACAAGGTCTTTAAAATTGTTTGGGTAGAGAAACAAAGTATAAAAAAATTGGAAAAAAACTCTGTCCTTGTTCTAAAGATCTAGTACTGTTTTAGACCATCCTTAGAAAATTCCAGGTTGGTCAAGGCATGACACAATGAAGAAAGATTACAGACTTCTGTGGTCCAAGCACCAGCAAATGTAAGTTCTGGTCTTGATCTCAGAATCCTACCTCTACATTTTTTCTACTTTGTGTCTGCAGAGCTGAAAGAAATGCAGATCAGGTGTAATAGTAACTTGCTTCTACAAGTCTACAAACAGTTGTGATTTCATTTACTCTTCATGACTTCTTTTGTGTATTATTTCTGCAGAAGTCTTTAGCTATTAGCTGAAAGCTCATATACTGGGGTAAGAATACACAAATGGTAAGAAGATTTTGCTTTCCTGTCTAGCTTGCTCCAACAAGTGAGATAAGCCCAGGATGCTAGCAGCGCTTAGCCCAGGAGCTGTGCACTAATGGCCTAAGAAGTATTCATAGTTTATTAGAGTGCTCCTTTTCACTCTGTGACAGGTGAGATAAGCACAATCTGAGAAAAGCTGAAGTAACTACTGCTGTTGTTACATACAGAATAATTTTCGTCCTGATTGCTCAGCCCTATGTGGTTCACACTTCCGTTTGTCAGGTATAAGCATGATTCTCTGCAAACTAGGTATGGTCCTCAGGCTTCCCTCAACATGGCACCCACATTTTTTCATTGGCCAAACATCAATGTTGTTTGACAAACACAATCAGATATTAGTTACACTCACAGTTTCACCAAATACTTTTCTATTCCTTATTTTTCCAATTGTTTATGTTCCCACTGCTGAATAAGTAAATAGAAATTAAGCCCTTTAACATTCTGTCCTTTGTACAAACTTCCCAAGACCTTGTTAAATTTTACCATCCCAGAATTTGACAAACATGTGCCCATAGACAAGCTGGGGATTTCCATGTGTACAGTAATAGATTTTGGCTGATGAAAGGACAGCCAACTGCCAATGGCCAACCCTCTGACCTTTGGATGGTCCTTTAGCATGGCAATATCTGTGCAGAATATAAATGGTGTATATGAATAGCTAAAAAAAGATCAAGGCCAAGTCAAAGTCATGCTTAGGCATCGAGTCCCAAGTAACTCCTGATTATAACAGAAGAGATGCTTCAGTGACAGTTTAATACAAATTAATATATGTATGTATATATTCATAATAATGCACATACGTATAGCACATACATATATATTCTAGCTTTAGTGGTATTCTAGCTTTAAAAAAAAAAAAGGAAAAAAAAGGAATCACTATAAGCTTCACTGAAGGCATTGTACCAACAGGGCAGTTCCTGAAATAACTGAAGATAGGGTAAAGCAGCACTGCCACAGAGAGACTCTGCCCTGTTTCCCTTCAGGTCTCCTCGTGCCAGCCCAAGATTTTGCACACCTATGTAAGTGAGCAGGAAAGCTGAAAGATGGCCAAGCTCTATTGGGGTTAGTTTTAGTGCAGATCAGTTCTCTAATTTGCTTCACTGCTTGGGTGATCAAAAATTTGGCAAGAGAGGATTTGAGTGGAGGAGAAGGGGAATGCAGAGGTGAAAGAAGCAGGCAGACATGGGACTGCCTTTTTAGCCATTGTCCTTCAAAATAATGGACCTGGAGTGTGAAATCATTGACCAGCAGCAACTTCCTTTAGGAACCTGCAATATTATAAGTAGAAACAAACACTGAATAAATTTTCTTCTCCAAAAAAAAGCAGCACTTAGGAAAATGCCTAAACTGAAGTAAACTGGACTGCTGAAGTGCTGAGTAAGAAAAGGGGTTTTCACCCCCAGGTTGCTTATTTAATTCAAGAAGAGTTGACCTAATAGCAAGCACCATGCAATGTTGCAACTGTGGGCCTGCATGAGCTGTCTTTGCTTTTTGCTGTAGTTCCAACATGACACAAGCTACACTTCCTGTATATAATCATAACATCACAGAATATCCTGAGTTGGAAGCAACCCACAAGAATCATCAAGTCCAATTCTTTGCTCCATACAGGCCCACCCAAAATCCAGACCATGTGTCTGAGAGCGTTGTCCAAACACTCCTTGAACTCCTTCAGACTCGGTGCCGTGATCAGTGCCCTGGGGAGCCTCTCCCAGTGCCCGACCACCCTCTGGGCGCAGAACCTTTCCCTAACTCCAAGCCTGACGCTCCCCTGTCCCAGCTCCATGCCGTTCCCTCAGGTCCTGTCGCTGTCCCCAGACAGCAGAGCTCAGCGCCTGCCCTTCCGCTCCCCTCGTGAGGGAGCTGCCGGCTGCCACGAGGCCCCCCCTCAGCCTGCTGTGCTCTGGGCTGAGCAAACCGAGGGACCTCAGCCGCTCCTCATATGTCTTGCCCTCCAGACCTTTTACCATTTTCGTAGTTTCCTTTGGACACTCTCTAATAGCTCTGTGTACTTCTTATTTTGTGGCACCCAAAACTGCACACAGTGCTTGAGGTGAAGCCACATCAGTGCAGAGCAGAGCAGGACAATCCTTTCCCTCAACTGGCTAGGAATGCTTTGCCTGATGCACCCCGGGGTACGGGTGGCCCTCCTGGCTGCAGGGTACACTGCTGATATATATTCAACTTGCCACTGACCACAATGCCCAGATCCCTTTCTGCAGGGCTGCTCATCCCCCACTCTGTATGTATAGGCAATGTTGCCCCCACCTAGGTGAAGAATCCATCACTTATTCCTGTTAAATTTCGTACAGCAGTGATTGCCCGGCACTCTAACTTGTCAAGATCTCCCCACAAGGCCTGTCTATACTCAAGGGAGTTAACATCGCCTCATATTTAGTATAATCTGCAAACTTAGTATGCATTCCAGTCCTGCATCCAGACACTACCTCCACATCGAACCTTTCCTTTGCAAAAAGAAACCCGCTTGACCCTGTAGAGAGGGGTGTGATTTAAAAGGCTTGGAGAACATCACTGATTTTGTTGAGTTGCTTCCTAAATTTCTAAAATATCGAATCAAAGCATAGGAACCAAATCAAAGAAACAAGGGGTTGTACATCTACCGTTTTATGTCATTAGCAAAATCTATATAGGTTTTATTCTGGTTGGACCTGCAGAGCAGCCTCTGGGAGACTGCTGGCCTTAAGGAGCCTCACCTGGGTACATAGCTACTCCCTTGCAAAAGCAGTGCTATGGAAATCACAGAGCATTTACAGGAAGTGGCAGCAAACTAGGAAGAGATTGCTACATTCTTTAGTTAACATTGCTTGGGAAACTGATTTCCCTCCCCAGATGGAAAACGCAGAGGGACATCAAGGAGGCCAGAAGAGAGCTATCACACAGGGAAGGGGAAGCAAGGTCTAGGTAAGAAGTGATCCCCTTTAAACACAGCTTTATGTGCTTCTTTTGAGTCGAAACACCCGCGGTACAGCACCAGCAACAAGTGCTGGACAGCAACATCTGGCTGTTCCACTGTGATGTCACTCTGACGACGTGTGGGTGTCATGGTGATGCTCAAGCATCTCCCACCAGAACGCCCAGGCAGACCAGCTGGGTCTCACTTGCTGACTGGCAGGACGAAGACTAAGCCGGCCACTGAAATGGCTTCAGGCGGAAACTTCAGTGAAAATGAGACAAAAGAAATTAAAAGGGAGCCGCTTCCAGCAGAAACTTCACCTGTTTCTGCTCCAGACAAGCTGGTTGAATCCTCAGAGTCCCCTTCTGCTGAGCCTCTGGGACAGGATAGAGGAACAGCTTGTGATGGTGCTGCAGCATCAATAAAGGAAGAAAAGGATTGCCCAGCTTCCACTGATAACTGTGAGAGCAAACCCTGTAGTTCTTCCGAGGAGAGCGCTGTCAAAGCCAATGTCTTCTCCTTCCTCAGTTTCCCAAAGAAACTGTGGCAACTAGTTGAAAGCAACGAGTTTAAGACCATTTGGTGGGGTCGCTGCGGAAGCTGTATTGTGATTGATGAGGAAATATTTAAAGTGGAAGTGCTGGGAAGGACCGGGCCTCAGAAAATTTTTGAGACTGAGAGCATGAAAAGTTTCATTCGTCAGCTTAACCTGTACGGATTCACCAAAATGCAACAGGACTTCCAAAGATCTGCCTCACTTCCTGAATTCCTGGCAGAAGAAGATGCATTTTCTGCTCACAGGAAGGTACATCACTTGCTCCACACACGAACCAACACTCACAATATTCTAGTGGGAGATACGGGTGTAGGCCTTGGCAATATAGGAGATGAGGATGACAGTAAATGTTCTAAATTTAATGTCTTTCTCAGGCTGGTGGGGAGGTATTTTTCAGGTGGCGTTGATGAGTGGTAGAAATGTGGATACAATATATTTGGGCTATACTCAATGAGTTTAAATTCATGGAATGGAAAGATAAATAAATCAGGCTATGATGAGTCTACTCAGTTTAATATATTCGCAAGAAATCTTGCTGTGCCACATCTGAATTCTTTTTTCAACTGTGGGATGCATATTAGCAGTGTAGTGTTACCTACATGTTAATTCTACCCAGAAGCATCTGAAAAGTTATGGTATCTGGGTTTCTTGATCAATTATTTTTTATTGTTTTTGGAAAATGTTAGCAACTAACTTTCCTCCTTTGCATTTTTTAGTTACTCCTCTACCACAACCCCAACTTCAAGAGAGATTCTCCCCACCTGCTCGTCAACTGCAAGCGCCGTGCTGCCCTGAAGAGGAAAGCCACGGCTGCCCCTGCAACGCAGGCGGATCTGTATGGAAACTGCCCCGGCAGCAGCCCAGGCATCCAGCATGGGTGGGGAGCAGATGCCGGGCAGGAGAAGGACGTGATGGCAGCAGCTCCAGCAGAAGACACGCAGACAGCAGCCCCCACAGGGTCCCCACTCCCAAAGCGCCAGGCAAAAGCCACCCCCCAGGCTAGCGGTGCCCATCCAGCCTCGTGCGCGGATGCTCCCTCCCTGCCAGGCCCCGCTGCAGACGCAGCAGGCAGGGACAAGCAACAGCCTCCAGCCTCCTCCCAGCTGCCACCACGCAGCAGCCAGAGCCCATCTGCCTCTCCTACTCCCACACGGTACTACTTTCTGCCTCTCATGGGAGCCGGCTCGGCACCTACGCACCAAAACGCGCCAGCTCCACGGTTTCCCTGGGCCGCCATACCTCCCTTCCGTCCATTTGCAATTCCTGAGCCGGCAGCAGCCTCCGCCACGGCCATGCCGAATCCAGCCGACTGGCAGCCCTCAGCAGCCCCACACTGCCCAACTTGCACCTGCAGCCCAAACAAGGCAGCTGCAGGCGATGGGCTGGAACCCTAGTGCAGGACCCATTGGAGACAGTGGGGAGAGCGGCACCCAGTTACAGGTTCCTAGTTGTTCCTAGTTGTTCCTAGTTATTCATAGTTCATAGGCTGATTGTTTTGAAAATAATTGTTTGCGTAATAAACCTTTTACAGTTCTCCTGTGTCTTTTTATTATTATTCCTATATACATTTTTATGGTGTAATCTCAGATTGAGTTTGTAGTTCATTTCTCAGAAGGAAGGAGAAGCAACTGTTCTCACATCAACGTAATGGTTTTCTCTAACAGTCAAGCTCCAGGTACTTAGACATAGAGAGTAAAAGACTGGGTAATGTCGGCATGCTGCATGCACCGAGGATGCTCTTCCTAATGATGACTTCTGAGGGCAAGTTGAGAAAGTCTAAATAACAGCATTTTAATTATAGAAGACTCAGACAGGGAACGTCACCTTCGTAGTAGGATGAATGCTCACAAGGGTAACACTCTACATTGCCAGGCGGTAACAACCTGTGCTGTAATTTCTGAGCTAACATTCATGAGGGTGCTGAGAAATCAAGTGCTTTGGAGAGGCATCCCTGAAAAGCAAGAGAACAGAGTTCAGAAATGATGAAAATATATATATTTAAAATATTTATGTTTATAGAAATGTTGGACCACTTGCTGGGTAAGGAATTGGCTGGATGGTTGCACTCAAAGAATTGCAGTCGATGTAACAGTACTGAGCGGTGTTCCTCAGGGGCCAATATTGGGACCAGTGCTTTTTAACATCTTTGACAGTGTCATAGACAGTGGGATCAAGTGCACCCGCAGTAAGTTTTCTGACGACACCAAGTTGTGTGGTGTGGTCGACACACTGGAGGGAAGGGATGCCGGCCAGGGGAACCTGGCTCAAGAGCTGGGCCTGTGAGAACCTCATGGAGTTCAACAAGGCCAAGTGCAAGGTCCTGCACCTGGGCCAGGGCACTCCCAAGCACAAATATGGACTGGGTGGAGAATGGACTGAGGGCAGCCCTGAGGAGAAGGCCCTGGGGGTGTTGGTTGATGAGAAGCTCAACATGAGCCAGCAATGTGTGCTTAAGGCACAGAAAGCCAACTGTATCCTGGGCTGCATCAAAAGCAGGGTGGCCGGCAGGGCGAGGGAGGTGATTCTCCCCTCTGCTCTGCTCTCGTGAGATCCCACCTGGATCTCCGCATTCAGCCCTGGGGCTCCCAGCACAAGAAGGACACAGAAGTATTACAATGAGTCCAGAGCAGGGCCCCAAGGATGGATCAAGGGGCTGGAGCACCTCTCCTGTGAAGACAGGCTGAGGGAGTTGGCGTTGTTCAGCCTGGAGAAGAGAAGGCTCCAGGGAGACCTTACAGCGGCCTGCCAGTACCTGAAGGGGGCCTACAGGAAAGCTGGGGAGGGACTCTTTGTCAGGGAGTGTAGTGACAGAACAAGGAATAACGGTTTTAAAATAAAAGAGGGTAGAATTAGATTAGATATAAGGAGGAAATTCCTTACCATGAGGGTGGTGAGGCACTGGAACAGGTTGCCCAGAGAAGCTGTGGATGCCCCATCCCTGGACGTGTTCAAGGCCAGGCTGGAAGGGGCTTTGAGCAACCTGGTCTGGTGGGAGGTGTCTCTGCCCATGGCAGGGGGGTTTGTTCATCATTATAAAAGAACTGATATTGTTGTGGCTCGTTTGGAAGTAATAACATTTATTTGTAGCAGGAATGGGAAAATAATTGAATTTTATCTACTGAAACTTGGTAATGCTTCAATTTAAATGAGTAGAGAATAAAATACAACCTAAGTACAAGCTTTTGAAGATTAACTTGTAGAGCTGAGTCATTTATGGACATCTAAGGTTGGCAGTCTTAAAAGACTTGATTTTCCACGGTTCTGTGCTTACAGTTTTCTGAGCATCCTTTTCAAGTGTTACCAAATTGGTCACCATTTTCTAGTCACCATTTCAAAGTTTTGACTATTTTCGTAAGAGTTAAAACATTGATTTTGCCGCTAAACTTTAAAATGTAAGTGCTACGCTGTTGTTTTTTCTTCTCTCCAATGTGAAACGTACCTAAAGTTCATATAAATTGCATTAGGTAAGATCGGAATAGAACTTGATGCCTCCTGAAGTTTTAAGAGATGCACATTTAGATAAATCTGATTCATTAACACTTTGTTAGCCTAGAAAATGTCGTTATTTTTATTAGCTTTCGCAGGTTTGCACTCTAGTAATAGATCCACACAGAGAAGGCTTTCACAACTAGGAAATTGTTTCATGACAAAATACGATCTTGACAATCTGAAGATGTGTAAAGACTTCCAGAAATTGCTTTGGAATGGGTATCAGCGATCCAGGGAAGCAAGCCACTGAAGGTATTGCATTTTATTTGAAGTCCATAACATAACACTAGAATGATTTTATCTCCAACCCTCTCCAGAATAGGGGCAGGGGATGAGAGGGGAAGGATGCTCTCCGTGTTCTCGTTAGCAGAACTGAAATTGGATTTCATGAGCTTGAACAAAACGCTGTTCAGGGAGAACAGCGGACAAACAGAATGAGATCTACACAGGCTTGAAAAGAGTTAGTTGTTAAGAGGGGGTGACAGGAATGTCAGTTAAGAAAGGAAATAGAAGAATCTGGAGAATTCTTATATACTTGAATTTGTATTTAGTCCAGTAATGATAATTATGTTGATTAAATCTCAGTTGTATTTATGGAGAAAGTCTTTACTGAACAGTTTATCTTCGATTGCTGATGTTGCGGGGGAGGGAGGTAGAAGGAGAAGATCATTGAGTTTAGGGACTTTTTTTTTATCTCAGCCTACTTTTAATTTTTTTCCGTAAAATTGTACCTTGTCTGATTGTTAGGATGACGCTAAACTTAATGAGGAGTTTAAAACAAAACAAACAAACAAATAATAATAATAATAAAAAAACTCTTCTAAATGAAATCAACTAGAAAAGATGAGAAGGAAAATGAGGTCACACCAGCCAGTTGTTCACCCATCATATAATATACTTGTCTATCTGTGTGGTGGGCATTTTGTCCAAAAAGGTTGCAGTGAGAAAAAGTATTGAAAGCATTGCTGGAATGCAAAAAAGACTACATCAACTGGCTTCCCTTGGTCAACTAGGTGGGTGACCTTGTCAAAAAAAGGAAATTCAGATAAACAGGACTTTTCCCTCATGAATTTTTGTTGGCTATGACCAATGACTGCATTGTCTTTCAAGTGTTTTTTTTAGTAACTCCCAGAATAATCTTCTCTGTAATTTTACCAGGCACTGAAGTGAGACCAATGGGCGTGTGTTCTCCAGGTCTTGGGCATGGGCTTGAGCAGCCTGCTCTAGGTGGCCTTGCTTGAGCAGGGGGGTTGGACCAGGTGGCCTACAAGGTCCCTTTGAACCTCAACCAGTCTGTTGTTCTATTTCTGGAAAATGCTCCTCAGTTCTGCGGCAGCAGTGCATGCAGCACTCTGTGCTGATGTGCGCCCACAAAGTCCTGCACAGATACTCAAGGACACTCAAGCGTTAGTTCACATGAACAATTTATCGGCATCTGTGCACAGGCTGAAGCTCCTGGTGGGAATGGACTCTCTCCAAGAGTTTGAGTGGTCACTGCCTCGGTGCTAACAGCTGTCTCTGTTGCAAACCTGCATGCACCATCTTCTTCCACTGCATGGAGTAAGGCTCCTCAAACTGTGGTTTGGCTGTGGAGAAAATGTGTGGGAGCAACTGCCACTGCTCGTTGAGCAGTGTCTTCTGCATGTCTGATGTGCCCAAAGGTGTACCCCTTGGGCACAGGATTGCCTGGCCCTCGGCAAGCACACCAGGGCTTATCAGCAGTACCTCTCGCTTGGTCCCTGCGCAGCCACAGCTGCGAGGGGAAATGTCTGAACCTGTGCAAAATGGCCACTCAGGCCGTGCCAGGCTGTGTGAGGGGAAGGCAGGGTAAAAACTGATGACTATGCTGGCTATAAGACCACAGCCATCACCAGCTTCTGCACAGGGGAGACTGTCCTGAGGAGAACGTTGCCTCTCTTGTCAGCAGGCTTCTGCACAGGGCTTTCCCTCTCCTTTCTGTCTCCCTTATCCTGCCCTCTTCTTCCTCTGGTAGCAGGTCATCATCTGCCACCAGCTGTGAGCCCTGCAAACCCAGCTCTATGTGAGAGGACCTTTTCCAATGTCATTGGAGGAGGAGGAACCTTCTGGTGAGCCCAGCTCCAGGAGCCAGGAGCTAGAAGAAGTTGAGTGGGCCATTTGATCAGAAGGCTGGGGACAAGACCATCTCCTCAGACACCCTTTCACTGCCTAAGAGCAAGTGGCCAAGGTGGTTCTTCTCCAGGCAAGAGCAGAGGTGCCACAGGAGGATCAACCAGCCACAAGGGGCAATCTCTCCTGCACCAGGCTTGACAGAGCTCTGCGCATCAGGTGGTGAATCCCAACCGTCTTCAAGGCATGGGGGGGGAAAAGCCTTTGGCCACCAGAATACAGGTGCAGATCTGCAGACATTTGAGGTGGAAGCAGTGGTGGGGGGCATGCCTGGCCGTGTGCTTGACAAATTGCATCTCTGCTGCAGAACAACTCTTTGGTGGCGCCGTGCTGCTCGTGAAGCTGGCTGCAGCCTACTCGATGCTCATGAAGGTGCCCGAGCCATCTAGCTGCACCCCAAGCATCATTTCGATGGAGTGCTCTTGGAGGCACTGATCAGCCTGAGCCTGCAGGAGCAGTGGGAGGGCAGCACCATCAGGCAGCAGTGGCGTGACTGTGGAAGAAGATCCTAGCTGCTTTCACTGAGGTCTGGAACCAGCAGATGGTTTCCTCCACATCCAGGTAGGAGCCGGTGCAGAGGGTGCGTAGCAGGCTGGGCTTCTGTCCTCTCCTCAGCTTGTCCTCGGGGTGGTGGAGGAAGTACAGCATGTCCCCCACCAGCCGCTCCCTTGGGCAGGCGCACTCCAGCTCCATGCGCAGGCAGGAGTTCCTCGCTGGCGTCTCCCCCGCGGCACCCAGCTCCGGGTGCAAGGTGTGCCCGGGGGGAGGCCTCAGGGGCATGAGCAGGTGGCAGAGGATGTTGTCCTCCCAGGCACTCCAACCTTTGTAGAGGCAGCCCACGCCGATGGCTGGCTGCATCTGTGGCTTGAAGGTGTTCCTGGAGAGCCCTCAGCAGGCACCAAGAAGCTCATCCACCAGCTTCTCCATCACCTTACATGTGTCAACCATGTATGGTGCTGGCCACTGGAGGCGATCAGCCCAAACTCTGCCCACATGACAGGTGTCATCACAGTCACTACATTCTTTGACCTCTTCTTCCTCCTCCTTCTGCTTCCCCTTACTTGTGGAGCTGCCCTGCTTGCTGCTGCTGCCCAGCTCACGGCTCCTCTTCCTGAGCCACCAGCAGAGCCCAAAGAGCAGGACAAGGAGGCCAGCAAAAGCCCAGAGCTGCCACTGCTGCAAGGCAGTGAAGAAGAGGGCTCCTGGGGCCACCCCGCTCTGCTCCTGGCTCCTCTCCTCCACCTCGTGCAGCAGCTGAGACATGTCCTGTCTCAGCAGCTCTGCACACTGCTGCATGTGCTCGTGCACATCCACATCCATGTGGTCAGCCACCAACCACGGCCTCTGGGCAATGCCCAGCACAGCTAGCGCAAGGAAAATCACTCGAATCATGGCCTGCAGGAACTGTGTGCCACACTCACAGGTGGCCAAGGCCACAGTGTGGCAACGCTACCAGCTGGTGTCCCTGATGACAGCCCCCCTGCTGTGACTTGTCCTCTGTGCTCTCATGGGCCCCACAGCTGCATCACACCAGTCCCTCTTGCCTCGCCTCACACCTGCTCAGATCACTTACATCCAAAACTGAACGTCCTCTGATGAACTTTTTGCTAATATCTCGGGTCCTGTGGCTGTCCCCAGAGAGCAGAGCTCAGCGCCTGCCCCTCCGCTCCCCTTGTGAGGGAGCTGCAGGCTGCCATGAGGCCCCCCCTCAGCCTGCTCTGCTCAGGGCTGAGCAAGCCGAGGGACCTCAGCTGCTCTTCATATGTCTTGCCCTCCAGACCCTTCACCATCTTTGTAGCCCTCCTTTAGACGTTCTCTAATAGTTTTATGTCCTTATATTGTGGTGCCCAAAATTGCACACAGTACTTGAGGGGAGGCCACGCCAGTGCAGTTATTGCAGAACTGATTTTACGTAACTTAGCAGCAATTCAGGATTTATTTTATACTTTTACAGTAAATAACAAGGTTAGATTGCATTTTTAACAGCGCTTAAACAGCATTAAATTATCAGCCAACTTACCACAATGATTTCGACAGGACTTGCTACAATAGGAAGAGCGACTTCTATTAGTCCTTCTATATTCATAGCCTACTCCCACACAGACATTCTGTATAAGCAGGTTAAAGAGTTGGTGTGTAGTAAAGAATGAGTATTTTAAGTTTGGTTGCAGAAGGGTGATGCACAGCTTGATCTTTCTTTGAAAATTTGTCCTTGACTTAGATTGTCATGAGAAGCAAATAAACTGTGGGAGAACACAGAACAGGGAAATGAAAAGAGAGTTCAGAGCTCTGTCCTGTCTTTCTTAACCTACTCAACTTTCAGACAAAAAGGCAGAAAATAAAATAATCACTAACTTACATCTCAAGACTACATGCATTTGAAAAGTTGCCTAGGTAGAAATTCTGTTACCAGATAGGCTTTCCTTTCCTGTCAATAGGCTGTGACAAAGCTTTTTCCTGGAAGCATCTATTATTGTGTACACTTATACTCAAAACAAAAAAAAAACAACTGTGTTCATAAAATAACCTTTAGGAGCCTGAGAATATTTAGAAGCTGCTTTTCCTACATGGTTCCAGATTCGCCTTGAGTGTGCACAGATTAGTCATAACTGTTCTAAGATCATTAATAACTTGTGTCACAGCTCACCAGCAGCTGTCATCTTGTACACTGGGGAAAGTGTGTTTTTCCTGTAAAGTAATAATTGCTTTTATGCTGGCAGGCATTCTTTCTAAATTTTTCCTGAACACTTAAAAAGAAACCAGTAAATAATAGAAAAAAGTTTCTAAGCAGAGTTGTTTAGGATAATAGCTAATGCTGCTAAAGCTGTTACAGTAAGTTCAGGAAAAAATCACGAAGTGACACATATATATTGTATATAGGAAAAGAAAAGTAAAGGAAATCCTAATTTTTTTTTTGTTTGTTTGTTTTGTTTTGAAAAGTTTAGGAAGTATTACAGGGAGGAATTAAAATAGAAAATTCATTTCTATATATAGAATTTTCCACTGAATGAAAAAAAGTTTGTATTTTAAGCAAGTATTTTTACTTGCTTAAGTAACCTGTAAACCTTTTCTCCAGTTTAGAAGTTTTCTAAGACTCCTTTTCTGAATTAGCGTTAGAGATGTGTTTGTTTTTTTTTTAGTGTATAAACTTCTGTTTAATCTTGTTTTCAAGATAACATAAACAAGATTGATTTTTTTTTTAGAGTTTACTGATGATTTATATTCTTATCTAATATTTTAATAGATAGAACTTAATGCCTTTTATTTATTTTTTTAATATATTTGGAAAGACAACACCCTTTCCTTATCACATGGCAGAGTTCAAGTTCCTTTGTGAGAAAAGTTTCCTGACTTCCCCTTGTGATTATCGTTCACTTTCAAATGTTTTTGATTTCTGGGCTGCTACTGTATTTATTTGTCTGATATCAGTATGGTCTTTTCCAGGAGTGATTTTTATTTTATTTTTCCCTCTACTTGCTATTCCCCTCCTCTTTTATATACGTTCCTCATAATTAAAAGTTTTCTTCTTTCCTTCAAAAGTTTTCTTCTCACCTGATAAGTTTCCAATTGGTTCTCAAACAACTGTCTTACAAATCAGTGATGAAATGTCTTTCAGTCAAAAACTTAAGCAAATGAAACTAAGATGCTGGCATGGAGAATGTAAACTTTATGTTAAAAAAGGACAACATTTTAAGTGCTGATGAATCAATAGAGACTTGTCTGAGGTCATTCAGGGTGTTAGTCGCAGAGAACTGAAATGCAGCCTGTCGTTACTGATCAGCCATCTAACCACTTGAACCATCTTTATTCTGTGCCCTAAAATGGATGTCTCTAACTAGATGCATACAACTATTGATAATAATGCCCCTGACTTCAGTCTCATAACTATGAAAAGTCTTCTGCATTGACTTAGTAGCAAGCGCCTCCTCTAAACTCCAGGGCTAAGAATATCTTACAGAAGTTGCTTTATAAAGTGCAATTCCTGGTATCTTGGCTGCAGAACAAGAATACATTCATTTCCTTATTCCCTAGCTGCACTGTGGTGTAGATACACTGGAAAGGGGAAGAAAGCAATAAATGGGGTGATGACCCTTTTGCCAAATCTGAGCATTTTCTTTTGCAGTGCCCACATCCCTTGCTCACAACAGTCAGGGCTGAATAGATCCCCTCTACTGCTTCTAGTGGCATCTGCCTTTAAGTACTTCTAGCAAAACTGCATATAGATTTTTGGAAGCTGATTCATGGGGTGCTTTATGTAGTTTTGCTTTCCAACACCACTTTTTTTTTTTTTTTTTTTTACTGTGCCATGATGTGTTACAAGTTAAGAGTGACTAAGTTTTAAGAATTACAGGATGGTGAAACTAAACGAAGTTTGTTCTCTTGAGGTTGCTTAAACAGCATGTATCAAGTGATGTCATTAACCTGCAGATGGTCTGTCTGTGCTGCAGAGGTGACACAGCTCTGTCTCTGCTGGGTTACAGGCTCATATATTGTGTGGCCTAAAGGCAGCAGTTATTAAATCTAAGGCCTTGAAGTTCTCAGCTTGAAAAAGCACATTTGATTTTGTGTGGCACAAACTTAATAAAACTTACCAAACCTAAAGCAGCTCCATACAGAAGCAGCTCCGCTGTCTCTTGTCTGGACACCAGCTACTTGTAGAGATGTCAAGGTGAGCTTCCATAGTACTCCTGAGTGTGTCCTCTAGCACACACGCTACCTGGGATTACCCTGGATAATGAGGACTTGACTGTACACACCCTTCCTATCAGTACATTTCCCTTTCTTTTGAACAAGTCAGATGTGTACCAAGCCAAATACAAGACTGGAGTCAGCAAAGCTGTATGACCAATTTTTGCCCTCAGTGGCAATGATGGGATGTGCCTCACTAAACGTGCTCAGTGAAATGCCTGGGAGGTTGTATGCTGATCTCAACAGTGAAAGATTCTAAAGGACCCACCACTCCAGTACTGCACATCACTTTACAACATGGACAACATTCCCTGGGAAAATCCACTGCCATGAAGCACCCTTGTGTAGTGGGTTTATGTGGCAAGGTTTGGTGGTGGTGGTGGGGGCTGCCAGGGTGGCTTCTATGAGAAGAATCGAGCAGCGGCCCCATGTTAGATAAGGACCAGTTTCAGTCAGCTCCAAAGGGACCCGCTGCTGGCCAGAGCTGAGCCAGTAGGCGATATTGTCTGCGCCTCTGTGAGAGCAGATTTAAGAAAGGGGAACAAAAAATCTGCACAACAGCAACTGGGGAAGAGAGGAGTGAGAAGCAGCCGTGCAGCCCTCAAGGTCAGAGCAGAAGGAGGGCAGGAGGTGCTCCAGGCATGCAGCAGAAGTTCCCCTGTGGCCTGTGGACAGGCCCCTGGTGGAGCAGGCTGTCCCCCTGCAGCCCATGGGTCCCACATGGAGCAGATCTCCACGCTGCAGCCCGTGGAGGAGCCCCCGGTGGAGCAGGTGGATGTGGCCTGGAGGAGGCTGTGGCCCATGGAGAGCCCCCGCAGGAGCAGGCCCCGGGCCGGAGCTGCAGCCCGTGGAGAGGAGCCCACGCAGGAGCAGGGGGTCTGGGGGGAGCTGCCGCCCGTGGGGGATCCAGGTTGGAGCAGTTTGCTCCTGAGGGATGGACCCCGTGGTACAGATCCATATCTGGACCAGTGCTTGAAGAGCTGCTGCCTGTGGGCAGCCCCCACAGGCTCAGTTCGGGAAGGACAGCATCCTGTGGGAGGGACCCCACGTGGAGTGGGCAGAGAGTGACCGTGAAGGACCGGTGGAGATGAAGTGTCAGGGACTGACTGCAGCCCCCATTCCCCGTTCCCCTGCACTGCTGGGGTGTCTTTAGTTTGCTTTCCTTGTTTCTCACTTCTGTATCTTGTTAGCAATAGGCAATAAATTTTACAAATCTCTCTATGCTGAGTCTGTTTTGCCCATGACAATAATTGTTGAGTGATCTCCCAGTCCTTCGCTGCATTTTCTTCCCCTTTCCATTTGAGGAGGGGGAGTGAGAGAGTGGTTCTGGTGGATCTCGGCTGCCCACCTGTGTAAAACCACCACACCTCTGCAAACGGGTGAACTGGAAATAGTGCAATGAACCAGGATACACTCTCCACTGTATTTAATAAAAATACGAATAGGGCTCTTTTCCTCTTTACGAACGCAACACAGACTTCAAATATTGTAAAAGTGAGATGAATCAGCTGTGGTTGGTTTAATTTATAAAGGCAACCCATGGAGGACACGCCAGCCCCTTCCAAGTCCCACTGCTCCCTCCCCTCACAGCACCGCCACCGCCGCCATGACTGGGGCTGAGCCCGCCCGGCCCCTCCCCGCCTCCCACCGCGCATGCGCCTGGCCCCGCTCCCGTCGTGCGCGTTGCGGCGGTTTCCGTCCTGATCGGAGCGGCCATGGCGCTGCACGTCCCCAAGGCCCCGGGCTTCGCCCAGATGCTCAAAGAGGGCGCCAAGGTAGCGGCGGCACCGGGCGGGAGCCGTTGCCGGCCGTTAACGGCGGCACCGGGGCTGAGGGGGCGGGAGGGGGAGGGGAAGGGGGAGGGGGGCGTCTCGGCGTGGCGGCGCGGGGAAGGTTCTGGAAGGGCGGGGCGGAGCGGCGGCATGGCGGGTCGGGAGTCCCGCTAAACCCCGTTAAACCCTGTCCCCAACACCGCGTCCAGCCTCTCCTGGAACACCCCCGGGGCGGTGATTCCACCACCTCCCCGGGCAACCCGTCCCAATGCCTGGCTGCTCCTTCTGAGGAGAAATGTCTCCTAATTTCCAATCCAAGTGTCTGGAAATGGGTTCAGGAAGGCATTTTGGCTGGGGAGGTTCTGTAGGTGGTGGTCAGCGAACTTAAACTGGACCCTGCAGTACTATTATGTGTATTTTTTGAGTATTTTTTGTTATTGGGCCTGTAGAAAAATATCCTTGTCAGTGCTGTAAAGCAACATGATGCTTTACCATATATAGCATTAATATAACGTAGGTCCTGATAGTAGTCAAGGACTGTGCCCGATTGAGGAGATGCTTTCTGCAAAAGAGGGAGCAGAAAGGAATTAGGTTATCTTTTTTTTTGTGAGGGAAAACGGGAGGAAAATTTGGTAGCTGCTGCTTGATGGAAAGTGAAGTTAAGCACCTTGGCTCCCTTTGCTCCTTTCAAAATCTTCCTTGTCTACAAGGAATGGCCTATTTCAAGTGTGGGGAGAGAGTAGGGAAGCAGAATGGCACAAATGCTGATTATCTAAAAGAATCAAGTCAAAGGCAAGGCCAGAATGTCCAGGGCTACATTCTCCCAAACAGGAAGGCAGCTGGTGGTCTGAGATGCTTGTTTTGCATTTAGAGAGTAAGTATTGTTAGAGAACATCTTTCTCTTTCCTATCATAGGGTATGAATATGGTGTACCTGTTTTTTAAGTAAGGCCCTTTTGGGGGTTCTGTTCTTACAAATGGAAGCTGGCTGATTAGCTTCTCAAACGCAAATCTTTTCTGAATCATTGTGCTTCTGAATTTTCAAACCACGTGTTTGAATGTAGAACCAAGTTAAATGATTTGGTGGAATACAGACTTGTGAGTAAAGAAGCACATGAAAAACCCTCATCCTCCCCCTCCATCACCAAGTTAATATTGGTTATTCTTTATCTACCTTTGGTATGCCACTAATATGTTTTAGAGCAGTTAAGAGGTGCAAACTGTTAAAAACTGAGTCTCTTCTAAAATGTTCTGTTCAGAAGCTTATTGTGCTTGTTGAGCTGACTAGTTCAGTAGGAGGACATGCTAGTTCTTGTCTTGTCTTTGGTTAAAGTTTAGTTTCCTTTTAAACTTTTTTTTTTTTGAAATACCAGCACTAAATCTATCAGGAACTTCAGTGAACTTGTTAGATTACTGCTTCTTTGCTGAGAAGTGAGTAGTTCATCATCTCTTGTGTTAGAAAGCCTAATTCTGATCAGAACGTTTTTTAATTTTTTTTTTAGCATTATTCAGGACTAGAAGAAGCTGTCTATAGGAATATCCAAGCATGCAAAGAACTTGCTCAAACCACCCGTACAGCTTATGGACCAAATGGTAAGTAAATTCTAAAACTGTTGTAGTGATGTTGATCAAAATGGTATGTTTAAAGGCCTTGACCAAGAATCATCCGTTTCTTTCTTGAGGAGACACATTGGACTTGCTACAGACTTCCTGATACAGTAATTGCAGCTATAACGTTCACAGGATTTTGTTGGGTTAGTTCTTAAGTTATACACAAAATACCTGCTTTTGCCAGGTTTTTGTATCTGCCTGGAGACAGTTACTGTGTCCTCTTTGCTGTCTTACTGCTAAATGGAAGACCTACAAAAGTTAAAGGAAAGACAGTAACTTGGTAGGTGGTCATAATAAGTGTAACCATACTACGTCCTGACAGATACACCAAGACAAATTGCGTTCTCCAAGATTGATTAATTAAATTATGTATCAATATTTATGAAGAGAAAACTGCTTATTCAGAAATGAATGTGTTCTCCTTAATGGAACACACTTCTAAGTGTTATTTCACAAAAATATTTTAGATTCTTAAGTTGTAAGCAGCGGTAACGTTTTGATGTGTGAGATAAATCCAAAAGCTATGGAAACAGTATTTCTGTGCAAAGCAACCCTTGCCTAATAAATAATTTTATTTCCCCCCCCCCCCACCCTTAGGAATGAACAAAATGGTTATCAATCATCTGGAGAAGCTTTTTGTTACAAATGATGCTGCTACTATCTTGAGAGAGCTGGAGGTGAGTGAATGAAATAGCTGCTGTGTTAAAAACACAGCTGGAAGGCTTAATTTCAGGCTTCTCTCATGTTGCAGAATGTGATAGTGAAACCTTTGCATGCTGTAAAAGTAGCACAGAACCAGTGAGAAAGATGTCTGATTTATGTTGTAGGGGAGCTGTTCAGTTCTTTGTGATTTTTTTCCATAGATATTTATAGTCGTGCTTATTACAGAAATTACCTAATTAAATTAATTGTACTGCTTTCTTTTTCATACTTTGTGCATACAGTGTATCTTTAGATAGAGCTTGGAGTAAGAGCGCTTATACTGGATGCACAGGAAAACCTGGAGCTGCAGTCTAGGTGGGATGTTAGTGACTAAGATGTGCAACTTTTTTTCTACAGGTCCAGCATCCGGCTGCAAAAATGCTTGTGATGGCTTCCCATATGCAAGAGCAAGAAGTTGGAGATGGAACCAACTTTGTCCTTGTTTTTGCTGGGGTCCTTCTGGAGTTAGCTGAAGACCTTCTGAGGATGGGATTATCAGTCTCAGAAGTAAATTCTGTTATTGCAGTTCATGGAGCTTGAGTTCAGATTGCTATTAGTCAGTGTTCATGGGTCGTAGAACTGTGAATAGTCTGCTTCCTTCCAAATTAATTTTTAGTCAGAGGTGTACAAAGAAGAACAATATATGCTTTGCTGCTTGTGATTGCTTGCTTCCCTTGCAAGCTTTTTCATTTGTTTATGTTTTATGTCCCTTTTAAATGGAGGTAGAAGCAGTTTGAATGCATACCTAGGTAAAATAGTAAGTCTGTTATTTGCTGCACAGGTGATTGAAGGATATGAAAAAGCTTGCAAAAAAGCCCTGGAAATTCTTCCGGACTTGGTGTGCTGTTCTGCAAAGAACCTTAGAGATGTTGAAGAAGTGGCATCTTTGTTGCATACTTCAGTAATGAGCAAACAGTATGGCAACGAAAGTTTCTTGTCGAAGCTCATTGCTCAGGCCTGCGGTAAGTGGATAAGAACACTTCTGTGCATGCGTCTAAGAAACTGAGTGGGTTTGCTTATGATTAACATCTTCATACAAAAAAAAAAAGGCATGGTTAGTTTATCAGGTTAAATTGGTGGAATAGATTAGCCTCTGAAATAGTATAGCCTTCTTTCTCATGTCGAACTCTTCACTGACGTAGCTGAGAAAAAGTCTGTGCTTTCTACTAAATGTTTATAGAAATAGGTTACTACTTTTATCTTTCAAGCAGAAAACTGTACTTTTTTTGTCATTAAGAGGATTGTTACACTTCAGAAAAGTCGTTGCTAGTCTCAGCTACAGAACAGTGAAGGCAAGATTGCAGTTGTATTGAGCTGTTGGTTTCTCCCTGTAAAGAAAAAACTTTAACATTTGGTTTAAGTGCTTTCTGAAATACTATGGGTCAAGCTTCACTCTTGAAATATGAATGTGTAAATGGATGTTTGAACTTTATTCAGGCCTGACATATTAATGTTGCTTTCTGTTTATTACATTTTAAAAACAATTTAAAACGGTAAATTAGAGAGAAAAGGAAACTTACTTGGTGCAAGTTATCAGCAGATTATTATTACCTTAAACTAAGTGGGCAGTCAAACTGTAAAATTCTAGCACTTAAAAAAAACTCCAGGCAGTATTTATGGTGTCATAGTTTTTACTTTATTCATTAAGCAACAAAAATACATTGTTTTATTTTCCTCCCAAACAGTCTCTATTCTTCCTGATTCTGGTCATTTCAACGTTGATAATATCAGAGTGTGCAAGATTGTGGTAAGTTGGGCATAGCTAGCTTTACTGTTTTCTAAAAAGTTTAATGAAAGGAGTTTAATTTTTAGATCTTTAAACTTTTGAAAGTGCCTTTTCATACCTTTTCATACGTCACATACCTTACTTTTGACCACCAACTGATCTTAAGATGGGAACCTGTAAGATAATGTTTGTTGCTAAATCAGCTTAAGACTTTTGTTGGTGTGACAATGAAGGTTGCCAGGCTCAGATGGATGTAGGGACTGCTTTTTGTAAAGGGTACTGCAGCTTTCTGGCAGTAAATGGTCAGTAATACGACTTCCACCCATTCCATCTTCTTTTCTGCCAGGGTGCTGGTATCTCTGCTTCATCAGTGCTGCATGGCATGGTTTTTAAAAAAGAAACTGAAGGAGATGTTACTTCTGTCAAAGATGCAAAAATAGCTGTGTATTCCTGCCCTTTTGATGGTATGATAACTGAAACTAAGGTATGTAGGAGCTTAAAATAAATTATGTATCTATATGTGCTTATATGTGGTTCTTAATCTCTCATTTTTAGCTTTAACTATAAATATTTTTGACACTTGGTGATTAAGATATATTTGATAAGATTGAGTTCATTAGTTTAAAAAAGTTCATAGAAAACTTCTGAAGCTAATTTTGCTTTATGGGGTTTTTGGAGGTGTGGGTGTGATTTTTATTTTTACTTTTTTTTAAGACCAGCTATGTGCTACAATGTCTGTATCTTATGATTCTCTAGAAATGCTAGAATTGCCTGTTTTTTTTTTTTATTTGGTTTTGTTTTTTTAACTTGTTTTACTGACATTGCCTGAGAAGGGTGGTGGTGTGATCAAATAGGATGACTTGAGGTTTACAGATAGGTTGTGAGATAAAACGGATTGTCAAAAACTTTTAGGCAAGTAGCTAACACCGAACTGATAAATGTATGTGTTTTACTAGGGCACCGTACTTATAAAGAATGCTGAAGAGCTGATGAACTTCAGTAAGGGAGAAGAGAATCTGATGGATTTGCAAGTCAAAGCTATAGCTGACAGTGGTGCAAATGTAGTAGTAACGGGTGGCAAAGTGGCAGACATGGCACTTCATTATGCCAACAAATACAATCTTATGTTAGTCAGGTAAGTACTGGAAGAGCATAAAACATTTGGTCTACCAGGTTTATGAAATTGGTGTATTGTTTCTTGCCTCTCAAATGACTTATAATACAGAGTATTGCAGACTGGCTTTCTAGTAGATCAAAACCTGAGCTGCAAAGTGGTGGTTTCATAGCTTATGTTTCTTGATAGTATTTCACCTCTATATGGAAACTAACTGGGGAGTAATTTGTGTATATGATACTGTTACTTTGGCATAAGGGTCTTTACAGCTTAACTGAAATGAACTGTGTCAAAATTTGTTGATTATGTGGCCACAAAGATTCATTATACCATAAGGGGTACTCCCTGGTCGCAGTTGTCATGTGATACTTTAGCAATGGTGAGGTGCCTGTTTTCCCTACTTATCACCATTACATTGATGGATGGAATAACTAATTCTTAATACTCTTCAGTCACTTCTGTGGGCCTTCAATCTTTTTGTGTATAAATAAGGCATATTTGAATAGCTTTGGTAATTTCCATGTATTTGGACTGCTTGTTTTAAAATTATTACAGAAATCATTGTATAGAGTCTTTTTAATTTGATGCAGTAAATTTTGATGGATGTCTTTAGTTACAAAATGCTTGCTAAGTTAAGGAGAGAATGCTTACTTGTGTATACTAACATTTGTTCTGGAGACCTGTGAATAGAAAAACTGTTTCTGTTTTTTAAAGGTTGAACTCAAAGTGGGATCTGAGAAGACTCTGCAAAACTGTTGGTGCAACAGCCCTACCCAGACTGGTACGGAGTCCTCAAATGAGGAGCAGGTGGGAGGGAACTGATGAGCAGGTTCATCTCTTGACCTTTCTTTTTCTTTTCAGACTCCCCCAACTCTAGAAGAAATGGGTCACTGCGACAGTGTATATTTATCAGAGGTTGGAGATACTCAAGTTGTTGTATTTAAGCATGGTACGTATGTATGTTCTATAGAAATCCTAATGCCACTGTTCTGCAAGTATGAAACACACATTTTTACATCCAAAAACTTAATTCAGTAATGAGCATCTGCCTCTTTAACAGAAAAGGAGGATGGTGCTATTTCTACTATACTCATTCGTGGATCGACAGACAATCTGATGGATGATATAGAGAGAGCAGTGGATGATGGTGTAAATACTTTTAAAGTACTTACAAGGGTAAGTAACCAGAACGTTTCAGTTACCAAAACTGAGATATGGACCAGTTAGAGGAAAGATCCCTGCTTGCTTTGGGCTCATTTGCTGTAGGGCTGTAACAGGTGCTTACATTGCCAGTTTTGGAGAGTTCCTGATATGTAGGAGAAGCTGTGTAGGGAAATGGCTGCAGATGTCCTTGTGAGCACAGTGTACGTACAGTGCTCAACATGCACTGAATTCAGTTTTTCAGGAATGAGGCAAGTCCTTGAAGATAGATTAGTTTGTACTGCTTTCTAATGGCGGTCAGCTCTTTGACCTCTTTGTAAGCCTTTTGTTTCAACATTCCTTGAAAACCAGGCACGGAAGAAAAGCTAGATGGCTTGTTTTTCTCTGGGAATCAAGAGGAAGTGACTGGTTGCAAACAATATTTTCTGGTTTATTAGTGACAAGATGCTTTCTCCACATACCACAGATATATTTCATAAATAGAGAAACTTAATTCATTTTTTTTTGTGATCAGCTTTTCTGTGTTTTTTTTGTTGTTGTTTTGTTTTTGAGGGAGAAAGGAAATGTTTGAATATTTACTTGGAACCTGGCATGCAAAAAAGAAAAGTAAAACTCTTGCCACTGTTTGTATCTGTATGCATCAACAGATGCACATTGATACAGAGTACAGAAACACCCATAAATTGTGCATTTATGTTCGTCTCCTGAAGTTGTCTGAAGATATACTTTGTGTGTCTGTTAAAAAGACTGGGTGTTCTTAAGCGAACACTGGTTTGCCGAAGGATATGCAAAGTTCTTAATTGTTTTTAAAGCAAAAATACTCCCCTTGTGATACCTGCTGATACATTAAACTTAGAGTAGATTAGTTTCATTCATGTTGTCTCCAAACTACTTAGCAGTTAATAGAAAAGGTTCAAAAAATAAAAAATAAAAAATAATTCAACTCTTGGCTTATGAGTAATAGAAGTGACTTCTATAAATAGAAAGTATCTGCATTGTTTTTTTTGATTTTTGATTTTCTTTTTACAAAAGAAGCTAATTTTTTTCAGAGACATTTGTAAGGAATAAATAAATTCTGTTAAACTGATAAAGTCTTCTAAAAAGTAAAAAATGAACGTGGTATTTTAAGCAAAGGTTCATTTTGGTGTGGTTTGCTTGCTTGCAGGATAAACGTCTCGTTCCTGGAGGCGGTGCCACAGAGATTGAATTAGCCAAGCAGATCACATCTTATGGAGAGGTACAGCAATTTTTTTTTACTTTATATATAATGTAATTACATATATTTTAATTTATATAGATACACGCACTTTTATACAAAGATATGTATGTATATTAGTGCATATAAATCAATAGTAAAATGTGAAAAAAGTACCTTCCTATCTTACTGTTTCTTTCAAATGCTTATGTGGTTTTCAACTTCGCTTTAGACTTGTCCTGGACTTGACCAGTACGCCATCAAGAAGTTTGCAGAAGCATTTGAAGCCATTCCTCGGGCACTGGCAGAAAACTCTGGCATAAAGGCTAACGAAGTCATTTCCAAACTTTATGCTGTGCATCAGGAAGGCAACAAAAATGTTGGCTTTGATATTGAGGTAAGAAGTTCCTCACATTACTTGCTGCTCAGCAGGGTTATATTTAAAAGTACTTCTATTGCAGTACTTATAGATAAATGCAAATCATCGAAGCTCTGTGTTTCACAGGGCTAGAAGAATACTTCTATTAGAATTCTAATACTGAAGTTTTTTTCATCAGCAGGCAGTTAAAGCGAATATAGTATAGCAGCTTTATGTAGCAGGTGGAGAGAGGTACTGAACTAGTATGTTACAGAACAAATCTTCAGTGATTACTTATTTTGACTTCCTGCTAATGGATTAGAAATGAAAATCTTGTAAAGAGAGAAAACAAGATCAGAAAAGTGGTACTTTGTTGTAAGCTTAAAAACCTAATAACTTGTTAGGTAGAAGCCTGAGAAAACTTAAATAAATTCCTCCTGCCTGATAGGCTGAAGCTGCTGCTGTGAAGGATATGTTGGAAGCTGGTATATTAGACACATACCTTGGAAAATCCTGGGGTATCAAGCTGGCTACAAATGCAGCAGTAACCGTCCTACGGGTCGATCAGGTAAGCATAGAAATAATTTGGGTGAAAAACTGAAACCTCTGCTTTAACTCAAGGTTTAGAACACTAATGCGAAGTATGCGGATGGTCTGGGAATACAAAGCATAAAAATTGATGTTGGAATGTTAGCTTAGAACTAAGAAGATCAGGAATTTAGGTTTTTTTTTGGAGCTCATATTTTGGAATATGAGTTGTGATATTGCTGCTTCCATACAAGTGTTACAGTGTTCATTTTTTAAGATTTGACAAGGATAATTGATACCCATGCCAATAAAAGAACTTCCTGTAGGAGCAAGGTTTATCACAACAAAACCTTCTCATGTATGTTGGTTTATTTTTAACATGGAAAATCCCACTTAAGTAAAATGGGGGTTATAATCTTAATGGCAAAAATCTTTTTATATATTTTGTGGAATTCCAGCAAAAGTGTATTTGCATGTAAAATTTCTGTAGATTATTATGGCAAAAACAGCAGGCGGTCCAAAAGCTCCTAAACAACAAGGACATTGGGATAAGGATGACTGGAAAGATGAGCCTGAAAAGTAGTATGCAGTAAGCTGATTCTATAGCAGCGAAGTATCAGTGTGTGAGTGCATGCATGACAATCACGTGTGGCAGATCTGCGTTTTTCTTGAGGGCACATAACACTGCTGGTCTTGTGCTGATTGCTGCATTTCTTACTGGTGCCACTGCAAGTTAATCTTACTCCTAAAACCAAACTTTCATTGCAGTTTGTTTCATTGTACTCAAGAGTTCGGTTTTAGTTTTACTTTGTCACTATAACAAGTGCAGAAATGAGCCTCTAACAAGGTAGGATTAGTGGACCTTGTGCCTTAAATGTGTGATGTCTAGGCTGGAGTGCAGAACAACAGCTCTGATAATTCTGCTTTCTGTTGTATGCATCCTGTGCAGCAGTCACTGGCTAGTTTATTTAAGCACTCACTTTTTCTTAGACTAACTGAAGTCATAATTTGCATGCAAAGTGAGGTAAAGTCCTTTGTATATCAGGGCTCAGTTTCTGCCATTTTCAAGGGGAAAAAAAAGGACTTATGAATTAACCAGACGTATAATAATAATCACTGGTTTAGGTTCAGAGCAGGGAACCTGCATGATTTTAGTGAATGTTGTCAGTCAGCATCGTATGACTATAATAAGATGTTGGGGGAAGAGTGATTCTGACCATATCTTTTTCTGCTTCCCTATCACCTTCAAGATCATTATGGCAAAACCGGCAGGTGGCCCTAAACCTCCATCAGGAAAGAAAGACTGGGATGAAGACCAAAATGACTGAACAATTTAACTGTGCTTTTTAAGTTACGTGATTGAGAGTTTTGTAAGATTCCGGGTGGGGCCTGTCATGATGTTTTGGTCCCTTTAAGTTATGAACTGTCCACTAGGGTGAAGAACTTTGAACACTTCAATAAATGTACTTACTGTTAAAATGTTAACTCTCGTTTTATTTGGACTTTGTATAACATGTTTACTCCCAGTATGTGAATGTGCAGGGATGTGCTGCGTTGGGGTGAAAGTGTGTGGGTGCGGTGGGGTGACCTTGGCTGGCTGCTAGCCACCCACCCAGTTGCTCTCTCCTTCCCCCTTCCTCCACAAGATAGGGGGAGAAAAGATAAAAAGCTTGTGGGGACATCACTGACAGTTACAGTCGTGGGAATTATGTGATGCGGGGGCTGGTGAAAAACAAACTAAAACACCTTTCCCCTACCCTATCTCTCTTCTTCCTGGGCTCAACTTCACATCATTCCCACCTCTTCTGCCTACCCTCAGTGGAGAGGATGAGGATGGGAGGCTGAGGTCATAGAATCATAGAATGGCTTGGGGTGGAAGGGATGTTAAAGCTCGTCTAGTTTCAACCCCCGTGCCATAGGCAGGGATGCCACCCAGTGGATCAGGTTGGTCAAGGCCCCATTCAGCCTGGCCTTGACACCCCCAGGGATGGGGCATCCACAGCTTCTCTGGGCAGCCTGTGCCAGTGCCTCACTACCCTCATGGTAAAGAATTTCCTCTTTGTATCTAATCTAAATCTACCCTTTTTTAGTTTAAGACCATTCCCCCTTGACCTCTCATTATCTACCACAGTAAAGAGTCCTTCTCCATCTTTTTTTATAAGACCCTTTTGACTACTGAAAGGTTGCAATGAGGCTTCTCCAGAACCTTCTCTTCTCCAGGCTGAACAGCCCCAGCTCTCAGCCTTTCTTCACAGGAGAGGTGCTCCAGCCCTCTGATCATCTTTGTGGCCCTCCTCTGGACCTGTTCTAACAGCTCCACATCCTTCTTGTGCTGAGGGCTCCAGACCTGGACACAGTACTCCAAGTGGAGCCTCACAAGGGCAGAGCAGAGGCGGACAATCACCTCCCTTGACCTCGTGGCCTCTCCTCTGTTGATGCAGCCCAGGATGCAGTTGCCCTTCTGGGCTGCAAGCACGCACTGCTTGCTCATGTTGAGCTTTCTGTCCACCAGAGCCCCCAAGTCCTTCTCCACCAAGCTGCCCTCAGTGAGTTCTCCCAGTCTGTGCTCATGTCTGGGATTGCCCTGACCCAGCTGCAGCACCTTGCACTTGGACTTGTTCAACCTCATTAGGTTCACATGGGCACACTTCTTCAGCCTGTCCAGGTCCCTTTGAATGGCATCTCTTCCTTGGGTCAGTTCCTAACATTTATTCTTCTGTTACTCCCCCTTTTGTACCCTTCTTCCCTGCTCTAAGATCCCTCCCATGGTTAACAGCTGTCCAGGAGCTGTTCCAGAGGTTATGGACCTTGATGAAAAATTGCTCCAGCATAGGTTCCTCTCCATTGAGGGCAGTTCCTTCAGGGCACCTCCATCTGCTCTAGAGCCTGGGCACCTCCTTTCCCTGAGGTGTCCATAGGACTGCTCCTCACACTGCTCCCCTCACTGCCCCTGCTGTGCGGTGTTTGCCCTCCCTTCCCCAGCCGCTGCCATCTTGGTGCCCTGTGGTGGGGCCCTTGGGGCCAGCGCGGGGCAGCCCTGGCATCACCTAACGCAGCGGCCCCTGCTACCTGAGCTGGGTACAAGAGGTGAGTGACCGTAAGCTTGTTGCAGGGAACAGGTAACTTCTGAAAGCATCATCTATAAACACTGTACCTCATTGGGGTCCTTACCAGTATTTGAGTGTAAAAAGTCAAATGAGGTTTGAGGTAATTAAGAACAGCAGCCAGTACGAGTCTGTAGTCTATACCTAAGTTCAGTGTTACATCATGCATCTGTTGCATCCTCACACTTTAAGAGGCTCCATACTCTCAAAATTTTTGTCAGTCTGACAGTGGTGAAATGCATCTCATCCTAATAGCCTTAAAAATAAGAGCAGAGAATGTTAGCTGTTGAGAACTGTCAAGCACACCACTTGCAGAGCACTAGAACTCTTGCGCGCACTTAAGGGGAAAAGCTGAAGCCCTGTGTTAAGATTCCTTGTGGAAAATAAACAGCTCACGTATCTCAGTCATTTTAAAGAAGAACTGTGCTTGAAATTCAAGCCACTTAATTAATCCTTTTATTACTTGCCAGTACTACTCTATTTCACAGCCAGGAGGGAGTGGAAGGCTAAATCAAGTCTTGAAGTATCGTATGCCTAAATAAGGCTGCTGTACAACATCTACAATAGTGCTTGCTTTATGGCCTGTAGCTGGCATGGTTGAAAAACTCAGCAAGTTTTCTGAAGGATTGGCATACTGATTAGTCAGCTGCACAAGTGCTGCTGCTGCTGACTTTAAGGGTAACAAGAACACATAAGGATACTCATTTTCTTAGTAAGGGTGTTGTGAAAAATTCTTTGAATGAAAACAGCTGCTGCTTTAGCACAAGTAGCCAGAATTTTATTTATGTGAAGCATCGCGTGAAGCCTAGCCTGTGGAGAGGAGAACTTAAAAACCTCTAAGTCAGTGGAGGACCAGCTTTCTTAACTCTCCAGCACAAAAAGGCTGAACTGGAACACCTGTACTGAGAGGGAGAGAGAGACAAGTTCTTAGCCCCATCAAAATATCACAGTAAGATTCCTATGCCACAGAATTCGTAGAGTTTGCAAATTGAGGGTTTCCATATAGGAAATAAACCAAGAGCAGAAAGATGGCCGATACTGCATTTGTCTCAGCTCTGTGAGGTGAAGAAAGAAAGAAAGAAGTGGGGTCTAAGTGTAAGAGGCTCTAAAATACATACAGATGTAACTGAGATAACTAGTTCAAAATTATTGCTGGTCACTGTAAAGTGAAAGAATTGCTAAAACGTATGGCACTTGCAAGAGACTAGGAAAGCAGCAGTTGCTTGTCTGTAACAACACACACCTTACTCACTAGAAACTTGAAGCTGTAATTTTGAAAAAAAGACTTTTATTTAAAAGTAGTGAAAACACTGGAAAAAGTATAAGTTAACCATTTGTCAGTGTGTCTAAGAAGCACAAAGTATATTCTTGCAGTTGTATACAGTAGCTCCAACATGTTAACATGATTTGTAAGTTCCTGCCTTCTTTCAGGCTGCTTAAGATGGGTACAAGAAGGCTTCTCAGATGATTTACAGCAGTCGCTCATAGAACAGGAGATAGGCTTGTGAACTCAGCACTTTTGATACAGACACAGCTTGTACATGGGTATCACTGATGTGGAACCACTGTCCTTTTACTGGTTCAGTTTCTAAAGCTGTCAAAGTAAGAATTTAGGAGCTACAGTTATTACAAAGTTATTACAAAGAACTGAAGTACTTAATCCTGTTACTGTTTGGCAGTAAGAAGTAATTGGTAAAGATACTTGTAATTATTTACCTTGAGGAGATTGTCCTTTAAGGACAAGATCAGAAAGATGTTTGTTCATATTTCTTGTTTTAGCATAAGCAGTGTAGTGCCCAGACCTCATTGTTCCACTGTGCTCAACAACTCCATAGAGAGAGTATAATACTTTTGTACTCCCTTCAGCCACATTCTGTAAAAGTGAAAGTTAAGGTACGTCAGTCAGGCACTGGATTTTAAACATGCTAGAATATAAACACTTCCATTTGTTTGCCAGTGAAAGGGAAGTTGTCATTACACCTTCATGCGAGGTGCTACAACTATGATCAGTGGAAATACACTGACAGGCTCAGGTACAAGTTGCACGTAGAAGTTAAATTGTATTATCACACAATAATGTGATAAGCATTCTACACAGATTCCGCTAAGCAGCTTAACTGTGAAAGCATATTAAAACACGGGAAAGGAAAATCTGACTGTTTTTCCACTTACTTTACATTTAACTGTACAGAAAGGAGCCAAGTCTATCACTTCTGGAAACTTGATATGCCTGTTAACCTTCCGTAGATTAAAGCCAGCCTTAAACAGACAAAGTAGAGGAAAAATCCATAATGTTAAGTGTAGCACATTAAAACCATTTTTGCTCAATAAATATTTCAGGTTAACTTTTTAACACTGCAAAGTTAGTTTTACATTAGTCAAAACTGCAAAGAAACAACACTGTGTTTTTTCCTCAAATGCCCAAGGTCTCCTGGCAATACCTCCTTGCCCCTAGATGCTGCCCCAGTTAAGATGGCTCTTCAACTCACTCTTAAGGTAACTTCATGGTAGCAGATTTGGAAGAAGAATCAGGCCTACATACTCATGTAATTATGAAGACATCTCTTGCTTTTCGGATACTGTAGTATGCCTGATCTAATTTTAGATTGTCAAAACTGACAAAACTTCTACTCCCACCTTATTCAAATAATCTTCCAGTAACAAACTGGAAAAGCAAAGAAAGAGATGACAAATGTTTTTCCTTAATTGTATTATAGTCTCTTGGAATATTCTACACATTTCCATTTTCCCTGTGGAATGCTTTTCATCTACTGAATTACCTCCCTTATTTTATTTATTTATTTTAAGCATTTCAGTCAAAATACTTAATGACTTTAAACTGAGAAACGGCAATGCTGTCTCCCAACCTTATTTATTTCCTCTTTTTCTTCTTGAGGAGTTAAAGCCCTAAATTTAAAGTTTTCCAAGAACTTGAGGAAAAAGGTAAGTCACTTTACTTTGGTGTCTATAAACAGGACTTCAGTTGTATTGTTTTCCATTCAACTAGCCTATTTGTTAAATTCATTTAGTAAGGAATCCTATTCTATCTGCATGGAAATATAAGAGGTTATGAACTGCTGTAGTTGCAGGAAACAATGCTAACATACTACTTAATACAATAAGTAGTAACCACGGTGAAGGAATACATTGCAAGTAAGCTCACAAAAAATGTTGCCTCAATTACTACTAGACTGTTTTTTCCTGGAAGAAAATCACCCCAGTCCCTCCCACCACAAAAAGAACCACAAAAACCCACAAACAAAAACAACCCTGCACACAACTACCTCCCAAATGCTGAGAAAATAAACAAACAAAAAAAAAACAGGTTATAGGAAAATGGAAATATACTAACATTAGATCTAAGTTAAGCTAGTACTACATGCATATATACATATTAAACACACACATTTTTGTAAAAACAACCTGTTTGTTACCTGTTGAAATCTCTTTAAGTGAAGAGTTAAAATTGGAGGAGCAAGAGAGATTAGCATTTGCTTCTTAGCATTAGTATAAACATACTTCTTTTCACCTGCAGAACAGAAAAAACATCAATTGATTAACATCTAAAGAAATGTTACAACAAGAATTTGATTATTTTCACTATTTATACTGTTACAATGTCATCCACTACAATGAGTGTGAAACTGAACATTCCCCTTTAACATGATGAACTGTGAAACTGCCATCCTGCAGCTCCCATATCACAAAAGTAGCTGCTCACACTATGTCTAAGCACCATCAGCAAAAGCAGCATGAATTCTCGCATGCTCTCTACGATTCAGAAATTGCACATAGCTTTCATTGGTCTTCAACATGATTTCCCTATGACTGTTACAACAGAATTTTCATATTTGAGAAAGGAACAAAAGTCATCTGGTAAATAACCACTTCCTACTTTCATTCACATAATGAATTTCTAGATTGCAATGACCGTGCTACCCCAAAACCCAACCCAAACCCACTCCTCTTTGACCACTCTTCTTTTCTAGTCCTCCATTATTCTGTACGCAAGCTTGTGAGCCCATTATTCTGCTCAATTAAGAACTTGTATTAGTTTGTGTGAAAGAGGTTCTCACAATCTGCACAATAAATACTGATGCAAGCTAAGTTTGAAGTTACATAAATACTGTTTTAGGAACAGCCCCGCCAACCACCCAAGCACTAGACAGGAACCCATATAGGAGTCGATTATGAAATTTGTTAAAAATAAAAAATGATAATTTATCATACTTCTCATGTTCTTCGGTCCACAATGTCTTTGCGTACACACATCACAGAGTAGTTTATTCTTCTCACTAAGTGTCTCATTATGGGTAAATTGATACAAACAGTGATGTATTGAACCTTCTTCTGGGTTCAGGTCTTCCCTGTTTGCAAGAGTACAAAATGCCATTTCGGGATCTTCAGTCAGTACTTCACATGTCTTGGCTGGAACAGTTTGAAGGTCATCTAAGATGCTCGTATCAGATTCAACATTATCACTCAAGTGTATTTTTGAGAAGTCAGTAGCAAGCCCTTCCTCATCTTCGTTTTCATCATCCTCATCTTTCAAAGATAGGTTGTCAAGGCCATTGACAAGCTTCATAGGAGAATCTAAAACTTCTGTAGGGAGATCCATGAGAGACTCCTTTTCTGCACACTCTTGTTCTGGTTTTCCTGTATTTTCGAGCATGTTCTGAACTTCTCTTTCAGTTCCCTCTATACTTAAGTCTTCATGAGTTAAGCGGTGATCTTTGCAATCATTTGATGATTCCTCTTCTTGCTTCACATCAGGAGTTTCAGAGTTAATTTCTCCCTCTCTTTCCTGGTTATATTCTACAGCTTTTTCTGACTGTTCAGTAGCACAGATATCTCTCAACTGAAGTACCTTTCCTTGGAGCTTCTGCTGGCGGCGCTGGCTCTGCAAATTAGTAGAAATAATGTATAAGCATATAAAAAGTTTCAATGATATTTAGCATTTCTAGCCATTTCTTTATCAAATTCTGTGTTGTACGTCATAGGTGTCAAAGGGGGAAGTTATCTATGATTTAGTAATCTGAGGTCAACAGTTTAACTAATATTGAATTTATCCTATATCTAAACTGAGGAAGCAAAAATAATTTTTTTTTTTTTTTACCATAAGTTGCAAGTGCTTCATAAATAAAAGTGAAATATTTATCAAAACCAACCTTGGCTTGTTTTTTGGCCAGTTTCTTTGTTTTTTTCTGAAGGTGCTTACTTGTACCAAGGGGCTCATCTCTCTGTTTAATGTAACAGCCATCATTTTTATCTTCTTCTTCATCTTCAGATTCCTTTTCTTTGTTTTTTTTTAGCATTTCTCTCATTTGTGTTTTTTATTTTCTACAAACAAACAAAAAACCAAATAACAATAATAAAAAAAAAAAATCAAAGAACACATAGCCACAGAAGTAGATATGTTACTGTCCTGAATAACACACAGAATTTCAGAGAAAACTGCAGGGATGTTATCTGAGTTTTCAGCTCAAAATATGACATTTCATTGACTCTAACATACGACTAACACATTGATGCCAGCCACCCTAATGCTTACAAAAGAGGCATCTCACTCCAGAAGGAGTCCATGTGAAACAATGACTTGCAGAATGAAACAGTATCAAAAAGTACGTCTATCAAGGCTGAATTCTGAACACATAAAAGGACATTACCTTTGCCTCTAACAGACATAAATCTAAGTAAATTCACTGAGGAGTAGTATTTCACTCAAGTGGAGACATTTTCAGTTGAACTGTGTGCCGCACTATTTGTAGTATTATCCTTTATTTGCTTCTGTTAAAGCAAAATTTGTTCATTGCAGACAACGTGAGGGGTTGAGGTTGAGGGGATTTCATTTCAAAAAGCATTTCTTAGTTCTTGTGTGAGCAGTGCTACATGGCAAATCTGACACATTATATATGCAGATTGCCAGTATGAAACCCAGAGAAATCAATTTTTTTTGAGTGTCAGTTTTTGAGATCAATCACGTAAATCAAAACATGATCAACTTAAACAAATAACTCTCCTGAAAATCTTATTTTCTACCTTTTGGGGGCAAGTTTATTATTTTAACTTCTGAAACACACATTTAGAAAGCTGCATAAATTAATTCCCTCATGATTGTAGAATAAAGGTAGTTTTGTTTGCTTATATGAAAAGAAGCCAGACAAAGCACGTACAGTTTCTTACCTGATCATCTGATATGGGAAGTGACAAATCAAGGAAAGATTCATGAACCAAGGACACCTTTAAATGAACATTGAACAGTCCAATTTAATTTTTTGGAATTGGCTGGCTTGCTGTCAATAGACTTATCTGTACATATCCTCATTTGCATTCAAAGCATCCTTTTTACTTGTGCATACAAATGTAAAACAAAGCTGTTGGTAAATGTAGATAACTACCTATGACCAAAATCTACCAGTTACATTACTCCAGAAATAAGAAATGCTTTCCCAAGTTTCGGTTGTCTTGAAGCCTAGCACATGGGAACCCAATTTAGTGCCTATGGGATTGATTTTGTGATCAGTTGGGATATGCATCTAGCCCACTCACTAATATCTGTAATTAGTTTGTTCTCAGGATGCATTATCCTCACAGTGCCTTCTTCCTTATCTATTTCCTCACAATCCCACAATCATTCCCATGTGAAAAAGGGAGACCTAATTGTCTGAGGGAAAAGGAAAAAGTTCCTAGTAGCATACTGCTGAAATAGAACAATTCATCCACTCTACAGTTGGCACCACTGGAAGGTGTTCACCAGGAATCTGAGTAAATTTTTTTTGGCAGAGGCAGCTTGCTGATGCTGCTGCCCTCTTTTTTTTGGGAACTCTTTTGAAAGGAACTGGAAGATTTTCTTCCCTTATGCTATAAAGCTAGATTCCAGTCAAACCATGCCACTCTTCAAAAAGCATGTAGCTAGTCAACTCATAGAAACACATTAACTGAAGCAAATCTCTTTAACTCCACTTATTTCTACAAATAGTTACTCTGGAGTTCTGCAGATTACATAAAATCATGCTCTGGGGTATTTAAGGCAGGCAGTTTACTTACTGTTCTGCATTCCTCACACATAATTGTACTGGTTAATTCTCCACCAAAGATTCGATCTATGAAACTTTTTATTCCCTTTTTCTTCTCATATTCTGAAAATTGAGAAAGTATATAGTAAAGTTAGTAATATTGCATATAATATACTCAACCAATTTAACTATGACATACCAAATTAAAAATGCAGTACGTAAAACGTACATAGCATGTGTCAGCGCCTGTTCTAGTTTACTTAGGAAGTACAGAAGATTCTTAAATTAAGATTCTTTTATATATTAAAGGAATGGGTGTGAAAACATTTACAGAAGACACTTTGACTGAACTGACAACTTCGCTGTGTTCTCAAGTCAAATGCATTTTTTATTTTCTCGGAATTACCACATCCCAGTAGGAGCTCCTCTTTTCTCCCTGGATTTAACTCAGACAACTGTCTGAAGCTAAATTAAAAAAACAAGCAACAGCTTTCATCAGTATATGTGCTCTACGAACTAACACGATTTCCTCAAGTTATATCTCCAGTGTAGCGCATATTCTGAGCTTAAGCTTGGTCTTCATCTTCTAACCAAAACCCAAGTCACGTTGAAAAGTTTAAACATTCCTCTGTTCAGTGTTTTTTTTTTTTTTTTAAACAGCAATAAAAATCCAACAAACTTGTTTTTAGTAACACTGATGACTAATAATGAACTATAAGGATTGAGTAAGTTTTTACATTCATGTGCTAATACCTTAGCTTCTTTCGTAATACTTGAATAACTAAAAACTACCCAAACATCTTTTAATGTATAATGACTGTAGAATCAACTCTCTTTTACTCCGTTACAGAAGAAATGCCACTGAGGTCAGTAAAACCTTTAAATAGGCCATTTAACATTTTCAAGCCTTATGCTCTAGATACACACATATTCAAGACGTAGCATAAAGTTGTTTATTAAAAATGTATCTTTTAGTTGTAACTGTTAACATTAGTTTGCATACTTGAATGAAAAGAAAAATTTAGTTATCACATCATCAAAAACACATATTTTACCTTTAATTTTCTTTTTCAGTTCTTCTTCATTTTGTTTGTTAGAGTCCGTCAGAGCCTTCAGTATTCCAACACTTACTCGCTGAAATTTTCAGAACAAATTGACACTGCACAATTTCTTAAACTAATTCAGTTAGCTTTACAAAATGATTTATATGGAGAAAAAAAATCTCTACTAATTAAGAAAATCAATACAAACAGCACAACTGCTTATAAAGACGCAAGTTCCCACATTTTGATATTAAAAAAGCCAACCAATCAATAAATACACCACAATATTGCAATTAGTACATAAGAAATATTTCAACATCCTTATGTTAAAAGACTTTCAACATCTTTGTTGACAACATGGACAGTGGGATCAAGGGCACCCTCAGCAAGTTTGCTGATGACACCAAGCTGTGTGGTGCAGTCAACATGCAGGAGAGAAGGGATGCCAGCCAGAGGGATCTGCACAGGCTTGAGAGGTGGGCCTGTGAGAACCTCATGAGGTTCTACAAGGCCAAGTGCAAGGTCCTGCATTTGGGCTGGGGCAATCCCAAGCACAAATACAGGCTGGGTGGAGAATGGATTGAAAGCAGCCCTGAGAAGGACTTGGGGGTTCTGGTGGATAAGAAGCTTGACATGAGCCAGCAGTGCACAGCTGCAGCCCAGAAAGCCAGCCATGTTCTGGGTATCCATCAAAAGCAGTGTGGCCAGCAGGGCGAGGGAAGCGATTCTTCCCCTCTGCTCTGCTCTTATGAGACCCCACCTGGAGCACTGTGGTTCAACACTGGGGCCACAGCAGAAGGAGGATATGGACCTGTTAGAATGAGTCCATAGGAGGGCCACGAGGATAATCAGAGGGCTGCCGCACCTCTCCTGTGAAGACAGGCTGAGGGAGTTGGGGTTGTTCAGCCTGGAGAAGAGAAGGCTCTGGGGAGACCTTACAGCAGCCTTCCTAATGGGGGCTTACGGGAAAGCTGGGGAAGGACTCTTGATCAGGGAGTGTAGTAATAGGACAAGGAGTAACGGATTTAAACTATTAAAAAAATAGGTTTAGATATTAGGAAGTAGTTCTTTACTATGAGGGTGGGTGGTGAGGCATTGGACCAGGTTACCCAGAGAAGCTGTGGATGCCCCACCCCTGGAAGTGTTCAACACCTGCTTGGATGGGGCTTTGGGCAACCTGGTCTGGTGGGAGGTGTCTCTGCCCATGGCAGGAGGGTTGGAATTGGATGGTCTTTAAGGTCCCTTCCAACCCAAGCCATTCTATGACAAATTAACACGAGGATGAAATACTTTTCAAAATTAGAACTGGACAATTAAAAAAAAAAGAACACCATGGGATTCCCACAAGCATTCTTTCAGACTTTTCAGAAATGAACACAAAAGGACGTGATTTAGGATGACTGCACGTGCTCCAACTTATTATTTCTATGGTTTTGGACAAGTCAATCTACTTTCTGAAGGTCAACAGACATTTATACGAAAAATGTTAAATTAACCAAAGACCCTTTAGAGCAAGCAAAACTGAATCTTTCTACTTGATTTTACTGGAAAAGCATAGAGAAAAGCCAGTACATTGCTTTCCAGAAATGCAGAAAACACCATTGCCTTTGAAACTTACACAACAAGGGCAACCTTTAAGAGATACAGGCCATAAACAAATTTCTTTCTTTGAATATTCTTTTGTGAAATTAAAATAGCAATACTTGTGGTTGCTCCTTTGCAACTGTACTACTCAGAGGCTGCCAGGTTTTACACCTCTGTTGCAATACACTGCAAGTGCTTATGGGCAGCACAAACCACTCTACAAGGGGTTGACTTCTCTGAGAAAGAATGCTTTTTCTCCCCTCAGAAGGGGTTAAAGTCTTGGTCTAGGGTAGGAAGAAGAAAGTAGTATAGGCAACTGTGGAATTACCACTCACTTGGATTTCTTCTGCTCTCATGCCATCAAGTAAGTAACGAAGCAATTCTTGACTGTCTTGCTGCTGATAACCTTTAAATCGTATTGCTCTGTTAAATGAAGTGTAAATTGATAAATGAAAAGTATAATTGACCTTAGAGATACACAATTCATTCCAAACATACAGGACCAAAGTCTCAAGCATTCATGTATACAAGAGCAACAAATGTATTATGGTAGTTTCCAAAAACATAAGGCTAGCCAATCTGAGCATATCACTGAGTATCGTTCATTTTACTTCTATTCACTTATATTTGGGCTCTTTATAATTTTTTTTCCAAAAGCTTTTTACGTATTATGGAAATTTTACATGTTGTGATGCGAGCTCAAGAAAAAGAAGAGAACTGACCTTTGTTTAAACAACTAACATTTTTTTTCCCATACTCACTATACCAAGCAATTATACAGATACTCACTTTTTACAAACCTGAGCAAACAGTTCCTTAGGGGTGAGTACCCCTTTCTTTGTCTCTTGCATTTCTGTCAGGAACTGATGCATGGCTAATGTCAAAGGACCTGGCGGATCTAGTTTTATTAGCTGAGGCTCCTGTTTTAAACAAAAGCAACAGAATTGTTTCGCCTTGATTTGATGACAGATCCTTCTGGAATCAAGTTTTTCCTTGTCTGAAATTCCAAACTGATTAAATTCCAAAATTGCAGTATGTTAAACTGACAAAAACAAACAAGAAATGGTTTCTCATCGCACAATGTAGAAACACTGGGCTAAGAGTCCTTAACAATTTGTTGCTTAATTGCAACTCTGGATTTCTTGCTTTTATTCAGGAAAGTACTACAATTTCTTAAAATGCAAAACCCTTCTTTCCCAGCCAAATCTGTATTGTAATGATACGTGCATTATTTAAGTTAGGAAACTAGAGGATGTCTTCAGCACTATGTTGCATTTAGACAAATTACACTATATTAAAAGTTTCATGTTTTCATCACTTTAGAACTGAAAGGGCACTACTGACTTCAGTAGTAGCTCTATTAAATTCAATGGTGAAATTCCCACTGATTTTACATTTTAAATACTAACAATGTAAAACATTTTAAGTTAAATGGTTTTAAAATATAGAGTACTGTTTGTTTCTTTAACAGAATCGGGAAAAACAAAAACAAAAAAACACTATGGAGGCTGAAGCTTATATACCATAGATAACTCAGGTGACTCAATTTTAACTGTCGTGTCAGGCATTTTAGCTTCTTTAAGCAGCTCCCTCAGGACTGGAGTTTGTGATAAATTCTGTAGAAGGAAAAACACAGAAAAAGGATTGGTAGCCAGGGAACAAGACGAAGGGCAAAGGAGTTCCACTTGCCATGGAATTTGTGGCAACCAGATTAACAGCAAGTTATTTTTGCCAAACAGGACTAAAATGGTAACTTCTACCCTGGACACAACTCTGGAAATTCTAACAATGCTTAACAGCTAAAGATAAATTACATAGAGCTGATGGGACTCGCAACTCTTTATGTATTACTTTAGGTTGCAGAAACCCTAAACGTATTATTTTTCTGAAGACATTCCTATTGACACAGTCTACTTACTACTATCCGTTTTTAAGTCAAAAGGTAAAATGTAACTATTTCCTTGGTTTAAAACACGTTAACAAATAAAACCGAACTGCGTTTACTAAAACCTGGAAGTACAATAGGAAATTTGCTCAAGTAAAGCTTCAGTATCAAGAGCTAAAAAGCACAAGAATGCATTTTCTGAATGAATACATACAAAAAAAAGGAAGTTCATTTTATCCAAACACTTCTTGTCTCATATCCAAGACACACGAGATGGCAATGCAGTATGCTCATGCAGTTAATATTTACCTCTATTTGATTTCCTGTTGCTGAGAGAGAGTATTTTGTTTCAGTAAACACCCATAGTCTTTGGTTTTTAATCTCTCACATTCTAAGAGGTCAGTGAGGGTGATGAACCAGACTGTATATTTTTTAATTTTTTTTTTTTTTTTTTTTACTAAATTAGGAATTTGGCATGCTTAATCTCTATAAAGAAAAGATGCTGTCCTTCAAAGACAAGGCAATTGATTAAATCTTCACTTAGTGCAAGTCTGAACCTGCAGCTCCATTCCTTCATACTGCTCTGAGCCAATACACTATTTTTAAGATGAACCCATCATTCTTGGCAGATAAAAATCATATTCTAGTTGTGCCATTGTACAATAGAGTAAAGAAGGTGCTTTTTTTTTTTTTGGCCTTTTTTTGCAACTCCTTTTTTATTCTACTTAATTATTTTTAAAAGCAGCAGTAACTACTGTACCTGCATCACTGCATTAAAGAAACATGTATTCCCCAAGTTACTAAGTCCTTTAACAGTCACTTCTGAGTTAGTACTTGAATGAGAATTCTCTTCTTTGAGCAAGACTTCTTTTTCTTGCTCATTTCTGCTGTCTTTTTCTACCTTTTTATTTCCAAAGTCTTTATTCTCTTGCTGTTTTTCTGCTGGAACAAACAAACAAACATGTATTAACCCACAAACAAGGAATGGGCTAGGAAAAAGTTTTTACAGGCAGCAGCATCTATGATGTTTAAAGTTTAAACATTAAAATTAATTCTGTAATTCTATAGCTGCAACACTACTGGTTTAGCTTCCTAACTCCTAGCACTTGGTCTAAAACAAGCAAACAAACATTTGACACCATTTCAGAGCAGCATAGAATTTAAACATAACATTTAGTTCGCAAGCCATTAACGCCAACAATTTCTGAAACTCAGCATGTGTTATCTGAAATTTCATTCTTGTTGCAACATCCTCTGTGTTAGGGGTTTCTACAATATCCAGTAAGATGACATCTGAGATAATATCCCTCTTGACATGGCCTTATTGTTTGAAATTAAACACACAGGTTTCCCACTGTCAAAGAACTCTTATGTTCACTACATTAAATAGATGAAACTGGGAGGTTCATGCTCTTCAGGACACATTAGATATTTCCCCCCTTATTACCTTATTGTACAGCTCGGAAATTCAATGACCTGTTAAACAAAACCATAAACGAACTCTAGGTAGTTTTCAGAGTAACACCTGTAGTCGTTCTACCACTTTGACAGTCTAGTCTTGATAAGGTTTCCAATGTATGGGGCTGTGAGCCAAGACTGACTTAAGACAATGTAACAATAGCTCAGAGAAAACAAGGAGAATGGACAATACAATCTTTGCAGATGAACAAGAAAACAGCTGGAACACCTGAAGTAGACAACTGCATCCAGGTATTCATTATCACTCTAGTTCAAACCAAAGAAAAAAAATTATTCTGGCAACCAATTTAAGTTCAAATTTTAAATGTAGAGAAACCACCTATCTGGTAAAGGCTGACGGAACACACCCAAAGATTCTGATTCCTTGTGGTAAAATTCCACAAAAAAAATCCAAAAAAAAATTCCTTGTGGTAAAACCTCAGCTGATTCCTGAACAAAATACTCAGAGATGACTACTAAGATGACTACTACTTGGATTGGATGTGATCTATTTCCCAAAGAGCCTAAATTTTGGTAGCCTCGAGTTAAAGTATTTATTTTGATATGCAAATACTTCCAAGTATTCCAGTGGAAGTGCCTTGTAGACAGAGTTTTGCAGAGCACAGCATGTTGTGGTAACTATGGGAGTTGTTTAAAAGAAAAAACAAAAACGATGAAAAAACCACAGCAACAAAAAACAGCCATGTTTTGCAGACAGACTGCAGGCTGAAAACACCATTTTAGAGAGTTCTCAGTGCACTACAGCTAAATATACTAAAAAGAGAATTTGATTTTTGTGGCTACACATCACTCTTCTTCCATTAGGAAATAAGCTGCATCAGCTGGAGGCCTAACCATTCCAGCTGGCACATTCAAAGTGTTTACAGAAATACCTAAAAAATAAAAATCAAGTTATCCTTAAGCAACAACTTTTTTCCCTCAAATCTCAAGAAAGACTGAGCAATATTGATGAATAAATATGACACTTCGGAATACTGAGAGTCAATTCCTAACTCACAGAACAGCCCAATGTCATACTTAATTTTTTTCCCTTCCTATTCCTGTATTTCTGGTTTGTAACAGATATGGGGACACAAAACAAAATCCTGGTCAGATTAAGTGGGCTAGGATGTTATGATTTCAGAATCATAAAAACACAAAAAAAATCACAAAGAAAAACATAAAGGAATAAATTTGCCTTTTAATTTACCATAAAGTGCTCCAGAAACTAATTCTTGCACATTCTCGATTTACAGAACTGTATGCTGCACTAAAGGGACTTTCTGATTTACTGTCTATATACTATAGTTACTTACCTGAACGTGATGAGTCATGACAAACTTGTTTTTTAACATATTCCACAGTCTGGCCCAACCGTGTTGAAGTATTGTATGGAACTTCATTATCACATATGTAGCACCTGTATCAGCCCACCCACCCCCAAAAGAGAAAAACAATTAATCCTATTTTTTCTAGTACAATTCCTCAACTATTTACTTGTTTGATTAAATTTATTACACAAAGTTATAAAATTACAAGGTTTGTTTTGTGTGTGGTTTTTTTTGTTTGTTTTTGTTTTGTTGAGATTTTGAATTCTTACAGAAGTGTTCAATTTACTTCTGATTAAGAAAGTAAGTTAAAAATCATATTCACTGAACAATTTCAGTGATTGGAAGTGATGACCTACAAACATAAATTAGACCCTTAAAAGATGTTCTTACAAACCTATGGTACATGCAAAACAAGTGCTGGGCAGATTTTGCCCACATAAAGAAACTGAGATATCAGCCCCATAGGAAGCGATGTACCAATTTTATGGCATGGAAAAAAAAAATCTGTTTATTCTAGCCAATGAAGTGTTTCACTGTATTTAAACTGGATAAGTGTTCTCCATTAGTCCTGCATGCCTTTTTTAAAATTTTATTTTGCTCTTTTGTTGAGGATATAAACCTGTTCATCTTTTTACGGAAAAAGAAAACATATGGTTAGACCGCTAATTTGTTTTAAACAAAATTGTGAGAGAAGCTGCAGTAATTAAGGCTTGAGTAAGAGTTAAATTCTGCCAGAACACATACAGCATAAGGAGAGTTGTATGTACCAATTTTGTAGTTCTGCCCAATTGAATCTGCCCTCTTTGAAGAGGTCACAAAAGGTTTTGAAGAGAACGCAAATACTTCTGCACTTTGAAACATGTCAATTACAGTTATTAGGCACAAATGCATTTAGCAGATCTCAGGATTACCTTAAGTCAGACTCGTTTCTGATCTTAAAAGCAGCAGAAGTCTGCAGTAAATTGCCTTCCTATATCTCTAGCATCCTCAGTATTCGCTGAGAATATTCCTGCTTTTTCATGTCTCAATGAGAGAGAAAAAAAAAACAACAAAAAACTGGCAATACCCGTGGAATCCTTGAGTATGTATGTATGTATTTATGTAATAATTAACCAGACCGACATTCTCACTCCTGGAATAACATACAATAGTTATTTCCATGGGCAATTTTTAACAAAATAACCTTTCAACTGTCAACTATTTTTAATTTAAAGACTTGAAATTATTAAGGGATTGAAAAGATGATGGTAATGATGCCTGTTTGACCAATGGGTAAAAGGCACACTGAAAACACGTACAGTAGCACTTGTAACCCCAGAATAGCAGAACTTAATGAATTACTAAAACTCTCCTCTTTCTCTCCATGCTCAAAACCATTTCTTTAGCAATTTACAGGTATTATTCAAATACAATTTCAATCATGTATGCACGCACACTACAGACATTTACTCATACATTCGCAGAATTAATAAATTCTGATTAAAACTGCTTTTGGCTTTTGCTTTTATGTACTAATCCCAGGGTGAAATATAGTTCTGGATTGTAGTACTGATTTATAACAATAATTTACACCCAATATACCATCCTGTGAATAACCTCTTGGACAAGTCTGTACAAATGAAAAATTCTAGAAGGAAGCAAAATACCTTGCTTAAATAGCTTCCTCTCATTCACAAGGAGGCTGATTTAAAAACTACAGCCATTTTAGAACTGAGAAAATAAAGTGTTTAGAAACCGTATTTTTAACAGTGATTTAAAAAATCACAAAAATAAATTAATTAATTCATTAGCAATATATATTTCTGGCAATGTCCATTTCCATTCCAGAGTACAATGGAAACACTGGTCATCACACATACATGCGAAATATGATCAAGTAATGAGATAATGTTATATAAAATGAACAAACAGTCAATTTAGAAAAAGGTGACCTTAAGCAAAATCAAAACTACGTCATATACAATATTTCTGCATGGCACAGTTTAGAATATTAAGGTTCTCCCTTACATAGTAACACTCTATTCCTTTTAAGAGAAGGAAATACTACCAGGGAGATAGCATTTGTAATGACAGATCCACTGGCACCTTGTAATTCTACAGCTGTGCTTCTTAACTATACCTATGGTATGATGAGGTCATAATTAATGAAAAACTTGATTCATTTTTTTTTCTCAATAAGTGTGCATCAGGAAGAGTTTCCCCAGAGGACGGAAGTTAAGATTTAGAGCTACATAACATGCTTCCATTTGTCAGTATTCTGATCAAGCAAAAGCAGTAAAATACTAAACCAACAGTATTTACTACTTGCTCAATTCCAGGTTAAATTATAAAAATTTTCTAGTTATAATTTTTACAGAAGAGTAATATTTATTCAGCAGATCTTAACAAAGACTGCTGGCATTTTTGTGTGTGGAATGCTTTATATATTTCTAGAGATAACTCCCAGAAATTGCATCGAAAACACAAATTATACCCCAACCTCTGTTGCCTTCTATGTGTTACCTGTTGCCTGACAAACTCACCACACACTCCAGTTGTCCAAACTGAGAACCAAACAATGGGGATCTGATCTTGGCGTTGTGTAATGCTTTAAAGCATGCTGTTCTTGAGAATTTCTGCCACAGCCCTATAATGTTGATAACCAGAAGTGTCACAAAATCCAGTTGACTATCAATGAAACATATATAGTCAGTGTATAAAGAAAGTATTTAAATGAAAACTGTTTAATTATGTTCAATTAATTAGGATAAATAGATGGCTCTATTTCAGACATTTATTTCTGCAGAGAGGAAAGTACCTTACTGGGTGCAAAATAATCATAAAGTTGTCTGAGGACTGGAAATCTAATTTCCAAATTTCAGTTTGAACCGCTTGAAGAATGCAACAGAAAAAAACAACAACAAAAATAAAAGCTCTTCAGCATGCAGTTCTAACTTTAATAAACTAGTGTTAGCACAAGATAATACGGGAAAATAAAAAATTAGGAGCATTAACAGAAATTTATATTTTCTTAGAGAAATAATTTGGACTTTCTAGGAAAGTAAGTCCTCAAGATTGTATTTTTGCCTTAAGTCTGCTAAATGCCTTTGTGCCAACCTTCTAAGTACTGCATTTCTAAGCACTTCACTTGCAATTCAGAGCTGACATTTTTCATAACACTAAAGTATATCAAATCATTCACGTAACATCACCTTTAAAATAATAATAATCAAAACATAGTTATAACAGTTTAAGTAGAAACTCTGTTGCTCCGCTATATTAGGAAGCACCGAAAGATCTGAATAGAAATTAACAAGAAAACAAGGAGATACCCTATGGCCACATTTTAGACATAACCATATTGAAGGGCTTTCGTCGGTCTCCTCCTCGGATTTCTCTTGTGTCTTATTGTCTGCCTTGCAGTCCTGGCAAACATGCCATTCGACATTTAGCAGGGCCTTTTTCAGATGACCTTGTTCCAGTCCTTTACGAATATGCTTGCACATAGGTTCTACAAAATGAAAAGCACAAGAATACTCTAGGTACTGTAACAAATGTGTCTAGGCTTCAAAGACACAGGCTGTAACCCAGAAGCTATGATGACCTTTTCAGAGTCAAAGGAACATTGATAATTTAGCAGACACACAAGAAAACTTTTCAGAAAAATACTTTGTTACCCTCATTCACAATTGGAGGATATTGTTGCTGCATCCTAAGCTATTACATTACTTAAAAAAAACAAACAAACAAAAAAAGCCCAAGTATCACTCATATCTACATCTGTCAGAGGAGCTGTCAAAGCTTTTGGATACCTACCTATTGTGCCCAGCCATGGGCTTCTACTATTGTGGTGTTACATTTCCCACACCTCTGAGGGAGCAGCCACAGCCCACTGCCATGGTTCCCAGTCTCCAAGGCAGCACCTGGTTGCCTACAGAGGTGGAGATTATGTTTCCAGCTGAGCTGTCTCTGTGAAGTTATGCTGCAGACTACCGTAGAAAAGAATAGCAGAATCACCCTATCGATATCACTGTCACTTTGCATTACAACTCTACACCCTACTTAGAGCTGCATCTTCTGGTCCTGATGTGAACTCCATCTATTTAACCAAACTGCTGAGAATGGTTATGCTGAGAATAGGCATTTGCTGCTAAGACTGACAGTTGAGAATGAAGAATGAAGAAAAGCCATCTGTAAACTTTTCCTACGCAGAGAAATCAAGAGTGACAGACAATGCACATGGCAAGCTGATTCAAGTTCCTCAAAACAATTAACGAGGAACATATTTTAAAGATTTGATTTTTTTTTAATACAGCGTAGGTTCAAATGTTTATCATCAGCAGCCTACAATTCTTCACTATTTGCAGTTACAAATGTCTACATTTCCAAATACAAGGTCAAATATCTGACAGTATGAATAGTTATCTCAGTGAAAAAGCACAAAGTAAAAAAACACATGCTAAAGGAAAGTGTCATATGTACTTAAATATGTTAAAATCATATTTTTGTCAAACTTTTATTGAGAAGTTACTTAGCTGTTTACATAATTCAACAGTCTTAAGCCTTAGGTCTACAGAGGTATTTTTATGGATTAGATCAGAGACTGCATAACAGCTCTGAATCTGTCTGTTGAGGACTGTATTCACAACTACAGCCTCAAGATGCTAAACTCTTCTTCACGTGAGCTAAAACAAGTATAAGTTTTGTACCTACCGTTCAATTTCTGACCAAGCATACAGGATTTTATCTCAGTACAAACACTAGCCAGTAAGAGCCAAATGCAGATATTTAGATGCATTATTTAAGCTGTTAAAAACAAACAAACAAAAACCCACAGGCTTCATCTTCAATTTCAACACTGTATTTTTTAAACAAAGGTTTGTATCTTGGCTGCTGCTCTGCAGTGGAGTTACAATACTTTCCATTTCCAGCTTTCCAGGACTTTGTCAGGGTAAGCTAGCCTGTTATTAGCCAAAGAAGTGATAGGCCATCAGCAGTTGCACCATAACTGATTTTTTTTTTCTGGAGAAAGATGAGGAACAGTCATAGCAGACCATTTGTCTTTTTTTTTTTTTTCTGGTGTCAAGATCAAAGAAGTTAAAAAGCCATAGAACACAGAAGCTAACACAAGACCAGGACAAAAAGATCTATGTGTCAGTTAAGAACAGGGTAGCGTCTGAGTAATAGTTTCCAAGGTCTTATTACTATTTTACAGCACACTTAAAAAGCAGCAACACTAAAGATTCTTAAAAGACTTCAGTTTCATTTATACGAATCCACACTTTATAATCACGTCTTCAAAGCCAGTGAAGCTACCTAGTGTAAAGGCACTCTGATATTAAAGAGTTTGCAAGCCTTCTTTGAAGTCAAAACAAAAAATTTTTTTTTCCTCTGTTGGACTACAAGACTTCTCTGAAGAAACATACCCAGCATATCCAGAGACTCAGACTGTGCAGTTTTGCCTTTGGTGCGTTTCTTTCCCATATTTGTAGCCTGTGATTTTCTTTAAATAGAACAGTGACCTAGCAAGGAAAAATAGGAAATTGGAAATTACATTTTGGTTTTACTTAATAGTTGCTAAACAATAAATTATTTCCATGGTTGAGATGGCCCTTGAAGTGAATTAACTTGTTTGACATTTTCAAAAGAAATTAATTATACTTTAACATGGAACAACCGTAACTGTGGTAGAGACGATGCCAGTGTGAATTACAAAAAAAAAAAGGGTTAAGACCTTAAATCAAAAGCATCCACCTTGTTCCTCTTGTATACTAAGTTATACATGAAAATCCTACACGCTTTTAGGACTTAGACTCTAAGTAACTGAAAACAGAGGGATTTTAGGAAATGGAATTGGGTTTGTCCTCATTAAATCCTCAAGTTTTTTCTTGCAATTACAATCATTCAGTTTTCTTTACTGCAAATCCCTTCCATCTTTTTAAAAGTCTGACACATGCGAGTACTCTTAACATATTTAAAAATCCAAAAACAATGTGAGTTCCAAATTTTAAATTTCCTTTTTTGGGGGAAAATTTATCATTGCCTTCCCACTATAACAAGCAAATATGGGGGCTGGTATTGGGTATGACTGTAAACCTTTCTAGACAAGAGTGACATTCCAACAGAGCCCTATGCCAAGTGATTCCCTTCAAAAACTCGGCTACTACACACGCAGCAGGATATTCCGCCCCCCACCTCTGCCCTTGTGAGGCCCCACTTGGAGTCCTGCATCCAGGCCTGGGGCCCCCAGCACAAGAAGGACATGGACCTATTAGAACAGGTCCAGAGGAGGGCCACGAAGATGACCAAGGGGCTGGAGCACCTCTCCTGTGAAGACAGGCTGAGGGAGTTGGCGTTGTTCAGCCTGGAGAAGAGAAGGCTCCAGGGAGACCATATAGCCTGTATAATGGCCTTCCAGTCTAGCAGCCTCCCCTCTAAAGAAGGCCTACAGGAAAGCTGGGGAGGGACTCTTTGTCAGGGATTATAGCAACAGAATGACGGGTAATGGTTTTAAACTAAAAAAGGGTAGAATTAGATTAGATATAAGGGGGAAATTCTTTACCATGAGGGTGGTGAGGCACTGGCACAGGTTGCCCAGAGAAGCTGTGGATGCCCCATCCCTGGACGTGTTCAAGGCCAGGCTGGAAGGGGCTTTGAGCAACCTGGTCTGGTGGGAGGCGTCTCTGCCCATGGCAGGGGGGTTGGAATCAGATGATCTTTAAGGTCTCTTCCAATCCAAACCATTTGGTGATTCTGTGATTTTTATCTTTTAGTCTGTATTCTCTAAGGCTCTGTGACTTATTTCACAAATATTAAAATTGGCATTTGCAGTACACTGAAAACATGAAATCTAAAAAGGTTCCAAATTGAGTCTCTGCAGTTTTATGCAGCCTTTGCAGACCTGCTTAACTCTGTTCTCCACCCCTCAAGTCAGCTTCATGTAAATGTGTCAGCACGCCACTCAATCTGACTTGTAACATCCATCCTTTCAGAACCATTTCTTACCTTGAACTCAGCACCACACCTGCCCCAGCTGAACAGCTGCCTGCTTGGAGCTGTCACAGCCAAAAACTGAAGCCAGCCCATGGGTATCAAAGAGCAAGTAAGCCTGTGAGAGTGATACCCACAAAGACATGATACCCACAAAGAACTTTTTGTAGGAAGAACCTTTTCAGAGGTGTGCTTTTAGAAGAGATAACCCAGTTGTTAAACGACAGGTAGGCAGCCACATCAAGAGCAGAAGTTATCACCTTTTACAACTGAGCATTCAACTGGTTTGGAGAGAGAAATGACAGCTCATCCAATAAACTCCCTCTACAGCCTGTCTTTCCACACAAGCTACAAAACTCAATCTTTTACAAGCAACTCTAAAGCATTAATCATAGAATGGCTTGGATTGGAGAGGACATTAAAGATCATATAGGTCCAACCCCCTGCCATAGGTAGGGACACCTCCCACTAGATCAGGTTGCCCAGGGCCTCATCCAACCTGGCCTTGAACACCTCCATGGATGGGGCATCCACAGCTTCTCTGGGCAGCCTGTGCCAGTGCCTCACCACCCTCACAGGGAAGAATTTCCTCCTAACCTCTAATCTAAATCTCCCCTCTTTTAGTTTAGAATCATTACCCTATGTCTTGTCATTAACAGATTGATCAGAGTCGCTCTCCATCTTTTTTTATAAGCCCCCTTCAAGTACTGAAAGGTTGCCATGAGGTCCCCCCGGAGCCTTCTGTTCTGTAGGCTGCCCAGCCCCAGCTCTCAGCCTTCCCGAGCTGCCTCACCCCTGGCAGCACGACAGGACAGCACCAACACTCAGCGCCGTTCACTTAACCCACGCCGCGTGTGGACGGACTCGTCCGACAGGCTCCACTCCAGCTTTTCCCACCACACTGCTTACGCAGGGAAAAGCACGGCGGGGCTTAATTTCGCTACCAGTTTAATTTCTACCAGCCGGCGGCCTGACACATCACCCCCTCCCTCCCCCCCCACCGCCCACGTGCTGCCCGGTCCCGCCGCGCAGCCGGCCCCGCCCCGCCCGCTTCCGATTGGCCCTCGCCCTCCTCAGCGCCTTTACTGACAGGCACCGCAGCCAATAGGAAAAGCCGAGCACCCCCGGCCGTGAGGTGGCCCAGCCATGAGCGGAGCGCCGCGGAAGCGAGCCGAGGGGGAACGGCTGCGCCGGGAGGAGCGCCGCGGGCACGGCCCGGCCCGGCCCGGCCCGGCCCACCACGGCCCGTCGCCTCCCGCCCCTCACCTGCTGCCGGCGCGGCGGTGCGGGCGGCCGGGCGGCGCATGGCGGCTGGGGGCAGCCCGGCTCGGACCGGCTCGGCCACTTCACCCCAGCGCCGGGCAACGGTCACCGGCTGCCGCGCGTACTTCCGGCGCGCTGCATGCTGGAAGCGCGAGGGAACGGTAGGGCGGAGGGGAAGGCGGGGAAAGGGCAGCGCATGCGCGGTGGCGTAGGGTGAAGCGGGGAGGCAGTGCTCAGAGGGGGCAGGGAGAGTGGGCAGAAATAGGCGGCGCATGCGCAGTTGCGGGCGGTGAAGCGGCCGTGCCCTAAGCATGGAGGCGGTGCTGGGGGGAGGGGAGGAGGAGTCAGGTTAGTGGCGGAGCGTAATGGCGGCGTCCTGAGCTGCCACCCTGACCCAGAGCCTTTAACGCCCCCTAACGCGGCTGTAAGGCCCGGTGCGGTTTGTTGTAGGTACACGATGAACTCCTTCCCATAATAAAGCCACTCTTTTCTCCCCCTGCTTTCTTTTTCGCTTAGGAAGCCGCAGAAATGGCCAGCCGCGAGGAAGCCGAGGCGCAGGTGTCGGAGCTCGACTTGCTCTCCAGCATGTTTCCCCGTGAGGAGGAGTTCCTCGTCACCGACCCGCTGGCTCTGGCAGAGCTAAAGCTTTCTGCTGAAAGTGAGGCCACAGAAGTGCCCTCTTCAAAAGTCCAGTTTATACTCAACGTAAAGCCCGAGGTCCCTGGTGCCTTGATGGTATCATAAAGATGTTCGTTTGGATACTTTGGGGGTTGGCTTTTTAATTCTTATCCTAAAAATAATATTGTGGGATTTTTGGGGTTTCCGTGAACTTAACATTTGATCGTTTTTAGGTGGAATTCTCTATGGTCTGTGCTTTACCGTTTAAATATCCAACTGTTCCACCAGAAATTACAGTGAGGTATGTTATGAAAAATACAGATATAATACCCAAATTAGTCTTTTTTGGTTAGTTTTCTGTTAAATTACGCCAGATGGACAATGATGCTGAAGAAAAACCTACAAGGATATGATTTCTTCTGTTGCTTCAGCAAATAACTGAGAAAAATAGGAAAAGCAAGGAGTGCCATCTTCTGTACAAAGCGGTTACATGTAGCTGTTCATAGGTTTGATGCTCAGTAAGTCTGTTTGTCAGTTTTGACAAGGCTTAACACTACTTAAAAGAGTAACAAGTTACCCAGTAGTTGTATTCTTCCCTTGTCAAAATGCTGTTACTCCCAGACTATTTTTGGGGGAACTTTTCTGTTTAAAGAGGTACTTTCTATCATTCAACATTATATAAAATTAGTTCAGTCACCATGCTTACTTCTTATGTGCCTTTGTCTTGATTCTCATGTACAGATTGGTAGTACTATATGCGTACTCAAGAGTTAGCACAATAAGTGTTATCTATGATCTTTTTGTAGCTAATTTGACTTAAGTATCAATAGTAAGTGCATGTGGCCTGATTTTACTTCAAGCTGCCAAAGAAAAAAAAAACTGTTTGAATAACATGATAAATCATAAGCATATTACAACTATACTTTTTTTTTTTTTTTTTAGGTCACCATTATTAAGCCGCTCTCAGCAGATTCAGCTGAACTCAGATCTAAAAACATATTTGATGCAAAACTGCAGTGGTGAGCCTTGCATGTTGAGTGCAAGAGAATGGGTTAAAGACCATGCATCTGCTTACATTGACAGAGAGCTTTCAACCTCCTCAGTGATGACATCAAATACCACGCAGTCAGAGGACGTCGTTTTCACTAGATTGTGGATCTATAGTCACCACATTTACAACAAGCAAAAAAGAAAGAATATTATTGAATGGGCGAAGGAGCTCTCTCTGTCAGGGTTTTGTATGCCGGGGAAACCAGGCGTTGTTTGTGTAGAAGGTCTACAAAGTAATTGCGAAGAGTTCTGGTCAAGGTTAGTTTTTCTTTATGCTTAAATGCCATTACTAGTTTGAATGTTGTGTTTTTATGTGTTGCATGTGTGGCCACTGGTGGGATGCTCAACCACCTTCTAGCCTTTAAAGGTCTGCAAAGAACTTTTTTTAAAATCATAATGTATTTGCAACTATGAATATTCACAGTACTGCTCGATACAGCAGTCAAAGTTACTAATTCTTGCACATTTGTTTCTGTTTTATCTTCCTCTGTATGTCAGTGGTATAGCAATGGACTACAGTAACCGAGGCTCGTTACATATTTATGTGTTTATATTGCCTTACATTCATATTTTATTCTACTCCCATCATTTATGTTTCTGTATGGCAGAGACTAACTAAACATTACTGTTTGATTATAACAGTTAAGACAGTGTGACAACGCATGATGAGAACATGAGAATTAGCACAGGCAAGGCAGAAGTGAGCAATGAAATTGAAATTGCATCTTCATCAATTATTTTGTGACGAAAAGCGTTAATGTTTTTGACAGAGATAAAATGAAACAAGCTGCTGCTTATGGGAATATTTGCTTGTGGGTAGTATTCCTGTGACCAGCTAGGGAACCATAATCTGAACCATAATCTCTGTCCAGAAATTTGTGTACAAATTAATTGTATTGATTTCTGTGATAATAGCTATTTCATAGTGTTTTCTAAAACAGTCTGTATTTTATGGATAGACTTATATTTCTCCACTTGCTTTCAGAGTAAGAAGACTAACGTGGAAAAGAATACTAATTCGGCACAGAGAAGATGTTTCTTTGGAAGGTGGAGGACATGCTGAGATTCAGAAGCAAAGAAAGTTCTCCGCTTTGGAAGAAAAATGTTTTGATGCGCATGGTCCCAGAGGAAATCATATGGATTTGGGGCAGCTATATCAATTTTTAGAAAACAAAGGATGTGCTGACATTTTTCAAATGTACTTTGGGGTTGAAGGGCATTAGGTCACCATAGGTCCAAGTGCCTACATGTGTAAGTTAATCTTCATAACAGATTCCTTAGCTGTTCTGCAGCTGTTGATCAGAGAGGGAATTGATTATCCTTGCTTGATACGACAAATCCAGTTTTCTAGGAAAACAAGTATTCAGTTCGATTTGAGTAATGAAAATGACTGAATGAATGCTTTATTGCAGGGAATATAATTTATATAAGGGAATTTAGGGGAAGTAGCTAACTACGAGGAAAGAAAATAAGTTTGATAACCTACTGGGCAGAGTTACAGAACATGGGGTTTTCGTGAATGAGTATATGAGTAGGAATAGACAAAAATGAAGTGTGGACATCTGAGGAGAAGAGATGTTTACCTGACATTATTGTTTACATACACTACATGAAGACTTTTTGTTAACAATCTTTTATTGTACTTTCTACCTAAAAGTATATTAAGTGATGAGATTAATATGTTTTATATAAAAATGAAATAGGAGCACCTTATTCATGCAAATAGGGTGAGGTAGGACGCCTTCTCTAAGTAAGGCACGAGAATTTTCCCTAGGTAAGCGTGTGTACAGGTGAGGGATGCTGCGGTGGCTCCGCTACCTCTGTCTGCACATGGTACAGTAGGGGCTGGACTCCCTGGAAGTGCTCTCCAACATAATAAAGGGTACCCTGTTGACTTCAGGAGTCCGCTGACTGTTTTTGTACCCGGTTTCACCAAACCCGCGTGTGAGATGCGAATGCCGATTTGCCGGCGTGTGCGATATCTGCTAATACCGCACGCAGCCCCGCCCCCCCCCCGTGGCCCCGCCTCCCCTTCCCCCCTTGACGCAGCGGCGCTCCCCGTGCCGCCGGAAGCGCCGCCGCCATCATGGGGGGCAAGAACAAGCAGCGCACCAAGGGCAACCTGCGGGTGAGCGCCGGGACCGCGGCGGCCGCCGCCACGACATGGCGGCGCCGGTCGCACCGGGAGCGACGGGGGCAGCGCGGCCGGGCCCCGGGGGTGCCCTCGCGCCGTGCCGGGCCCCGGGGGACTGCGGCCGCCTTGGGGGAGCCGTTCCGTAGTTTGGAGCTCGCCTAGGTGGGGGAGAGAGGGGTGTCCTCGGTGCTGGGGCTTCCCCCGCGGAAAAAACGGGTTAAAAAGAAAATGGGCACGTAGTGAGCTTGAAAGGTGGCTTACGTGCCTCGAGGAAGTTGGAAAAGGCGGTGAACTTCGGCAAGTTGGCGTTAATTAAAAAAAAAAAAATCGAATCTATGGCTGTCATTAAGAATTAATGGGTATTTGGAGTGTAAGGGGTGACGGAGAACCTTAAAGCATCGTTCAGCCCTAGGACAGACTTCCAAAAAGGCTGCTCGTATGATGATCAAGGAGTCGACTTAACTGGGACAAACTGGATTACACGTTGAATTGCAAAGCACTCCCTGTAACGATGATGGGGTGGCATTACGCGGTGTTACACACATACCCTTTTGCTCCGTTCCTCAGAATTCTTCTTGGCCCTTTAGAATCACAGAATCATTAGGATTGGAAAAGACCTCCAAGATCATCTGGTCCAACCATCACCCTACTACCAATGTCACCCACTTTGTGGCATGCTATGAAGCATGTTTTAATTGTCCCCCATGACAACATGAGCATTCCTTGGAAGCTGTATTTCAATACACAGTAACACAAGAAGAACTGGAAAAGTAGTGAAGGAGGATAAATAGTTTCTTAATAAACTGTTAACTTATGGAAGGGCTTTTCTATTTTACGTTTTCTGAATGTGTGTAAAAGTAAAGTAGCTTCTCGTAAAGTATTCATGCGTTAAAGTCATGACAAAGAAATGGAATGCTGATTCTACAGAGAAAACTAATTTTCTAGGTCAAACTTCTATCTTTAAAGTATGGATGGCCTTTTTTGTGAGGCTTTGTTTTAAATAGAAAGCTAATTATGTAACGTAATGATTTACATTATATATTTACTAATCATTATTTTGAATGCCTGATGCACACAAAAGTAAATAAAGTGACTGGCAAGTGTAACTGACGTGTGTCCGTTTTTTGTCAGCCTTCTAGCAGCGGCCGAGCCGCAGAGCTCCTCGCCAAAGAACGTGGAACAGTGCCTGGGTTTATTGGCTTTGGAACGTCTCAGAGTGATCTCGGATATGTTCCTGCAGTTCAAGGAGCAGAGGAAATAGACAGCCTGGTGGATGCTGATTTTCGAATGGTGTTGCGAAAACTCTCTAAAAGGGACATCATAACAAAATTAAAAGTAGGTGTATCCTTTGTCCCCCATAAAAAAAGTATTTTTGTTGGAAGAGCATTCCTTTTTTCTTAAGGATGGCAGAGGAATCTAACATGGTAGCCAGTTGTATGTTTGTACCAGTAAATTTACTAGAGTTGCAGTACAGAAGGTGCCTTGGAGGACTTAAAAGGTCTGTCAGGCACTGCTGACAGAGCATTCATAAAATTAACTCTATGGATAACCAATTGCTAGAAATGAATTGATTTTGGAAAATAGAGGCAGTGTCTAGTAGAAGCTGGTAAACTAGAGAATGTGTATATCTGACACTTCTTAAATCATGCTGTCGATATCTTGGTTTTAGGCTATGCAAGAGTTTGGGACGATGTGCAAAGAAAGAGAAGCCGAAGTGGTTAAAGGTGTCCTTCCGTATTGGCCAAGAATTTATTGTAAAATCTCACTAGTAAGTACTAAAGTATCTAAATTAAGAACTTTTCTGGATACTTCCTGTGAAAACCTGTAATGTGGTCCTACTGATATATCTAAGTTTGTTGGAATTGCTGGCTTATTCTAGAAGAAAATTAAAAAAAAAAAAAAGACAAAGAAAAGTAGCATTCTTTGTTACTGAGATGTTTCCATATAGGCAGTGAGTGGAACCTTGAACTGTTGATGCCTGGGCTGTATGTGCTGTTTATTGGGTCTTCATCTTAAAAGGATTATAAAATATTTCTTCTCTTGAAAAGTTCTTTTATGTAGATACCAGAACAGATAAAGAGAATGTGCTGTTTTATTAAGAAAATTGTATATCTTTTTGATCTAAGATTAATATCTGGCCAGACTTATTATATTATTAAATATATATATATGTAGCCAGCTAGTCCATAATTTTCTGATAGAATATTTAATACATCTGCAAACTGTCTGGACTGGATACTGTTCTAAACATGATAGTGGACAAAATGAATCACTATTCTGTTCATTAAAGCAATTCCTAATGTTTCTTTTGGGAGCCAAGAGCTTAGACAGTTATGATGTTGTAAATGCATACACAAATAATGGATGGCTGCAAATAAGTGATACACAGTTTGTGTAGGCTTATGCTTGTTTTAATCCAAAAAGCGTCTTCAAGGCTTTCTGTTTTTTTCTTCCTTTTTTTTTTTTTTTTTCCTTTCTGTTAGATGGTTGTATAAAATGGAGATAGCAGCTGTAGTTATGGATATCAGGAAAAGGTAACAATTCTGGATGTGCAATATATTGGGAATATGTTGGTGCTAAGCTAGGACTCTTCCCTTTATGTAGGGATACTCGCGTATTTTCAAATCCGCATAGCTTGATTCATTGCAAAAATGGCTGAACTAAGAGACAGCTTTTTTGTTTTGTCATTTCTGCTTTGAACTACTTGGCATTGAAAATACACTTTTTGCTTTAACAGGATCATGATCGCCGTGTTCGAGAAGCAACGCAGCAGTCATTTGAGCAACTGATTCTTAAAGTAAAAAAACACTTGGCACCGTATTTAAAAAGTATCATGGGATACTGGCTGATTGCTCAGTGTGACACTTACTCCCCTGCTGCTTCTGCTGCAAAAGTAGCTTTTGAAAAAGCTTTTCCTTCAAGCAAACAACCCGAAGCCTTAGCATTCTGTAAAGATGAAATTCTTAATGTAAGTTAGTATGTCTTTAAAGCTTTGTGTGAGTATATGTCAACTTTTAATAGGAGTTTAAAACTCATCCTGCCCCCACCTGTTCATGGTTAAATTTCAGTAAGGTAGTTTTTTATTTCCGTGTAAGGATGCTTGGTCATCAGATAATGTTGCAGACAGATGGAATAACGATGCAAGAGTAGTTTGTCTGCAGTGGTAGGTGATTAAAGAATGCTGAACACAGTTTCAGAAAGCCTCTACAAGTGGTGTTCTTACCAGGGTTAATGCTCTTCTGCCAGTCATAAGTGAAACCGAATTTAAAAAGGTGAAAGTTTGCATTGCTGGCCCATCATACACAAACATAACCATCTTGTTTTGTCTCAGTTTGGCTTCTTTTTGCCAGAAGCATGTCACCACAGGACTGCAACTTACAAAGTATTATGAAGTTCTGATTCAACCAGTACAGTACCACAGGTACTGTGTTTAACAGAGGTCCATTAAATTGTGTCCTTTCTCAGTAGCATATCTAAAATATGTTTAAGAGACTTGACTCGGTTTCTGAAATTTTACTGTAGAGCTGTTTCTGAATAAACTTACAGACTATATTATTCACATGGAAGTATTAGGTTCTTTTGTATGTGTGTATATTTATATATTTTTTTTCTCCCCTCCAGGTTCTTCAAGATCACCTTCTGAAGGAAACACCTGATACACTCAGTGATCCCCAGTATGTTAACCTGCTTTAATGTGTGTGGTTTAGGTCTTGGTCTGTATTGGGTTTGTTCTTGTTCCTGGAGGCAGTGGATTTAGTTCTGTTTCAAAAGACGGAATAGTTACGTGAGTCCAGATCCCAGTAGCTTTCTGTGGGACTTAACATTTCCAAAAGCATTTATACTTATGAGTCATCCAATTATGTTTTCGTATCTTTTAGAAATAGTATTTATGAATAGCTAGAAGACAGGATGACTTGAAACTCTTTCTAACACTTTATAAAGTACTTTGGTACCCTTAGAACCTATGGAATGCCTGTTGATTAATTTGCAATTTGCTTTTGTTTTGTTTTTCTTAGAACTGTACCAGAGGAAGAAAGAGAAGCCAATTTTTCCGGATTTTGACCTGTTCGTTGTTAGCTTTAAAAAAGTTGCTTAGCATGCTGCCAAAGAAAGAGATGCAGTCATTGGAGGAAAAATTAATGTCAGTTCTGTCTCAAAACAAATTTTGGAAATATGGCAAACACAGCACACCACAGGTAATTCTGTTTTAATTATTTATTTTGTTGGATTTTAGTTGAAGATAATGCATTGAACCTAAGCAGGTACTAATTCCTTCTGTTCTCCACGAATGATCTTTGTAGTTTGCTGGTTTATGTTTGAAACAGTCTTCAGATTTCTAGGTCTTAAGTAGACAACATTGTTTTAAAATTTGTCTAATAGGCTAATATATTATTTCAGTGTCACAATCATCTTCTTAGCAGTCTGCAGTCCTTTCAAATTCATATAGAAGAAAAAAAATTAGTTTACTGCATGTGCTCATAGTGCTTTTAGATTTTCATTTTTAACTGTTTTATCTTGCTACTGCCAAGACCAATAGCTACGTAGAGTGTTGAATTTATTTTGGTAGTTATTTATTAAAATGTTTTAAGGTGCTTTTGGAAAAAATGTGCCTTTCCAGATATATATTATAAAATGAAATGTTTAACGTGTCTTATTCCTGAACAAATGAATTCAAAATTTTAAACAGGTTTATCAAATATTTATTTTTATTAATATTCAAACCTTTGCTGATGTGCTAAAATACAGGGCTGCCTGTTGTAAGTTACTCTAACTTTAAAAGGACTGTTATAAATCTATGTGTAGTGGCAATGTATTGTCATTTGCCTAACATTTTTATTTTTCTTTGGCCTGTCAGGTTCGTTCAGCTTTCTTTGAGCTGGCTTCTGCTTTTTGCCAGTACTTGCCTGAGCTGGTGAAAGGTGAAGCACCAAGAGTTTGTCCTGCTGTTCTTCTCAGCATTGACGACAGTGATGCAGTGGTGTGTCCTGCTCTTTGGGAAGCTGTGCTTTATGTTATTGCCACTGTTGAGGTAATATAATAAACCTGAGGGGCCGGTGTTTTATTGGAATGTCACACTTAACTTTTGAGTGAGCGCCAGAGTTCTTTGTGCAGGAAGAATAAGGAAGAACAGTTTGACTGTTTTCTTCATAATTATTAACATGAATTTATCAATGGGACACACTCCATCCTTTCAAAATTCCATTGATTTTAAACAATACTGGAACAATTTTATTGCACTAGCTTCTTAATATTCACAAGCTGAAATAGGGAGAAAGTAATTTTTAAAAATACCTGTATTCCTTAAATATTTGAAAGTCAATTGAAATTTTACAGTAACTTTCTTCAGCTACAATTTAGGGAGGTAGATTAAATGTCTAGGTAGGGAGTTCTTCTAAGTCAACGTACTCTCATTTAATTTATAATAAATATGTTTCTTTCCATAGGACTGTTGGAGTCATGTAAATGCCAAAAAGGGAGTTCTACCAAAGCTATGGACAGTGCTTCGTGAAGGTGGACGAGGCCTCGCTACTGTTATATACCCAAATCTCTTGCCGTTCATTAGCAAGGTACCTCCTGGCATCACAGAACCAAAGCTGGAATATTTCAGAACTTTTTTCAGCTCTATAATTCAAGGGTATGAACCACAAACTGTATTTATTTGTTTATTATAGGTCTCTTTCATGTTTGGGAACAGAACTAATCTTCTTTTAAGCATTTTTATCCTTTGACTTGGTATGTCAAGGATATTGACATATCTTGATATGTCAATCATTTGATATTAACTAAATATGCATCATTTATTTTTGTGGCAAAAACTCTTTCCATTATGATATTTGAAAACTGTAGTTTCAAAATATTTTTATCCAAAGCTAGAGTCAATCCTTTGCAGCTGTCCCTGTCATCTTAAACCTTCAACCTTCTTTTTTTTGTTATGTATCCCTTGCCAAAAACATAAAACTTTGACAAGGAAAGATAAGAATGTTTATTCCATAACTTTTAAAATGGAAAATGAATTTAAAGTTGAGTGACTTTTGAGATACCAGGCACCTCTCAGCAGTGCAGAGGTCTCACTTTTTATTACAGAGGTTAGTGAATATTAGCATGGTGGTTGTGAAATTTACTGTGTGCAGGAACTTGAATTCTCATTATATAGATTTTAAAGGATTTGAACTGTTATCATATTTTGCCTTTAAAATGTGAAAACCAACTGTCTATCAAATGTAATTTAAATATTACATATTTATGCATTATATACTCAAGCATATATGCATCATTTTCTGAAAGACTAAAATACAACTTATTTAAACAAAATTCAGTTCTTGATTTTTGGGATGGTCATTAACAGAGTTCTTGGAGAAAGTAGTTATGTAAGGATTGGTTTTGAAGAGCAGATAGAAAATTGCAGATGAGTTTTAACAAGTAGCTGAAAGAGTAGACAGTGTACTTAACTGTGTAAGTTTCCTCAAGTTACATAGTTCCCTTCCTGCACTGAATGCTAAAACAAATGAAAAAGTTATCTTAATATAGTTTATATTACATGCTTGGATTTACTGTTTTTAACTCTTCGAACATGTCCTGTTGCATTTGTTTCAGTCTGACACGCTTTTTAATATTGGTGTTGTCTGGATAAAAGCAACATACTCAAGGTTACCTTGTGCATTGAAGTGCACATGTACTGGGCTTCTCAGAAGCACAGGTAACTGAGTGTCTTCCCTCAACCAATGTTACCTTTCAACAGGTTGTCAAGTGAGCGAGCAATAGCCAGTCCTTCAGAAAGTTCAGCAATTATAACAGCATTTATGGAATGTTTGCGCTTTGCCATACTACAGAAAGTAGACGAAGAAGATGACCAAAGACAAATCCATCAAATGCTAATAAATGACCAGGTATTTATTAAATATTTGTGTGTATACATTTAATAAAACAAAGTTAAAGAAAGGTAAACATACATTTCTGTGAAGACTTACTTCTCTGTTGAAAACCTCACTGGATTTTATGGAAAAAAATAATACTGAAGTTGTTCGATGTTTTTCTTGCTATAAAATCAGCCATACCTCTGCACTGTTTAAATTACATGAAAAAAGGAAAAAAAATTGAGTATTTTTATTATGTATATAAGCATGATTCTTTCTGAGGTTTTTGACACTGGTTCCAGAATGTTTTTCAAATTGTTAGTATATCCTGGTATTACAAAGAACAAAATACTTATCTAGTTGGATCAATGCTCTTTTTTTTTTTCTTTTTTGTCTTTATAGCTAATTCCTATAATCAATGCTGTACTTCAGGAGCCCAGGTTACAAAATGGACCGTTATTTTATCAAATAGCAGAAACACTGAGCTCCTGGGAAGCTAAAGCTGAAGTCTCCAGTGATGATGGTACAGAAGAAGTTTTCCAGAAACTATTGTCAAATTTTTGGGACCGTCTTTTAAAATTGTGTGTGCTTCATGTTGATAAGTTGGATGCTGATGAGAAACCATTGTTTGCCTTATCTGGTATGCTAGAAGTTCTTCAGAATCCAAAGACTGCTACAAAACCAAACAACAGAAAATCTGTGAAAATCAAATTTAAAGATGAGGATGAATCTGAAAGGAACACAGAGAATGGAAAGCTCACAGAAGTGAGAAAGAATAGTGACTCTGAAATTCAGGCTGACCTACAGCATAGTTCACTTCTAAGGAAAGAACCACTAGAAAATTTAGTCTGTAACCTTTCTGAATTGAGTATTGTGTATGTCAATGAACAGAAGTCAGAGCAGCATTTGAAATTCCTTTCTGCCCTGCTCAGTTCTTTTTCTTCAGACAGAGTTTTTCAAGTACTTTTAGAGCAGGGACATGACACAAGCTCTACTCCTGCTGAATCCCAGAAAGAAACAAAAGTTCATCATGAAAATCCATCTGTACAATTTCTTTATATGAATTTAATAACTTGGCTGAAAGAAGACTGGAGGAAAGACACTCAGTTTCTGGTTGATATTTTGTACAGTGTGCTTAATTGTTGCAGCAGTAATGATGAAAGGAAAGTCATTCTTGATGATTTAACAAAGGTATTGTAAATTTTCTTACTAGATTTTATTGAAGTTACTACTCTTCATGGACCGTGGTTGATGAATCTTTATTTTGGGGATGTGGAATGGAAGGTATTCTACATGAATTTGGGCATTAGTTCAGCCTAATGAAGGTAGACTTAGAAAAGGTTGACATTACAGTGTTGGAGTGAAAGCTTATGAGATATGTCTCATATATACATATATTTACAAATATATAAATAACATCAGAAATTCTCTATTCTTATCTGCTTCTTTATACAGTGTGCTTTTATATCGGTCGTCAGCAACCCTCCTCTTAAGTACCGTCCTTTATTGGTCTATGTGGTGGAGAGAGACTTGAGAGGCAAAATAACTAATCAACTAATCATTCTAGTGGGGGGTGTTCCTGCCCGTGGCAAGGGGATTGAAATTAGATGGACTTTAAGGCCCCTTCCAACCCAAACCATTCTGTGATTCAATAACTTCGTTCCTGCAACTTAGTAACTCGTGCTTATCTTCTGCAGAAAGTGAAGTTGTAAAACAAACAAACAAAAATAAAAATATTAAATGCTTCCAATTCAGCAAAGAATTTCTGTTAAATTTTATGCAATTTGTTTTCCTTCCAGATGGATCTGAAATGGATTATTTTTCTTCAGATAATTCAGAAGGTACCTCTTCTTTATTGTTTTGCATGGTTTGGAATATTTCCCTGGTTTTAGCTTTGCTTATATGGGTTAGAGTGACTTTTTTTTTTTTTAAAGTAATGATAAAATCATGTAATAATAGTTTCAGTGTGTTGTTTTAACCCCATTTACGTCTGGGGTTAGTCTTTGAAATTAAATGATTTTATATATATATACATATAACAATGTATTTACATATAAATATATACTTTAAAAGCATCTTTTACCTTCTGTTTTTGATTGATTTGCACTTTGAACCAGATTTCTGATTCATTTCTGGTCATTCCTTTGAAGCTAGAGAAAATGGGGTTGGGTATTAGACTGATAATTTTAGATATATCATCTATATTAGTCATCTGATCATCATTCTCCATTGACTATCACTGTGTGCATGTTTGCTTTGAAAATGGGTATGTATGCTCATGTATGTTTTTTAGAAAGCCATAAAATAGTGGCGGATTAGGTATCCATCACTATTTTAGGGGGGGAGGGAATTATCACAGACACATGCACTGAGAGACAAGACTTTTTGTGACGTGATACAATTCCCACTGCTTTTGTAGGTTTTATGTATTATTTCTGATGCCTGAATATTAATCCTATGCTTAGTAATAGAAGTTAATAACCTCAAAAGATTATTAGAATGACTTTCCTGTGATTCAGGCATGTTCAAGTACAACAAAACTTTCCTTAGTCTCTGACTGGCTGAAAGGAAGTACGCTTGGAGAAAGACTTGTAATGCTGGCAGATGATCTGTGTCACCTGGGTTTAAAACCCGTACCAGCCTCAACACAATCAGCCTCTTCAGAAAGGTGGACCGTCCTGAGCTTGGTGTTGTCACAACACTTTAAAAATGGTAAGCATATTTATTCTTTGGACTTCATGAAATGTGAATACTGCACTTACATTTTGTAGAACATCGTAAGGAACTTGAGATCTTCCAGAGTACTTAATTTGTAACATCTAGTCCTCCTTCTATTTTTTTTTTCACATTTTTTTTTGTTTTTGTAGGTAAACGAAGGTCAATGTATAAAGAACAGATTCAGATTTGCAAGTCTGAAAAATTGAGGAGAACTTCAGTAGATGAATTTATTAGCTGATGTGCTGTAAAATAATACTGGCTTTTAAACCATACTATCTAAAATTTACCATCAAAAATAGGATATAAAAATTGGTGGTTATGGACCCATGTGTGCATTGGTTTGCTTGTTAAAATGGATTGCCAGAAATTAGGAAGACATAAAAGGGATAGAGGTATCACTCTGTATGTACTCTATTGACATGCCTTTTGTTTAAGTTGGTTTAGAGAAAGGATATTTGGTTATTTGGACCTTTGGCTATGTGATCTGAAATGGCTGTTGAATAAGAACGAGAGTTTAGGCATACTTTAGACTGAAACTACTTTGTTGCTTGATTTTTACATTCAATATTAGTAAATAAAAAACAAGTGCATATTAATATGATGTCTTTGAGTGATTATGTTTGTCAGGTTATCAAAGCACACTGTCCTTTTCTTATTTCTGCTAGAATCTTTGATTGGGGAAACTTATGTCGAAAAGATTATTGATAAACTTCAAGCGGCTCTGTCTAAAGCTAGAGACCTTTCAGAAGCTGGAAATACTGAACCTTCAGTATCTTTCATCTGCGATGTAGCCTCCAGCTTTTTCAGCTCAGTTAAAGGGTGTTTACTGATGCCGTCCTCAGAAGACTTGCTGCTTACCATCTTCCAGCTGTGCGCTCAGAGGCAGGATGCTACACACTTAACAGGTAATTTGAAAAAAAAAAAAATTATATTTCTGACCACCATGAGTTTAAAATTGTTCCACAACTGGAAACCTACATATTTGCCTGTATGACAGTTACCATACGTAATGGTACAGAAAAGAGAATTCTCTTCTTGCTCTAGTACCTTTAGACATGTGATTATTGCTGTAGGATATAATTTCTTACGTTTTTTCTATAATAGATTTACTTGTATGTAAGTTAAAACACACTTGGATGTCTGGTGTAAAGTCACTTGTCCGTCAGCTTCGGAGTATGCAGAAACAGAGCAGCACCTTTTTGCTTAAATCTGCACTGTGGATCAAGAATCAAATTCAAACTTCCACTTTGGATGTTAAAAGGTAATTGTAATATACATGTCCATTTCATAATACACAAGATGTAATATATCTGCATTGTTTACTTTTTTCAGCCTGTCAGAGGTGGGAACTGTGGCTTATACCATAATTAAAACAGCATGTAAATAGCATTGTATATAAGGTATAAAAGAGCTGGATTTTACTGCATAGTGCCAAACTTGTTTGCACCGTTTTCCCTTTTTCTCAGCCTTCAGGTTCTGATCTCTGCAGTTAGTGATTTATTGTCTACACTTCTGGAAGCTGACAGACAGTCGGGATGTCTGGTGGGATCTTATGTTGAGCATGTTACACCCAACAGAACTGAGTGGGTGAAATTGCGCGAGTCTCTCTCTGCTGAGGTATGAAAGTGATAATTGACTTTCACACTGTAGTCAATCTTACCTGTTTCTAAGTCTCTGTCCTTGACATAGCACTGCAGTTATGATAATACATGTATCTGTCAAGTGGTTCTTTTCAGCCTCTACCCATGCTGGAGGACAAAATCTGTATTCTTATGCGCCCATTTCTCCCACTACTGGAGAAAATCAAAATCTGTGAAATTATCTTTGTCTGCATGGAATACCAGCAACTTGCTTTACAACTCAGAAATCTTGTCTGAGAGAATATACCCCAGGAGGATGTTCTTATCTTAATTATTCTGTAAGATTCTGTTTTGCAAGACACTAATATCTGCAGAAGAACATGATGTGCTGACCTTAAACAAAATGCTGACATGAACAGATTGGGAGAAAGAAATAGTTTCCTGACCAACTACCAATCTTTAGTAACCCTGCTACTTTTTGAAATGTTGTAGAGAGTTCTAAGGGTATACACTTATTTCTGAGGCAATGATGCAGTTTTAAGTTACTGCTGTATTTTTTTATATGCTGGAGTGGGTGATCCTCGTCATTATGCTTTCGGTGTAAATTTGTATCTTTCATGGTTATTTTTTTTGTATAATTGTGAATTTTTAACTACTACTTCTATGTATTGTTAAAATGTCAATTATCTGTTCACATGCTTTTTATGTACATATTACAGTGGATGCACAAACCTCTTTTGGAAGGAAGGCTGAGTATGAATTGTGAGCATTTGGGATCCCGTGTTAAGCTATGTGGCACAACTAAACTTCCAGGGCATCTGTGTACTTCAGCCTTATTAAGTAAAATGGCATTGCTTGTATTGGAAAATGGTATGGACCATGGAAATGATGATGCTGAAAGAAAGAAAATTGACAATATAAGTAAGTTATAGTGATAAAACTTAAAGAAATTTTGATTTTATACTAGTTCTAAATCAACATTAATTGATAATTAAAAACGAATAGGTAAAGTTTGGCATTTAACTATCAGAAATCATTCTTTTTCCCTTTACGTATTTTTTTCTTAAGTTCTCCTTTGAAAGTATGAGTATGTGTAGTGCTTACATTTAAATTTAGAGCCTTTTGCTAGTATATACATGCTGTCTCAACACAACTTTGAAGTTCGTTGTAGATTCAAGCGTCTCTAAAATTTAAGTTGTTCATTGCCAAAGCCTGTGTGGTGCATTGGAATGAATGGGCAACAGGAACTGTGTCCATGCCATCAAATAATAGCCTTGAGTGTTTAGCTGTAACATAAAGATATTTTGAGGCAGCCATTTTTCTTAATTCAACGAGGTGGAATTTAATTTCTTTTTGTTTGAGAATGCTCAGATTAGAGCCAGCATCTTCAAATTAACAATTCTACCTCCAGAAGTCTCACTGTGAAGAAGAGTGTAATTGTTCAGTGTAGGCCTGTGTAAGCTGATGGAAAAGAAAAAAAAAACCCTATGCTAGCTCTTAGCATCAGATTTTTTTTTTTTGATTTAGATCTTGATTGCCTTGTCTGCAAGAAATGTATATTAAAAAAATAAAAAGAGAGGATTTAGGGTTTAAAATTTCCTGAACTTCTAGAATAGATTATTGTAACTTTTTCTTTTTATTTTATGATGCAATTGCAGATACCCAGTTCATGCTCTGAAGTACCTGAAGTTGTGTGTAAATGTCATCTTCTTAATGCATTAAAAATATATTAAAAACAAAACATAACCAAAAAAAAAAAGCTGAAACTTCTTGCATATTCACTGAGTATATTCAGTAGTTATTTTTGCTGTTTAATTAGTTGCAGAGCTGTTGTATTCATTACAATGGATTGAAGAGTTGGAGAATCCTCCTTACCTGCTTCTTGAATATCTTCATATGTTAGAAGAAATGCATATCACATATGAGAAGTTCAGTATGCTTAGTAATACAGCTGACCTTCAGCAAACAATATTTGATAGGTAAGAGCAAGTAAAACCTCAACTGAAATACAACCCTGAATTGAAACACAATTCTGTCTTTGTATTTTGCCTTGTATAGAGTATTAAGTGCTACCATATTTCCTTTTGTATATTGATGCTTCATAAAACACTGTTGTGAAACATCGTTCATCTGCAGTTATTAACCAGGGTCTTTCTTCTTTTGAAGGTCAGAGGAGCATGGAAGACTCTGGTCCTTAACCATGGCCAAACTGATTCGTGCAGAAAACGCGATGTCCTGTGAAATGAAACATCTTTTTAAGACAAGTGAAGGGTATCTAAATGCTGTTGCCTGTGACCTTTTTGCAAAGTTTACATTGCAAATATTGATGATGATAAATGATACTGATTCTAATGAATGACATGTGAAGACCAAAAACGTGGTAGTATATGTATGTGTTGTGTAAAAGTGAAACACTAATGTATGGAATTAGTTACATCACAGGATATTACGTGGTTGTGTGTTCATTATGAACCAGTTAACGTTTTGTTTACTAGTTAAACTTTTGGGTTTGTTTATTTTTGATATTCTGCTTGCATGAATAGGTTTCTGCCATTAACAGAGGGCAGATTGCATACACTTCAGTGCTTATCAGCCTTTTTAACTGAGGAAGAAAAGAAAGAACTGGTCTTCCACTGCGTGGCCAAACTTATGACATGTGCACAGACAGAGCTCTCCAGTACTGATGGTCAGTATGTTTTCTACCTCAGCCCACTTCGTTAGAATTTAAGAATGTCACCTTGTAATAATGTTTGCTTTTAGCTAAGATGTGTTAATTATAATTGTATCAATTTTACTAGAAAGAAGTGTCTTTTCATTTTGCATATTTCTTTTAGACTGTTTGGCATAGCGGTTTTCTGTCTTACTAAGGAAGTACAGGCTATGCTGCCTGGTCCAAAATTAGAACTTAAAAGATAGATCAAACAAGGAGTGAGGCAGTATCAAAATACTTTTAGCAATATTAGTCTTTCTGATTTAGACACATTTGTAAATATCAAAGTTTTCAATTAATCATTTAGGCTTTACATAGCATGCAAATTATTTCTGCTGCCTACTGGTAGTGTTGTGATTGATTTTAGATGCTTCAGCATCCAAACTCTTTCGAAGTTCTTGTATAATTTTTGAACAGTTCATCCAGTGCATGGGATGATATAGTATGCTCAGTCAGAGCTCCTGTGCATGCACTTTTAACAGCTTTTGAAAAATTACTTAATGAGGTGATTGAGATGTGTTACAATATTGCTTTGAATGTCCCTTAGAAAAAGTGCTAATTTTCACAAACTCACTGCTTTTCAAGAGTAGTCTTTGGAAATAATTATACAAAGTCCTTCTACATTTTTATTATGCAGTTAAAACAAACAAAAACACGCACACCTTATATTCTCTCTCTCAGTACTGCTTTCATGGTTTCGTGAACATACTTCATAAGTCTTACAAAAACCTGAAAACTTGCTTGTTTTCTTAACAGAACCGTACTTAAATTGAAGAAACTGGTCATTTTAAACTGTTGTCATCTGTCCCTTTGCAGTGTCTTCGTGTTTTCAGATGAGCTCTTTCAAATGAATGTCCTCAGAATGTGAAAATTTTCAGTATTCGTTTCATGCAGCAGTTGAGAGGAATCTTGAATCTTACTGCAGTTATAATTTCCCTAACACTTGTTCTTCAGACTTAGTTTGTTAAGCTGTCCTGGCTCTATGTGTGAACCAGTGAACCAACCAAATGGGGCCTTGAAACTTTTAACAGAAAATAGGAAGAAGAACCCTCACTGTTCCCTTGCTACTCTGTTCCTTGTACTCTTGTTTGTAACTCTGGTCTGCATTTTCCTTTCTGCTGCTTCTCATTTTCCTAGGGGTTCCTGAACAGACAATATATTCGCAATTTTTCCCATTAAGTGTGACGTAGGATGTGGGCTCACCATTCAAGGTTTAGTTTTTTTTCAGATCAGGAAAGTGCTGGTAAATTTCTTGTAAATCATTGCTGCTTAAGTGAAGTGTGTGGTTTTTTGCTATGCATATGTGGTACTTTACCTCAGTTCCGTGTTATCGTGCCTGTAAGAAACGTTCTTGTTCTCCAAGAGATCTGGGTGCATGCGGTTTTCCTTAAAAATGGAAAACGATGCTAATACAACGGTAGTATTTTACTGCGAAACTAAAAGCTATCACTCTTGCAATAGTATTGGAATTCATACCTTGTGTTTACATTTACTTAATTATCTGTCCAAATTATTGTTTGGGATACTACATTTTTAATAGCACAATTAAATTTAAATCTTACCAGGTATTTTTCCTTTTTAATTGTGTAAACCAAGTATGACTCTTATAGGAGTTTTTGGTTTAGTGGTTTGAGGGTTTTTTTTTTTTCTTTGTTTTTTTGTTTTTTTAGTTTCGGTTGGATGCAGTAATTTTGATTTAACAAGGGCATCTGTGGGCTAAGTATTGAAAGAAAAAAGCTTAGCTATTATCCAAACTATGTCATGATATTAATATTAAAGTATCCAATCAATTGACACACATTCTAATGTTTGTCTGCCCTGATAATTAAGACCTACTGAGGTTGTTTTTATTATGTCATAGGAGCATTTGGGTGTCTTTCCATTTTGAACTCCTGCTTGAATGACAGTAGTATTGATTGTGATCATCTATTACCTGGGATACTAAAAATCATAATGTCTTGGAAAAACGATAATGAGGACAGCTTTCTCTTTAGCTGGTGGGTGCAACTTTGAGACAATTTGATAATTTTATTTTATATTTTTTCAATTTCTGAAGAGTTTAAAAACACAGGGTGGTTATTAACTCAAAATCAAATTGTAAGTTAAAACTGTCATCTGCTGCATTAATACTACATTTTCAAGCCTTTGTAGAACTGAACTGCATCCCTCAGTTTAATATACCTGTCTCTAAGTATCTAATTAGTTTACTGAAGGGAATTATATGAAGATAAATAGGTGTAAAAAAGTTGGTCTGACATTAAACCTGTAATCAAGGGTGGGAAACCAGGAGCTTGTTTATGCATCCAGATGATAACTCTTTTCCAAAGCATGCAGAACCGACCAGCTTTGCATGTGCAGCTGGATATTCAGTTCAAAATTCTGATTCCTTATTTAGCTAGCAGAAACAAAACTTGGGTACCAAACTTAAGTGTCTGTTTTTAAAATTTTGCACCTGAAAATGTAACTTGGAAAGCTAAACTTTCAATAAGGAGTAAAAATACACCGATGTTTGTTTGTTTGAGTGAAGTGAGAAAAACCCAAGCAACACAATCTGAAAATAATATACAGTACTGGGGCATTTGAGAGCTTTTATTTTAAGTCAATTTTTAATTAAAAAAAAAAGATTTTTTTTGTTGTTGCAATGATTAAGTTAAAATTGCTAATTTTCACAGTTCATGTAAGTGTTACAATTTTAGGAATCTGTTAATATAACATGCAAATGAGCTAGTACTTCTGATTATCTGTTTTGTACCTGTTGACTGACTTATTTAGGATTGGTAGCTAAGGTGGGATCCTAGCTCTGAAATACAGTGTCAGAAGCACCTAGGTCAAAGAGCCTGGTACAAGACTAATTTGTCCGAAGAGAAGCAAAGGCAAGAAAATAAATACTTGTGGTTATAACATGACAATACGTTAGCTTCAGCTGTATTTTTATTTCAGCAATCTGAAAGAAACAAGTGCTCAGTTGCTGGGTTTCAACATAGAGATGATCCGTTACCTTCCATTGTTGCTGAAGTATTCCACAGCTCCTTTGGCTGATAATGAATGGGACTTTATCATGTGCTCCATGCTGGCTTGGTTAGAGGTAAGATGAAAGAGACTGTTACTAACCATTGCATTGCAGTTCCTAATACAATCCCCTAATGCCCTCTGAAGGTTCTAGACTAATTTTGGCTAGGGCTAGTGGTAAGGAAGGAGGAATTTCAAAAGAAAAAAATAGGCTAGAAAATAACTCCATTTTTATTATCTTAGTGGGCTCTGTGATCAACATTTTATCCTCAGACTTTGAAAGCTGTATGTTAAAAGTTCACCTGTTCATGTGAACATGTGTACAAAATGGGAAGGTGGATATCTGGATGATGCAGTGAAACATTGTAGAAGCTATGACATATAGCAGTTAGGTTTGAACAAAGGTACATAAGGATTGCCAAGAAGAATGGAAATCAGAATGTCTTAATGACAATTGTCTTAACAGTTGTAACTTTTGGCAACCTGGTCTGGTGGAAGGTGTCCGTGCCCACAGCAGAGGGGTTGGAACCAGGTGATCCTGAAGGGTCCCTTCCAACCCAAACCATTCTGTGATACTATGAATTTTGTTTCGTCTAGGGTGTGTTAATTTCCTAGTACTTTTAAGTAAGGATCATTTCAAAGATAACTTGAATCTCAACCCCAGAGTGAAACTAAGAATATAAACTTTACATGCCAGGAGTGCTTATGTTGCATTTTCAGTATTGATACAGCTAATTTTTTAGATTATTCCCTGGATGTGGCAGGAACGTAGTCATCTCAGTTTAGCAAATATTTGACATAATGTTTAAAAGAATTTTTAAGAAATTCACAGAATGCACAGAATTCTTTTTTTTTTTTTCTATTGAGCTTTGGCAAAGCTCATGTGTGGTTTAAAAGCACAAACAATACTAGTTTGAGGTTTGCTGCTATAGAGAAGGATGAAATAAGCCTCTAGTTGTAAGACAGCCAGATCTTCTGTTTCCAAAATCAAATCAGCAAGACAGTGGAAGATACCACCAGGGCATGGAAACTTTCATGTGGTCTTTCTTGGTCTCAGGATTAATCTTACCTGTGCAGTATGTGCCTCAAAACTTTATTTTTGTAAAAGAACTACGAAAAAGTTGTTGCATAGATCAAGTACTTAGGAATATTTTTAAGATTTAATGATACTCCTGTTTTTTTTTCAGGGGATGGGGGATGAATTTAGTAAGTATAAAAATTAAAAGGAGCTGCTTTAGGATAAACAAAATATTCTCCTGATAATCACTTCCATAACTTCCAGTTTCCAATAATGCATTGTCAGTTTCTTTCTACAATTTGGAAATACAGGCATAATATGGATTGTTTTATATTTGGGAAAGAAAAGTGAGCTCACTTCATGTGGAGTTTTGGCTCACTTGGCTCTACAAGTGCAACAGATTGTCTACAGTTGCATACATTTCTATTCAAATCCACTTGGTGGCAGTTTCTGTCTGTCATTATAAAGAAGGTCACATAAGGGAAGCAATCTAGAATTTGAAACATTGGTGGGACTTAGAAATTCGTTTCAGCATGTTTTATTAAAGTACAAATTACATTTTCAAACTTTTTTTTCAAATAGTTATAAAACAGTCTTTGCAGCTGAATCTTCTGTGAAATTACTCTTGGATATAGACGGGGAATGTGAAAAAACTATTTCAAAGCAGATTTGTGATTAAGAAATGTTCCTCTTATTTTTTTTTCCTCCTAGACAACCTGTGAAAACCATTTGCTCTATCATATCCCACTTGTGCAGATTTTTGCTTGTGTCAGTTGTGACTTGGCATCTGCCCTTAGTGCTTACTTTGAATCTGCAGCTCCTGAGACTACTGAAAACCTTCCTGTGAACTTGATCAGTGAATGGAAAGAATTCTTTTCTGAAGGAATTCACAATTTGCTGTTACCTTTGTTGGTGAAAGTCACAGGCGAGTATATGGTAACTGGCAAGGAGGCTGTTAGTTAGTGATACATATCAGCCTATTCTGAAATAGAACTTGCTGGGCCATATTTTTCAATTTCTAGGAATATTATTTTAACATAGTTCATTAAAAAATAGTGCTTTCCTGAACACATGTTAATTAGTAAAGGAATTATATTCTTTGGCTCTTAATATTAGATGAATTCTTCTAAACACAATGTGAGTTGTTTCTAATTATTATTGTTTATGATGTCATCTGCATCATTCTGCATCACAGCTTACCTGTCTCTGTTTTAAATAGGAGAAACCAAAACTGCAGCTGAAGGCTCTTTTCAGAACTCTGTATTAACATCTTTGGGTGAAGCGCTAACTTACATCTCAAAGGACCAGTTGTTAAACCATAAATTGCCAGCGAAGTTTGTTGCAGGCCAGAAAACAAATCTTCCAGATAAACTACAGACTCTGTTAAACACACTGTCTCCATTGTTGCTTTTCTGGGCTAGACCTGTACAGATTTCTGTCTACCACATGTTGTATAAGTAAGAATCAACAAATTTCTCACTCCTCACCTCCTTCCCCTGCTTTTTTTTTTTCCACTTTTTTATTTTTTTCTCCAGTATACCGTAGAACACACACTTACGTTTAGTAAAGTTTTGTGTCATTATGGGAGAAAATGCTTAACTGGGCAACTTGTATTCTGGATCAGAGTATAGGCTCTAAAGCTACAAATGCTAAATTTAATTATAAAAGCAGATTAAATATACACTGAGAAATTTTACTGCGGTACATGAAAATACAATTTTATTTTCTGTACCATAGTTACAGATAGATATCAGTGTTGTAACTAGCAGGCTATTTCTTTAGCACCTATTTTAATGCTCATAAGTCCTGAAATGTAAACTGAAACATTCCAAGTTTGATCTGGTAACCACAATCTCATTAAACAGCATGACCATTTTATTTTCACTAATTTAGGTAAGAAAGTGAAAAAAAATATGTGGTATTCTTGTGAACTTTTTTGGATATCTTTAATTACGGAAAGAATACAGAATTTGAAAAACAGTATGCATTTGACTTCTTAAAATGCAGGCTGCAGAGCAGCAGACTTGAGCAGAAGAAGCAACCATTATACTTGTAACAACTTAATCCCTCAGTATAGCTTTGTTCTGAGATGGGGAAATTTATTTTAGCATGACTCGGGATGTTTAAAAGGTTTGGAGAAGAGCTGAGCAGGGCTACAAGCTCTGTGGATCTGTAACCAACTTTGCATGACATGTCTCTTAAAGATTCTTTACTTAACAAAAAGGTGTTAATAAGTATTTGCCTGATTATATTGATTATCAGTAATGTTGACATTGATAATCAAAGAACTGTACATTACACCCATACTATGAACATAGTAACAATTAAATTTCATTTCTTTTCTGTGTTTCTGTAGATTAATGCCTGAATTGCCTAAATTTGATAATGAAGATCTCAAATCTTATGGTGACGAAGAGGAAGAATCAGCATTGTGTGTATTTTTTCCTCTTTTTTTTACTACCGTTTTCCCTGTTTTTATTATCTGTTAGAAAAGTTGATTTGCAGCAGAGTAGTGTCTGTCAGAAGATGTTAAAATAAAAAATTAAGATGGTTATGACAGTAGGGGTATAAATATAGAATATATAAAATAAAATTGATTAAATCTGCCTTTGTGCTAAAACTGGAAATAACATTTTTAATGTTTAATAGTTTTGTGGGTTAAGTTACTAGAGTAACTGGAGCATATATGTTCCATTGTACAATCTCAAGAGTTTTTATATGGGACTGCTGTATTGAGAATATTTCAAGTTGCACAAGTAACTTCAGTTTCCTGGATTATTCCTTTTAGACAAACTTATCCATGAATTAAATTAAACGTGAAGACCTCCAAAACTGACCTGGGTGTTTTATACATCTTGAATCTGATAAAGTCAACAGTTTGAAGAGGGAATACAATAATTGATTTAAACAAAAACAAATAAAAAAAAACTTCGGCCCAGCAATTAATAGCATGTTTTACTACAGAGCTGCAAAAGATGTTATAATGCATTGCTAAAACCCACACCCAGCACATTCAATGGTTAGGAGATCCATTGTTCAATTGCTCTTTTGTTGGTGGCTTGACAAAGAAGAAATTGAAGCATTCCCTGACATGGGTTAAATCAGCTCAGCCATAGACCAAATTCACATTTTCAGATTGGGATCAGCATTCAGTTTATATTCTTCTTCTGAAAGGTAAAGAGACCAACGGTCTGTTTCAGGAAAAAGAACTGGTAAAATCTAGCACTAGTGTGCCAATCTACAAGTAAATTTTTCCTGTAATAAAAGACCTCCTTAGATGTTCTACATACATGCTTTTACTAAAAGGTTGCTAGGAAGGCTGTGAATATAAATTCAGTTAATGCTCTACTGAAGTTTTGAGTTTACAATGCCAGATAACATCTTTCCATAGATCGCCTCCAGCTGCTCTTATGTCTGTCCTTGCCACTCAAGAGGTCTTACTAGAAAACATCCTAGAATGCATTCCAGTTGGAGAATTTGCAGTTATTCAGCCCTTGAGTGATGAGTTCTGCCTTGTTCTTGGATATCTTCTCACTTGGAAGTTAACGTTAACTTTCTTCAAAGCGGCTTCTTCTCAGGTATATACTCAAAGCATTTTCCTTTAAAGTGAATTTCTTAATATGCTCACGTGGTTTGAGCCTTGAGGTTTCATTCAGCCTGTTTATTCTTTTAATTGTGCATCTTCCTACCTCCGTTTTTTGTGGAATTAGTGGGATTCTGAAAGCATCAACAGATCTATATTTCTGTATGCTACAGTTAGGGATGGCAATATTAGCGTTGATAAAAATTTAACATTCATTAATAGATGTTTCTTTTTGCCATTTTCAAACAAGTTTGCTATATTTTATGCTTTTCTAGTTGTTTAGAAGTTTGCAGAGAGCTAAATTGTTCTTAGCACAAATTCCAAATCTCAGGATTGCTCTTCCTCCCTACAGAAACGTATTTGTATTATTTGCAGAGAAAACTATTTTTATTAAGTCTCATCTGCTTTTTGTGTTTTTCTTGGTTTTTTTTTTTTTTTTTTTTTTTTAACACTATCAGCTACGAGTTCTCTATTCACAATACCTTAGAAGAACAAAAAGCTTGAATAAACTGCTTTATCACTTGTTCAGGCTTATGCCTGAAAATCCTGTCTTTTCTGGGCCAACTTCAGAAGTTCCGAATAAGGATACAAAGACCTTCTTTACTGAAGAGCTTCATTTAGATGTCAAAGGTTAGTAAAAAATGGCATTTGTGCATTTGAACGAGTTTTGATACTGTTGAGGCTTAAATATACTTTTCTGTTTAAAAAAAATAAATTGAAAATGCTTCATTGAAAATGCTATTTTATGTACCCTTATAAATGTTCATACAACTCTTTATGTACCTGCAAAGATACTGAATTTTCATTTTTTATTTTTGTGCTTGAATATCATTGTATGTTGCAGAACTGTTTATCTGGATGACAGTAAGAAAGGTAGAAATAGGGTAGTTTGGGGAATTACTAACACAGCTTCCCAAGAGAAGGATGTTCCTTATCTGTTTATATACTTCCATAGAACACTGCAAACCTCAAATGTGCTCCAAACATCTTACTGCTTGATCACTCCAAAGTGAGTAATTTGTAATTTCTAGAATGTAAAATTATTCTTGATTTCTGGTAGTCCACCTAGAGTTCATCTCTAAATTAGAAGATGCATTTCCAGCTGTGAAGTGTTAATCTAAGAAACTAGAGTCATAGAGAAAGGTGGAGTCAAACAACCAGTTATAGTAACAAAGTTAGAAGGAGCAGGTAAATTAATTTCTTATTACCACAGTTTTATATATATATATATATATTTGTATATGTTGTGAATGAAGCAACATTTGTGAATAATTTGTTAATAGTATTTCAACGTCCTTTTATTTCTCTCACAGGAACAGGAGCCCTGTCATCCCAAATTCCACACTTGGCTTGTACTGTGTATCATATAACTTTGAAAGACTTGCCAGCCATGGTTAGGCTTTGGTGGAATAGCTGTGAGAAACGTGTCTTCAATGTTGTAGATAAATTTACAAGCAAGTATGTCAGCAGCGTGCTTTCTTCACAGGAAATATCTTCTGTTCAAACTAGCACACAGTTATTTAATGGCATGACGGTTAGTGAGACTTCATGTTATTTTTTTTATTTTTTGCACATCTATAGAGAAATGTTGCTTCTCAGAACAAGACTCTATGACAGTATTTTATATGATTTCATTTTTGTTGTTCTATATGACTGATGAGAACGTAATTTAGCTTGCTATCTATATAGTAAGTTGGTGTATATTAGAATAAGTTGGAAAAAAATTTTATGAATGTTTTCATTTTTCATTCAAAAAAAAGTTTTATGAATGTTGGAAAAGTGGAGGACTCCGGTAAATGCAAGATAGTTTGGTTCATTAAAAAATATAATCAGCCACTAGATTGGAAAAAGGGCTGTTAATTTCTTTTGTGTGTGATTGCCAAGATATGAGAACATTTCTACTTTCTTTGAGAAAAGTGTTTTCGTAGTCTAAGAGAATTATTTAATGTAAGGCTAGAAATGGTATGTAAATCTCTCTGGTTGTGGAGATTTTTAATACTTGCATTTTTTTCATAGGTAAAAGCTCGGTCTGCTGCACGGGAAGTCATTGCTACCTATTCAGTTGATGATATATTTATTGAACTAATAATACAGCTTCCAACAAATTACCCACTGGGGTCCATAACAGTTGAGAGTGGAAAGAGAGTTGGTGTGGCTGTTCAGCAATGGCGCAATTGGATGCTACAGTTAAGCACATATCTAACGCATCAAGTGAGTTTAGAGAAAGCCCCTAGTTTTGAAAACGTAGTCCTGATAATAGAAAAATGTTCCTAATAATATAGCATTTAGATTTATATAACGACTCTCATCACATTTCAAATGTGACTTTATAGATTTGATCACTCTTATCATCTGCTTTTCTCCAGATGCTAAAACAAAGAGGCAGGTAAAATTACCTGCCTAGTAAGTCCTGATAAATCCACAGCCAAAGATGAGAATCTAGATCTCATAAGGGATGGGCCAGTGTTCACCTTATGCCATTCCAACTATACTTTGGAAAAGAAACACAGTACGTGAAATTCTAAAAGTTTGGTGGTTGTTAAGTTGCACATCTTTGGCTAGAACAAAACAAAGAAAATGTTGAATGAAATTTTTGAAATTAGAAGTGTATTCCTTTTGTTGTGAGAATTACTTGCATTTCTAAAGGTTAAATTACTATCTGTAGTTCATGAGTTGGCTTTATAAATTACTGCATGTAATTTCAGATTTTAATGTATAGAGGCTTTGTTTCCTTTATGTGCTTGTGAATAACAGTAAGAATACTCTGAAGGAATGCTATAGTATATTAATAACTGTTTTTTCTCTGTTAGAATGGAAGTATTATGGAAGGCTTATCTTTGTGGAAAAATAATGTGGATAAACGTTTTGAGGGTGTAGAAGATTGCATGATCTGTTTTTCAGTCATTCATGGTTCCAACTATTCTCTTCCCAAAAAAGCTTGCAGAACATGTAAGAAAAAGTTTCATTCAGCTTGCTTGGTAAGTACCTACACTAAATCCTTCTAAATAGGCAAACTATTTATTAATAGTTTGAACTAGATACTTCTAGTGAAATGCCATCAGTTTCGCATTTTGTTGTTGGATTATCTGGGATTAAGTGAACTCCTAAAAATTTGCACGGATTTTGTACTAAGCTGCAAAGGCATGTAATGAGAGAGGAGTTTCTACACTAAACAGATAATAACTATTTTGTGTTCTAAGATTCAGCCATTACATCTATGTAGGGTGTAGCAACAGCATTTTGATGTTAGCAGCTCAGATATGGGAACAGAAAAGTTTAAATTTAGTTTACACAGCATGCTCTTCTGTAAACCCTGCTGATCTGGATAATTTACAGTTAACTATATCCAAGTCATCATAGGCACTGGTTGTGTGGTTACTGAGTATGCTGGTACAGGCTGGCATCTGTATTGCCATACAATAGAGGAATTCATGCTGCTTTGAAAACATTACTTCTGTCTGAAATTAGACTGGACAAGAATTTCTTTGTTTTTCTTTCGTTTGTTTGTTCAGTATAAAACTTTTGTGCTTTGTGTACACACACACACACAAATACATAAGAGGAAAGGATTTTTAACTGTTCTTTGTTTTTGTTTTTTGTTTTTTTTTAAGCAAAATGAATATTTTGATAGTTAACTTTATTGGCAAGTAATGCTTTGTTACCAGTGATAAATCAATGTTCTTGTTAGTCAACTTCCATTCATATATTAAGCACTAATACTTCTCTTTCAGTACAAATGGTTCACATCCAGCAACAAATCCACCTGTCCGCTTTGTCGAGAGACATTCTTCTGAAATAAAACGGTCTGCCTTATTTCTGTGAGCTATGTCATAAATGAAGAGGGGACAATAAACAGTATGTTAAAAGAAGCAAACTACTTGGAAATAATGTCAGTTACTTTAAATTCTTGACTAGTGGGATATGACACATATTTACCTCTGGACTGTTTTTTGTAAAAGTTTGAAGATTCTTCTTTGATATAAAGAAATATATAAGAATAATTTATTTTAATTTGTATATTTTTAAGGTATTAAGGTATGTTAAAAATTCAAAAGTAATGTAGAGTTATGTCTAAAAAGTGGTGTTTAAGCCACAACATAGTTGATTAAAACCTCTTATTTTAGGTATATTCTAACATGGTGGTATGTGCTTAAGCCAGATCATGCCTCCTAATGTAACAGGTGAATTTAACATAGGTGGTATAAAGACTTGAATTTTTGCTGTTATATGTTAAGGCATGGAATTAGGGTGATGACTTTCATTTAAAATATAAAATTTAAACATAGCATGCTCTAAATCAATGTTTATAAATTGAGCTTTCACCTTTAACCATCTTATATTCTCAAAAAACCTGAGCCATCCAGCACCCTAAAAACTTGAGTACTCTGAAGCCTAAGTGAGTAGAGAGCCCAATCATTCCTGCATGACAATGAAAACCACTACCTATGTAGTGCAGACCGGCCTTTAAGAAGACATACAATTCTTGTGTTCAGTTGTGATCAATTCTTGTGTTGCCATTATTGCAGTTAATGTCTTCATTAACTGGCACATAAAATACCACTGAATTTACCCTCTACTTCCAGTGTCCCGTAATAAGGGTTCTAAGCAAATATGACAGATATATCAGAATTTAACATTGTCTTCATTCCACTAGTCTTTTTTTTTTTTTTTTTTTTTTTAAGCATCAGTAGCGTACTAATATGTTCTAACTCGGATAGTATTGTTCTGTGGTGGATTTCTTTGAAAAGTCAATAAAAGGGAAGGAATAAATGAATTTTGTCAGTCTTTGTAGTCTCTGGATTGTTTTCTCTTCCTCTGTGTGGCAAATTACAGAAATTAATAGTACAAATCAAACTACATCTTAAAATTGTCTTTTGATGTTGTGACCTTTGCACAGCACCCTAACTTCAGTTATCCTTCTAGAATTGTCTTAAGGAGGAGCAGCAGTACAGATATAACACCAAAACCATAATTCTTCATAAAAGCAAAATCAGTGAGCAGAAAACCTCCTTTCCTTATAGTAAGGGAGAATTGAACAAAACCAGAAGTGTTGCTTAGCAAAGGGTCTGCTGTCAACTATAAAAGATTCTAGAGTTAGGGGGCTGTTGAACTGAAATGTAACTTATAATTGACCAGTTGGTAAGTTGCAAGAACACAAACTGCTTAAATTCTTCACTGGAAGTAGACTATGGAAACATTTCATTCACAGATGGCCACAAGGTTTCATCTCTGTTTCTCACCTTTGGCAGTCCTTGGACAAGGTATTCTGAAGTTAAGAATCAAAGACTTGAGCCTAGCCTCACTTTGGTCAATAAAACTCACTTTGTTAGACTTAGTTCCAAGTAGCAGGGAGTCTGGTATGTAACAAATATCAAGCAACAGCCTATATATGACTGAAACTGCTTTCTAAACCCTCCTCCTGGGTGTACGTATTCACGTTCATATGCATCTATATAAAAACATACTGCCAAAAAAAGTTACTGAAAGGGATGTACCAGCTCTGCTTGAATTGCTGAATTGTCGTGTTTGGCAGTGATCTGAGCTGGAAAATGGTGACCTTAGGCTGTAAAACAATAACGAGTGCACACCTTCTGCTGTCCAATGCTTTTTTGTATGTTCTTCAGGCTAGTGTAAGGAATAACCTTTATGCCAGAAAAGCATCAACTTTTGACCTGTATCAGTCAAAAGCAGCTTCTTGTGTTACTTTGCAGTATGGTATCTCAAATCCTCAGATGATCCCGCTATGCTTGCAGTCACGTGTTTCTTCTAACAGGCCCTACACTTAAATTTCTTGTGTGTTGTTCTGCCTGTCTATAACCTCCTTTTTTTCAATCTCCCAGATGAGTTTTTTGGGTGGTCAGTTCCAAACGTGGAAAAACTTAATGTTTGTGCAGGCTGGGCAAGTAGACAGTCATATGTTTAGTTCTGAAGTCCTATATGGAATGAATAGTCTTTCCAGTGCCCCAGCATCCTACACAAAAACTTGTGACTTTAGTTCACATGAGAAGAGAGAGCTAATCATTTAAAGTTCTGTTGCCACAAAACGTTAACGAAGAGTTTCTTTGAAAATATTCTCCAAGACAGTGTTAGCACTGCTGTGCGCCTACGCTGGCTCTAGCTTTGTGTTGCACGTGAGCAGTGTCTTCCTCCTAGGACTGTGCCCACCTCACATCATAATGCCCCTGGGAGAATGCTGAACCTTTTGTGGGCACTTCACAGGGAGGAAGCTGCAGAGGAAAGCTCTTCGTAAAGATCTCACGTTCAGCAAATAGCTTCCTGTTTTGTATAATGATTTTTCAGAGAGGACTCATTCTACTTCTCTCCGTATATTCATTGTTTTCAGGTACGCAGTAACTAGCCTTCTTAATAGCATCTCATATGTTTGTTTTTTTTCCTCAATGCCTTCTCACAGATGAGAACTCTACATCTTTACAGTGGTACGTACCCTCCTTGTAAAATGGCATAGAAGGGAGCACAATCAACCCATACAAAACAGCAGGAGAGCGGTAGCTTTTTTTTCAGCTCTTGAGACGAACTTCCTGCATCTTTCTGTTCAGAAGTATGTGGTTTTCCTACTACAGAAACAAACTCAGTAACTGTGCTTTAGACTTGCAAAAGTGCCTTCATACTACACCAAAATGAGTCACACCAAATATTTAAACCCAGCACAGGTACAGAGTAACTATTAAAACAGGTAGCATTATATCAAGTATAGCATTATATCAAGTACATTCTTTTAATAAGCAACAAAGACAAATATACAAATTCTTATTTACAGAGGGAAAAAGTGGTGAAGTGGAAAATGTGATGGGGTAGGGTATTTCACAGTTCACCTGCAACTGTCCTGTGGAAAGCCAGAGGACAGCTGTACCTCTGACAGCAGGTAAAAGCTGGTTGACCTCTAGAATAAAAACAGTCTTGATCAGTTTCACTGCAGTAGTCAGGAAGTGAGGATACACCTTAAGAGTGTGAGAAATGATTTGACAGCTTCAATGGTCTGTATTCAACTTCCTGTACGCCTGGTATATGTAGTAAGAACAGTTATCCAGGTTTCCTAAATTTGAGGATGGTAAGCATCTCTTGTCCTGCTTGTCTGGAAAGCGCTCGTGTGCCTTCTAAGCCGTGTTTCTTCATTGTTTCCAGAATTTCATCTGTAATTGAAAGCACAGTGTTACAATAAAGTTCATATAGCTATAAAAGGCAATGCTAAAGTGTCTGCAAAATATACAGTGCAAAGATTATAATTTGTCATTTTACTCTTTCAGACAGTAATTTTTTATGCAAAGTAGTCTTCCATCTGGAAGAAATAAAGTTTATGTTACACTAACTGTGGTTCAGTATTTTGGTATTATAACAATGAAAAGTTCATTTATGAAGCTAATTTGTAGGAAAAAACTGAAATTCATAACACCTTCTCCCAAAAGCTGCCTAATCAATCAAAACAGTGAAAGAATAATCACTGTCCTTGCAACCACCTCATAATGTACAACCTATTAAGCATTAGATCAGGAGGAGCAATTCTGAATCTCTACGCAGGTCAGAAATAAATGACATTTCCAACTGAAGGCTTTTTTTTTTTACCTATAAGTTTACAACACTATTCTCTTTTGTAAGAAAGGGTTGGACAGGCTTCATTACCTAGTTCAGAAGATTTCAGACTTTGAAACTGTCAATCTTAAGTAATACAGTATTGCCACATTAGATTAAAATTACATTGGGTACTTGTTTGCTCATGTTTACTGAGGTCTGATAACCTCCAGAACATTGCTGTGATCAACAATTTGATGAATAGTGTTAAATCTAGTTTGGCACAGAAGGGTCAAAGGAGAGCGATGACCTGGATTATTTTCTTTAATTGTGACCAAGTAGAATAATCCTCTTGGTGAAAGCAAGTCTGCCACTAGTGGAAAAACTCGATCCATTACTTCTCTGCCCCTTTTGCCACCAGCCCAGGATGTCTCTATTCCATGGCTTTTCACCTAGGAAGAATGAAAGCAAAGACCATCTTACTCAATACAGAATAATACGAGTGTTGGTAGAAGAGAAACATCATCATGATCTCTGCCTTTGGGCATCTGCCATTAGAACTCTGATAACTTTGATTCGGCAGATTGGTTTATAAAGCAAAATTCCTTCAGAACTACTCCTTGCAAGATGAATGCATTGGTTTTGTTTCAAGTTCTATTTATAACGTTTAATTGAAAGAGATGCATTTTGTCACATGCTTTACATGTATTTTCTTGTAATCTCGTATGATCTCATTTGCCAAGTGAAAGGTGGCCAGTGAACCCTTTGACTCTTTCAGAATCAGACTCATAAACACAGAGTCTGAGGAAGCAGAGGAAAAACAAAAATGCTAAGATATTTTTATAGAAGGTTTTCAGTGGAAAATGCATGTCTAACAAGTCTTGATGGAGAAACTACCTCCAGCAATCTTTATTCCCATGTAGTGTTACTATCAGTTCTAATAAATCATTTTCACTAAAACAGTTGTTACAACTTGTACAGTTATTGACTGGTTCCACAAAACCATTTACTATTTTGAAACAAACAAAGAGCCTACACTGCAAATTAAGAAAAGGTAATTGAACAACTACAAGCTGAGTATTTGTACCACAGCTTATTTGATTTGCCATCTCCTCTGACAGCAGAACTATTCTTATTGTGGATTTTAAATCTATTTTTTCTTACCTCTTCAGAGGGTGTTACCACATATGGAGGATTAAAGAGCAGTAGATCAACCTTCCCATTTAATCTTGGTGACAATCCGTTGACCTACAGATGAAATTAATAACAAGGAATCATTATTTACATTTTTTTAAAAATAGTTACATAGTCCTGGATATCTTTCTATTAATTTAAATTGCCACACAGACCAACCTAAAAAAAAACAACAACAACAACAAAAAAAAAAGTGTGGCATTAAGTTGCAAAACACTTAAGCATTCATCAGGTAATAATGGAAATCAGACCTACAGATGACCTGGGAGTAACCAGAAAGTATTTAAGAAGTTTCTTTAAATTCTGAATAGTTAGTTTTATATATGACAGTAATCTAAATTTGAAGCCTATCTTCTGTTATGCAGCTACATCACCATTCTAGAAAACAAGCTATTTATCCATCTGTCTATGCTGCATGAGTCCAGTAATACTGGATTAGTTAAAAGTACATGTAGATCCTTGTCTACTTTTTTTTCTTCTTGAGTGCAATGCACTGTCAACTTTGGTTTGGTTCCAAACACTTCAGCCTGACTCAGGAGCTTTCTAAGCGCAAGAGAAACTGAACAATTTAAACAGTCTTAAGACAACGTTACATGAAATGTAGAAGAGCGAGAGAGACATATTGCAGACACAAAGGTATTATTTTATTCTTGCCCTTTGGTCTTTCATCATTTTTTCATCTGTCCTTATCAAGAGAATATTTGTTTTGGACTTTATGGTTACTTTTCAGTACCTCTAAAAAGCAAAATGAAAATTATGAAGAAGGTATTACTGAAACATCTGTCTTACCAAGTCAGTAATGACTGGCTGAAGGTGAACATTGTTGAGCAGAGCTGTCTCCAGGGTGCAGTAAGCTGCCATCGGATTGATATCTGTACATCTTAAATAAAAATATTAGAAAATGTAAGTTAACGACTACTCATTCTGGAAGTTTAACACTGCAAACTATATGCTAGCTAACACAATCTCAGTGAATACCCTTTACTTTGCAAGTAATAGCAAAAAACAGCCAGGAAAATACAATGTATCAGCAGTTATACCACTCAACACCGCCCTGGAAATTCTTTAATGACTGTCTGAAACCTGAAGTATGTGAAAATAAACATTTAACAGGATGTTTACCTTTTCAATGCCAGCTCTGTGTAAGTAGACATGCATACAGTCACAAACAAAATTCAGTTACTGCCAACAATCAGGTAAGTAATATGTCATCAAAACTCAGTAAGATTACTCAGTGGCTAAAATTTAGGATTCAACATGGAAAACACAAGTGTAAGCTCAGCAATTTGTCTAAGAAGTGGAAAAATTGAGTTTAACCACACCACTGCTTACTTGTTACAGAACCTGAAGGAAATAGTTTAGGCTCCTTTCACTTTGATTTTTTTGTATCTGTAGAACTGAGCTAGCATTTCTTTGTGAAAAGTATAACTTTTGACTGTAAAATGGAAAAATATGTATTTTGAGGACAAAGTGTTCTTTATTATTGCATGCAACAGTTTAAGTAAGTGTTGTTATACTTACATGTAGAGTGCACTGGATCCAATAATGGAAGCTAGAAATGTTGAAACCACACCGGATCCAGACCCTATTTCAAGGCAGATGTCAATTCTAAAGACAGAAAATTCTGGGTGAGTGTTTTTGCACCATATAAAAGCATCTACAACACACAGAGAATTATTCTTGACAGCGTGATGAAACCTGCTGCCAAAGTGCCCTTCTCCCAAACATGCTGAAATACTCGCTGATCACAAGGCCCTCAAAGCCCACCTCGTGTGGTCTGCTTCATAATGACTGCCAGCTCTACTTGTGCCTATATAACTAATTCCTGTTTATCACAGGGCAATTTGGGAAACATGCAAGTTTCCCTGTGCCTAATATTAAAGTTTCCATTAACTACACCATGTCAACAGCACAGGCTGCATTTCTGCAGCACCTATTACAGATTTACTGCAGCACAGAATCACAGAATGGGCAGGGTTGGAAAGGAAGGACCTCTGAAGATCACCTGGTCCAACCCCTCTGCTGAGCAGGGTCACCTAGAGCACGTTGCACAGGATGGCATCCAGGAGGACTTTGAACATCTCCAGAGAAGGAGACTCCACGGCCTCTCTGGGCAGCCTGTGCCAGCGCTCTGCCACCCTCACAGCAAAGAAGTGCCCCCTCCACCGCCACGACTGAACTCCAGGCCCCGCCCCCTCCATCAGCCCCGCCCCCTCCCTCAGGCCCCTCCCTCAGGCCCCCTCCCTCAGGCTCCGCCCCCTCCCTCCCATTGGCTGCCCCGCCCCCCCAGCGCTTCCCGCCGCGGCTACCCGGCGTCCCGCAAGCGCGCCGCGTCGCGCTCCAGCGCGTCGAGCAGCAGGAAGGTGTCCTCGGCCGGCGCGTACACCTCCCCGAACCGCCCCACGTGCTCGTACCGCGGCGTGGGGAGCGCGGGGCCCGCCATCGGCGCGCATGCGCCGACCCGCCCGGACGGCCCTGAGGAGGCGGATGGGAGAGGGGGCGGGGAGCCACCCGGAGCGCCGCCGGAACAGCCAATGGGAGGGCGGCGGCGGCTTCGCCCCGCCCCTAGCGCGGGGGCGGTGGCCGTTGGGCACGCCTCAACGGCCGGGGTGGTCACGTGGCCTCGGCGCCTCAGGGGGCGCGGGGGGAGGAGCCGTGCCCGCTTGTCAGGGCCATGGCTGCGGGTCAGGCGTGTGGAGTACCTCAGTAACGTTACAGTGTTCTGTGGCCCGCCTTCGGCACCGCAAAATCAGCAGCCTGCTCGTTACCCTCAGACTCAGTGCTTTCTCAGGCAGCCAACGGAACTTATGGGGAGTCATAATTAGTATATTAGCAGTACACACAAAGCAGCGTGGTCAGACGGTACTGGGCATCTCTCCTGTGTGTCCCCTCTGTGGGGGTAAATCAATGCAATCAGCCAGAAATCCATAACCAGAGATCCAATGTTGAGTTTATAATTCAAGGATCATTTTTGTCCTAGCACAGAAATGAAATCATCAGGCTTTATCTTAGACTTTAGATTCCTTACACCACTGCCTAGCACAAAATGCCAGGTCTGAAAATTCAAAAGTTCAAGCAACTTCAGTTTTCAGAGTAAATTTATTCCCGGACCTGACCTTTTAATTTAAAATGTTCTTTTCACTTTATTACTGAAAGGGATGTTAGGCATTGGAATAGGCTACCCAGGGATGTGGTTGAGTCACCATCCCTGGAGGTCTTTAAAAGACGTTTAGATGTAGAGCTTAGTGATATGGTTTGGTGGAGGACTTGTTAGTGTTAGGTCAGAGGTTAGACTCGGTGATCTTGGAGGTCTCTTCCAACCTAGATGATTCTGTGATTCTTTGATTCATTCCCCCTAAAAATACATTTATGAAATATTGTCATAACCCATCCCAACCTTCATTTTGCCAACAAAATTAACTGTTGTTGCCTCCTAGTTTATCTCCCAGTCGTGCTCTGTCCCAAATTCATTCTGGTAAATTATTCCTTCTTTCAACATGGTGTCTGCAGATAGGCTAAATAAGATCCTAGCCTACAAGAAAATACTAATAGCTTCCTTTCAGTGGAAAGTCCTGGACTGATGCACAGTAAAATGATCATATTTGTGTCAAAATGGAACATTTTAACAGAGATTAATGCTGACCTGTTTCTTCTTTTTAATTTCTCTTCATCAGCGGAGAAACGCGTACTGCTTCAAGGAGCAGTAATGAGTAGGAGCCTGACTGGAGACAATAATGGGGTTTTTAATGCAACAGGAAATTCGGTAGATACTCTTTTGTTTCATCCATCTTCCCAACGATTTGCTTCTGCTCCAGAAGAACAAGTAGTTATAAAACATATTAAGTTTGCATAAAATTCCGTTACTTCGACAAAATCATGTTAAGCGACAGAATTTTGCACTCTGTCCTTATTAGGGAAATTAATTCTTTGGATATATATCTTTTTTAATCTCTACAGGTGGTCAGGCTTTGGAGTGCAGTAGAAGGAATGACTTCACCATCTTCAGCTGTACGAATTGTTGGTTTTGGCTGTTTCATAGTTCATGAAAACTGGTTAATTATTATTGTTTGTTTTAATACTTATAAGTCCTTCTGGGTGAATTTTATAAAACATTTATTTTTATTGCTTGTATAACTACCTAAAATGTTTTTCTTGGTAGACAACTATACTGTTTTTGCCAAAACAGATTCTATTTCAATTTGGGGAAATTGTTGGAAAGTTAATAGTCCCATTTTCAATGGTGCCCGTGCCATGTTATTAAACTAAGTTTTATGGAGATGAAAAATTGTTCTTGACAGGAATCATAACCATTTGTTTACCCTAACTGAGCTGTATGGCCCTGTCCCATTTGGAATTCAGTGCTGATTCTCTCACACAGCGAGGTTTAACCCATAACTTCCTGTCAGCCCTCAGAGACCTCCGTCATAAACTTCTCAAACATTTCATGGCTGCTTCTGGCCCTCTGTGTCCTGGAAAAAGATGTAGACCGGTGCCGGACCTATGAATACTCTTTTTTTTCTGTGCACATGAGGCAGTGGTGCCAGCAGGAACACTGCAATGAGAGAGCTGCTAAGAGTGATCTGGAAGAAACCGCTTTACCTATGGAGTTACCTATGGAGTCCAGCAGGCAACTACATCGTAAAACCTCTTTTGTAAACTGAGCAAATGCCTTCATAGAAGTAGCCAGGTTTCTTACAGTCAGTATTCCTAGTGAAAGGCTGTTACAACACTTCAGTGCCGTAATGATTAGAAACCTTGTAATTTTCAGCCTTAATGTGGTGGTGATAGGCTTTATACTCATTTTTCTGGCAACTGTGTCAGCTTAAACAGGTCCTTTCACAGTTTTTGTTTGATGGATTAGTAGATGAAGAAAGGCTCTGATCAGCCTTTGTTTCGCTTCACTATGTAAGACGTGCTCTTAAAAGTTTCCTGTCATAAGACATTCTCTTCATTTCTCTTACCATGTTTTCAGTCTTTCTGCCTGTGGATTCAAGTCTGACTTAACCCTGAATGTGACTTCTACAAAACATTCCCAGTAATGCCCTAGTGGTGCTTTGCAAAATGCACTGGTTTCTTTATCTGTCCCAGAACACCACAGGATCACGTTTGCATTCTCCTCACAAAAGTGGTTTCTTACCATTTTGTGCTCATCTGTTTTTCCTTAGGCTTTTCCTCAATGGTTTCCAAATATAAAGTTGACTATAAAGTGAGAATTCTGTAGCATTTTATTATTTTTACTAGTCCGCTCTGCATGTCTGTTGCTCGTGTTCTGGCCATCTTGCTCCTGGGGGCGTTGTCTCCTGACTTCATGCCCTTATCAGAGTGGTGGCAAGGATAACAATAAAAACACTAAGTAAATTCAGCCCCAAGACCGATCTTTCAGGAAGCCACCTTTAGCAACTTCTTTTTAACTTGATACTGCCCCTTTTCAATATGATGTATAAGTAGCTCATCTGTATTCAGTTCCTTGTTCACTTCACGTTTCCTCTGCCAATACCATCATCTCCAGCTTAGTGTATACTTTTCCACATAACACCACATCAAAAGTTGAATGGAAGTCTGAGTAGCTTCATTGTGTTTCATTTTTATTACTTAAAAATGGAGACAGACACTGCAGTAATGTAGCAAGATGTACTGCCATTGCCATCATAGCCAAAATCATCACCTGTCCTCTTGTTTTTAATCTCTATCCCAGCTTAGTGGTACAGAGGTCCCGCTTCTTTCTTTCTTGTCTTTTTGAAGATGTGTGCAAAACTTTTTTGCTCTATTTTTTAATATCTTCATTAAGACTATTTCAAATTGATTTTAACAATTATTGTACATGGTATTTTCTAGCTTTTAAGGCGTAGCTTTTTACTTATCAATCTTTCTTTTTCTTTTTATTTTCTCTTACTTTTTGACACTGCATATTAATAATATCTTACTTGAGACAATTATTTAACCAATTAAGCATATTCCTACACATATACATTCCCAAGACTTGGGATAATTATTGTTTTTTCCCCCCCCAAATTACATTTGCCTTTCTAATTGCATTACTGAGTTCCCTGGCCATACCAAAGGCCAAACTCTGGAGTTTATACTCCAAGTAATCTTCTCCACAGATACTGTTACATGAGTCAGTGTTGTTTTTTATATACTGCTCTTTCTTTTGTATTTCTGCAGTGAGTAGATTGAATCTTTGTTCACGTCCTTGCTTCCCTACTGACTGATGAAAATTCTTGCCCTTACATCATGACATTGCTTCAATACACCGTGGCATGGTAATGTTTAATCACAGCTGTGGAATTTCTAAACGTGCTAAGAAAGGTCCAGAGATGACATACTAGAGAGTAAGAATGATGGATACTTGTTTGTAGCCCTTCCTGAAAAAATCCCAGAGTGCATACTAAACTTAACAAACCAATTACAAACTATTATATTGAAGGAATTACATCACTCATCATTGAAATGCAGCTACCTCAGGGAGAAGGCAGAAAATATTTTAATAGTGTACAGAAGTATTTCAACACTTCAGGAGAGAAAATGAATAATACCATAATCAACTGAGCAGAAAGAGAAGGTTTAGGTAAGTAGTCATATATAATTATTTTAACTGGATTTAAGCCAGAAATCAAGGAAAAACCTTCTGCTAATGCAAAACAAACAAACAAACAAAACCTCGGGATTTTGAAGTCACAAGTTATCAAGTCCTTTGATTTACATTACATCTTAAAATACAACACTTCAAGCAGTAGAGTTGCAGTGGAGCTTTCTTTTATAACTGAGTTACCAGCGTTGCCTCCTTTAGAGGTTAGGAATGATGTTTGATCTCCCCAGGAGACAGATTGGCTACTTCAGCTATTTTAAGCGTATTTCTGCCCCTGCCCCCCCCCCCCCCCCCCCCCCCCTTTTTTTTTCTCCTTTTTAGATTGTTAGTTTTGAAAGAAAAACAAGACTAAAGATGTTTTGTAGAACTGGTATCTAAAAAACAAACCAGCAAGATAAGAAATTCACTTGCTTCCTGCCTGCCAAATAGTAAGGTGCTTGATCATGATTGGCAATTTAGCCATTGCCTTCTTATTTTGTCTCTCAGGACCCTGAATGGAGAATTCAGAAAGAAAATGGGAAAATAATGTGCAGTTACATGTCAATATATTCATATTCCTTCATGATTATTATAAAAGAATGGAAGTCTTTTTAAAACAGTTAAAAATAACATGGGTTACTCTAGCCCCCATGTTAGTCTGTCAGTAGTAATCATGGTAGTCTAAAAAGCAACTAGTATTCCTTGTACATTTTTATCTAGAATCACCACCTACAGGAAGATTAAGAGGTTCATTTAGCATCTCTTGCAAATAGCAAAACTGTAATGCGGTCATGCTCAGTAGGCAAGGAATTTACCAAAGAAATAGCAGTTTTGAATGTATGCATACATAAAACAGACTTTTAAATTACATTATAAATGAAATGTGTACATCCGTAAGGACCAATGTGACACGGGAGAAAAACATACCTGCTAGAAGGTTATTTCTTCTAAGGCTGTATACAATAGAAAAAAATCTTTTAGGCTACATATTCAGCAAGCACATTTCAGAGTGAATTAGTTGTCACTCTTCAGATCAGTTGCTGTCGTGGAGAAATCAGTGAAAATCTGTTTAACAAATGCAAGAAATTAGCATTTAACAAAGCTAATATATGTGCATAAGAATAGCTTAGGTTAGAATAGGACAGAAAAGAAAATCAGAAATATTGTTATACTATTATATATTGGTGTTTGTATATATGCACACATATATAGTATGTATGTAATTATATATATACACATGTATGTTATCTGATGTATATCTATACATATATAACATTGTGTATTTTTGTAAAGAAGCTCATAAATTGATGGAAAGCTGTTGAAGCTAGGGAAGAACTGACTTTCTGAAGAATAGATTAGGATGCGTGAGAAGGGAAGAGTAAGAATAAAATGTGATTGAAGCTTATAAAACTGGATGCTGAAAATACATTGCAGAGACTGAAGAAATAGGAACTTTATGTGAGTTCTCAGGAACCCATAAAACTCATAAGAAAGACTTTTTTTCTCACGTAATTAAATAATAGAACTAATTTTCAAAATATGTACTTGAAGCCAATATTTGGAAGCAATTTATTTAACGAACAGGTATTTAAGACACCAACCCTTTTGCTTCAAGGCTTGCAGCCATCCACAAATGGTTATTTAGAATAAGATATATTAAACAGCCAGGTTATTAGAAAAATATGCACAATTATGCACTTAGCTTTGATTCTGATGGGGTTATTCTACATTAAGAATGACTACTGAGAGTTGTTTATACAGAACGAACATTTTCTGATGATTTGACGAAGGAGGTTGCACCAGGAATGTTGGGAGAAACTCACTGGGCAAGGTGATTCAATTTGAACTGAGTTATCTTAGCTATCCTAAATTATTCTTGGTTATCCAAAGGACATCCAAACATTGCGAGAAAGTTTGAAGTGATATTTTTTAATCTTGCTCTTTTTGTTAAAAGGCTTTTGATTACCAGATGAAGGAGTGACTTTAGTGGGGGAGGAGGTCTCTGGTCCCACCTTCTGCCCTGAGCTGACCCAGCTCTGGAAGCAGACCAGGCTGCTCAGGGTGTTCACCAGGCCGGTCTTGAAACCCTCTGAAGATGGAGCCTGGACAACCTCACTGGCAACCCGCTCCACTACCTGACTCTCCTCAGGGTGACAGCTTTTTTCCTTATACCCAGCTCAAGCCTCTCTTGTTTTAACCTGTGGCCATTGCTTTTCATCCTCCCAGCACAGAACTGGTCCCCCCAGTTAGCTGTCATCTAAAAACTTGCTTGGGTGTCCTTTATTATACAACACACTTGTTAAAACATAAGGGAAATACCCACCCTGTAGAAAATTGTACTTTCCTCTGGCTGATACTGCTGGTACTGATTGCATTGACACCGATCTTAGATTAACAGGCTGCGATTCTTGTATTTCTGAATGTCATGTGTCTTTTTATCTTTTTGTTTGGATACATTATGAACATTTTGCCAGCACGGTCTTATCCATATTATTTTCTGGACAATGTTAATGTGTTCAGATAGTCAGCACGACTGTTATGAAACAACACAAAATCTGCATGTAATTACATTTTGGGTGGTAGTTTTCCCTGTGTGTATTTTAATATGAAAATCTAATAAAGAGATATTAAAAAGGATTTTCATTTCAAAACAACCTTGAAATGTCTTTCATAATGACTCCATTAGACTAATGATTCAAAAGGGGGAGTTTAGACAGCTGTCTACCAAAATTCTGAGTGTTGATATAGCAAGCTTAATAGGTACTAGATAAAACATTTCATCAGGCACATCAGAGGAAAGATTTTCTTGAGGGTTATGTAAATAAAACATCTTGACAGACCATAGGAAAAAAATTAATGTGCAAAATATATGTTGTCTCTATAGCTGTACATACTGTAGACAGTTGATGAGTATTCATATAAAGCTATTTTAGTAGAAACATTTGTGAAGTCACATGTTCAGTCAAAAAAAGAATCAGAATTTGGCCCATAATGAAGGACTTCATCACAGCACAATGCAATCAAGACAAGATTGCCACTAAAATATTCTAACTTAATGCTAAGGGCTATGGATTTGACTCCACACTTGCGATAGCTTTCTATAGAAACAAACATCTGCTAGCACTTTATAAGTTATGACACAATCCTGTATTTCATGGATTTTGCAGGTTTTCAATTAACCTTACATTTATTTAAACACATTTCCCTTTTTTTTTTTAATTATTATTATTTTTAAGGAAAAGTAAAAGGATAAGACAAAAAAAATGACAGAAGGAAGAAACTAATATATATTGTGGGAAGGAGCCTGAAGATTAGCTTCTTTCTGGCTGAAAGAGCCTGATCTGCAGTCAAAATGTGAGATATAAGGAATGGGGGTGTTTTTTTTTTTTTTTTTGGGGGGGGGGTGTGTGGTTTGTAAGGTTGTATAATGTAATATTTTCATTGGACTGCACTCAAATTGGGTCTTCATCCAGCAACAACAGTCTCCTTAAGCTGTCCTTTTTTTTTTCACATGCACACCTGTTAATATATTTTAAAGGAAATGCTAAAAATATGTTACTGACATGTTATGTCTCTACTTGTAAGAATAAATGAGGTGATTTAGAATTGTATTAAAAATCTTCAAGGTGCCTGGCTGGTAAGCCACGCTCTAAAGCATTGCATATTGACCTCATCTGGAAACTGGATGTAGCCGACCAAGAAAAATGGCTGCAACTGATCCTTGTCACTCCTGCTGTCTTTGTGTAGCACGTTACACCTTGGCTTTGGTCTTTCACTGTGTAGCTAACATTTGTAAGAAATGTTGGAAAGCATTTTGTGGTCTATGGTGAGTTGGGTCAAATGCAGTCAAAGCTCTGCAGGTCTGTGCCTATTGCACAGTTGCTTGTAAACTTGAGGGACTAAACTCAAAGCCCCATTTGGTCCCTTTCAACAGGGAATCTCCAGCTGGGAGAAAAGAGGAAAATAAGAGTGGGGATTTAAAATTGCAAAGGCTGAGAAGTTGAAAAGGAACTTACAGGGACAAATTTTCTAGCAAGAGGAAACATTTTAAAACGCTAGGCAAACTCCACATTGAAACAGGGAAATAATTATTTGCTTTAGAAAGATCCAAATATTTTTTTGTATGGTATAAGATAAATGACAGTTTGTTTTCTTTTTGCAGAGTCTTTTTGTGTGTTCTTCAACTGCCACCTATATCGTTAATAAATCAGAATGTGCCAGGAGAGAGGCATTTAGGCACATTTGATCTCCTAGGGTACCTTTGTTGCCTAAAGACAAGGCCTGGCAACATCTGCTTTTTGGAGACTTATTTCCAGAAAGCATGGGGAAAGTTTGCACTCCTGAAGCAGGACACTGAGGCCAACAGCAGAGCTGATGGCTGCATCCTACCTAATCGAGGGGAATTTAAAGACTTCTAAGCCCACCAGATGTGCACAGACATACAAATTAGATGAGTATCTATAAAGATGATACAGAAAATGATACAGAAATGGCAGTGTTAATTTATATGCTAGGCTACCATAAATGCAAATGTGAATAGTAGTTGTACATCAAAATTGCCATTACTTTTTTCACCTAAAGGGTGTAGTGCACATCTTGAAGTAAATGTTCCCTAAATTATAGACACTCTGTAGTTATCTATAATACCCTCACTTTACAAAGAACAGTTTTTTGAAACATCACTTTCAAAACTCTAATAAATTTAAACAGATGTTCAATCAAACAAAAGTTTTGAGAGATGTTAATAAGCTCTATGAGATAAAATTAGGGATGGGAAACAAAGCCTGTAAATGGATACATAAACAAGCTCACTATTTAATAGGTCTATAACAATTGCACATCGAAGAAGAGCGTTATAAATCCCTTCTGCCTGTCATAGCTCAGTACGTACGTTAAAGAAGCCAAGACTAATCAAACTCTGAAAGATGGGCCGGTGGTCTGATTACCTAATTCACCTGACTATAATTAATTTTTCTAAAATATCCTAGACATTACAGTTAAAACTATCAAATAAAAATCCACTTGGCCACATTTTTTTCATTTACAGCTTAAAATAACAATACTGACCTTGGTGTGAGGTAAATTCTTGAGATTAATGACCAGCTTGGGTTAATGATCCTTGGCTGTTCTGCTGACCTTCATCTCCTCCCAGCCAGTCATTAATTCTCAGGAAATTTACTGCACCTTGATTGTTATTACTTACATAGCCCACATGTAAACCTCAGGAACTGTGAGTGAAGTACCACTTACATATTTGCCATGGAACTCTTACAGCAGAAAAGAAAGCAAAAACAGCTTCCAAACTTCTAAGAAGCAGAATGACAAAGCATATGACTTTGGTCAAAGTTAATAAGAACCTTGCATTCATTGTGTGCTGTTTTCTCTGTATGAGTCCTGGAGCAATTATTGAAAAATACTAGTGTAGCATTTGGCATCGACTGTTTAGTTCAGGCATTTTTAAAACAGCTATCAAGTTTGTATTTAGAGGCTAATGTAGTTCTTCAAAGTACCATTCATTCTTCTTTCACTGGAAATAGTGCAAACCAGAACGATGCATTTATAAGCGTATAAAATGAGTAAGAAGGATTTCAGGTATTTGCTCCTCACTTATTTTTCCCTGTCCACCTGTCACATAGTTAACACCTGCACTTAGCTACAGTTTATAGATGGAGGTTTTGAGGCAGAGAGAAGATATGATTTGCCTAAGACCTTACAAATATCCCCATATGGAGTTATAATTGGAAGATTAGATTTTTTCTAGTTAATGCTGAAGCAAGTGTTCATTCCTGATGACCATTTTGCCCTTTCTCTCTGTGCTAAGGATTGTGTTCCTGATGACAGCATGAAAAACTGAGATGCCTTTCCTAGCATGAAGGACATCAGAGTTCCAGGTTTAGTAACAAACAGGAAGAAAAAAAAAGTGATACAACATTCCTTTCTAGAGCTTCTTGAATGGGCGGTTCTGGAAAACAAGGAAACAAGCAAAACCCAAAACCATTGCAGCTGAACTTGAAGACATAAATACTTCATGATGTCAAAAGCCTTCCCCTTAGATTTGGATCTAGCTATGCTTCCTTTTCCCCCAAGAAATGAACCCACTGCTCCTGCGGTGGAGGTGACACAGCCAAGCCCAGTGGTGTCACAAGCCTGATGACTGTGCCCAGGAAGCCCGAGCACGGCCCCTGCCACTGCATCCTTCTGCTGCTGGCACAGAGATATAGTTGGGAAAGAAGTGAAGTAGCCCCAGGCTGTGTGCCTCCTGCTGAAACAGCTTGTAAATAGATACCTGTGTGCAATGCAGTGTGGCAGGTAAGGATAAACATGAAATTTATCCTGCTGCTAATGCCACAGTAAGAAGTCATGCCTGGGGAGGGAGGCTTGTTCTCCATCTACAAGCATCTCTGTGGCAGGAAAAGCAGGAAAAAAACAAATTCCACAGTCATCAGCTGGCTGTGAACGCATGTATCTGGTAGCAGTCAGGGGCCAGGTGTGGTATGGGCCACTGCAGCTGGGATAGTTATGGGCTCCCTGCAGGCCTTTTGAAGCTGGCTACTCTGCACTGGGAGCCAATGAGGCAGCCATTGGAATAGGAAAAACAACAACAACAAACACCTGTGTTCTTAACCCTTAGGTATTACTGGTATGTTTGTAAATGGTTTTGCAAAGGAGACAGAATCTTATTCAATTTGTAATTGCATATCAACTTACATTATCTTCCATTCTTTTTGCCTTTCTCGTTTCATTTGTCTACCTAACTAGGCCCTGCATTGCTTACCAGCAGTGTTCTGGCTAAAGAAAACTGGATGAGAAGATGTGGAGAACAGTGGTACTTTAACCAGCTAGAAAGATAACCTTTGAAAGACATTTTTTTCCCCCATAAGCAATTGATTTCAATGTCTTCCCAGCACTCCTAGGTCTGCCAGTCTGAAAACAAAACAAAAAACCAAAGCTAGGAGTAGAAATAAACCAGCTACTAAATGTTTTATTTCCACTGTAGTTTCTGGCTCTGTGCAGATGTGGACTTAGCAAGCAAAGGAGTGGTTTTCCCAAGAGAAGCAAAAGCATCAAAATGCAGTTACTTTATAAGGACTGTTGTTACAGCAAAAATATTTTTTAATGAGAAGGAGAAGTCTTATTTCTTCACACACTATATATAACTTTATAAACCCTTCCTTTGAACTATTTGCATGCAACATAAGCTGCATCCAAAGTTAACATTTTATTAAAAGTTTCCCTTCCATGTTTTCATAATACACAACTTAAAACCATATGACTTTTCTCAAGGTCTAGGAGAACTTTACTGAGATAAAATGAGAAGAACTTCAGAAGTTAGTCAAAAGTCTGATTTTAGTGCAGATGTAGTTCCTTGTAATGGACTGGAAGAAAGAAGGGAAAAGATCAAGAACTGACAGAGTTTATTTCTGCAGGCCCTGTGACCTGATGAGGTAAGGACAAAAATCTTCCATCAGTGGCAAGATGTTCAGAAAAAGAGATGGATTCTACTAAGGATGTGTTTTCTGAGGACAGCAGTGGATGCTGGTGGGTCAGCTATGTGGCAGCTGGTTGCCGTAACAAGGGATGAGAGGCTGAAGATCTGCAGGAGTCAGACAGCCTGGCTGCTGGAAAAAGGAGGAGTGAGTGGATGAATGAAGGAAGGAATAGACAAATAGATACACTCCATCTCAAATAAACTGCAGCACCATTACAGTATACCAAACAGCTTGATGCACATACTGGATTACCAGCTAAAATGCAGATTTTCTTTCAGGGAGACTGAAATAACTTACTTAAGAAAACATGCAAGTAGCAAACCTTAGTTGTCTCATCTGTTCCATAACATAAAGAGAAATGTTTTTTCTCCATATCTTTTTTTTGACCTTATGACATTTCACTAACATAAAGTTTATCTAAAAATTCTTTTTATTTTCAAATATTTTTTTGATGTCACACTGAGATTGTAATATGAATAACATTTTCAGAAATGTCAGTGATACAGACAATAAACATTAGTGACTTCTCTAAAAGTCAAAATTATGCATGACTTGTCACCTTTTCAATGCTTTTCCATCTCTGTCCCAATATCCCATATCTGAAGCAAACGTACTCAAATATTTGGTCATTAATTAATAGCAGCTAGCTTGAAAAGACTTCTAGAAATGAAGAGCTATTTAGACAAGCAGACGATGTACTATATACTTTTGGTTTCACAACAAAGATTTCTTTCTTTCCTCCTTGCAGAAAAGGAATATGTGAATGAAGAGCTTTGGTTACTAAATACATGCAACATAGATACATTTATTACTGGCAGAAGTAGCTCAGTGCCAACTGACATTTTCCAAAGTCCTTACTTACAAAGTCTTACTTAAAGGACTGTTTTGTGTAATTATGCATTAATGGCAGCAATTTGATGATGTTTATTAAAAGTACATTAAAGGAAGAAGATGCAGAAGATAGAATAACTGTGGTTTTAATAGACTAAAAAACAAACAATCCAATATATTTTCCCACGAGAAAATACAGTAAATGATCATGCAATTAGACAACAAATATACATAGTGTTAGGACATTGAATTAAAATTGCCTAGATGAAATTAAATTTTATATACCTTAACTTTTGAATGCTTCACTTCATAACCTTAATTTTATTTTAGTGTAGTTAAATTGCATAATGCAAATTATAAGGAAGAGAAGAAATTTAAAGGAAGAAGAAGGTGTGTGTATATAAGTTACTATTTGTGTGTGTGTGTGTATATATATATATATGTAAATTACAAAGATCACCAAAAACCTGCCATAAAGGTAATGGATATCCCTGCACTAGCAGTAGTTAGTCTGAAGATCTTCATGTTGATATTTTTCTTCTTTGTTACTAGTAATGTTTTACCGCTTCTGAAAGCCTGCTCCAAACAGTACAGATAGATTTCATATTCTCCCTATTATCATCTTGTTTATTATGCTTTGCTGCTGAGGAATTCACAGAATGAGAGAGCAAAAATATGGCAGGAAAGAAGATACAAAGGAATAAAAGAGAATCTCCCCTGACATCTGAGCGTTAAAGCTGCATTAACACTAGCAATTTATTCTGGAACTGTAGTGTGTTTTTACAATGATCTGATTGCCTCCATTTTACCATGCATTGATGCAGCTTGTGGAGAGGTTTCAGTATGTATGAATGGGCATCACTTTAGAGGAATCTAAACTGGAAGCTCCTCATCAGCATCATGCCAGTCCTTGATGGGGATACCGTAAGTTGGGGTGTAGGCTGCATCCATTTGGGAGATCCTCCAGGATTCCTGCTCCCTGCTCATGTCCACTACTGTCCTGTGCCAGTGCTCCTGGGAAACGTGCAGATTTCTGTACATTTCATACCTTTCACTTGCTAAGGTGATGGGGTAGCAGGGGAGCACTTGAGGGTTATGGAGAAGGGCATTGGGCTCATAGTTCTGGAGAAGTGATGCACATTGCAAGTCTGGCTGCAAGGACTGCCTTGCCTTTAGAAATAGTCCCCCTGGGGAGGACTGAACTGATGTGGCCCTACCAGGTATCTCTTTGCAGATGCTGCTCTGGGGCCTCCTCCTTGCCCTGAACACTGGGTGATGGCTAGGGCAATGGTGCCATGCCCAGAAGTGCAGTGCAGCTCCATTCCTGCCAAGGCATGTGAAAGGCATGCTCGGGCTGAAGGGTCTCTGAGTGTTCAGTAGTCATCAGCTGAGGAAGGGCAGCCAGTCATGGCAATGCTCTTCTCCACCATCACCTGCATTCCCACAAGCACAAGTTACATGGCCACCCACCTTCAGTGCCAAGCACAGCAGGGGTGCAGGCCTGCCCCTGGATATCTTTGGCCCAGGCCCTCCATGGAGACCTAGCATGGCACTGAGCTCACCCCTTGACTTTGAGGGACTGGAGGCTTGCAAGAGCACAGCGGTCCATGTGTAGGATTGCTGTCATTCCTGGTTTCAGCAGGCAACCCTTGGATAAGACCTGGCAAGGGTTATGTCTTCCCTTGCTTTTCTGGGCCATCGATGTTGGGCTGTCACTGCCTGTTGGGCCCTGGGCCCACCATGCTGTCTCCTCCACTGCTGTGGTGAGATGGGTGGGAAGCAGCTGCCGGCAGGTGCTGCAGGTAGCTAGCTGCATGTTATCCTGTGGGAGGCAGCCCGTGGTGGTCAGCACCACCCTGATAGCACATAAGCTCAGACCATGCCTTGGTCTGGATGGGCAGTAGCATGGCACAGCTATCCAATAAGATGCCCCCACTTTGTCTGAAGGCACTGTCAATTCACTGGATCAAATCCCTGTCTCCAGCTGCAGACAAGAGGAGATGCCTGGACAAGAGCATAAGAACAGGACAAACATGAAGAGACATTGCTAATACATCTTCTCATCTTCCCATACCTACAAGTGATGAAAGGAACTGTAGTTTTCTGACTGACTCCCATTGCCCAAAATTACCTGCCTGAGCAGCATCCGTCCAGAATACCTAAACCAGCCTTTCCCTTCTGATGGTGGGAGAGGAGGACTGTTGCAGCTCTGGCACAGGGAAGGGCAGCTTTGGGCTCTCTCTGGATGACCATCTGCAAATGTTGGTGCACGGGAGCTGTGGAGTGGGGAGGGAGAAGTAAGGGGAGGGTTGCACATACTGCTGAAGACATCCAAAGATGTGTGGAGTATTTGACACAGTCTTGGAGAGGCCTGTAGCATTATGGCCTGTACAAGGGCCTGACTCACTTTCTGGTGAAGCAGTAGCAAAGATGCGTAAACCTACCATTACTCCCACTTCCATCAATATGAGGGGATTAGGCAGTCCATTCCCTCATCTACAGCAGGATCAACAGCATCATGGTTGTTCTTGACAGATACCTATGTGGTGTGTCCTTAAAACATCAGTGATGTAGACTCTGTAATGTTCTAGGCAATCTATTACACTTCCATGTTGTCCTTAAAATTAGGAAGCACTTTTCAAAATGCCTACCTGTTTCATTTCAGTTTAAGCTTGTGACTCCTTGTTGTCTTCGCCAAAGACACCAAGAAAAAAGATTACTCCTTGCAATCAAAGATCATTATGTTTGTCACTTACATTACCTACCTTTGAGTTATCTGTTAAGGGTTACATATATATATATTTAAATATATTGTCTTTAAATAAATAAACACTGAAAAGCATTTTACTCAAAGAGTCCGTGTTAAAATCTACAGCAAGGGCTGTACAAAAGCTCCTTTGCAAATAAAACTATTATTTAGCGCTTAATTACTTGCTACCAGTTTGAATAGATGCTGCAGTTAAATATGGTCACACCCCATTCACAACATATGTGCCAGAACAAGAGAAAAACAATTAGTCCTTCTGTTCTATTCAAATCACATTTACTGTGGAGAAAAAAAGTTTCTTTCTCCATGCAGGAAGAATCCTAAAAGGGATTCTTTTTCTCTCTAGCTATGCCAACATTCCTTTCACATTAGGAAACTTGAACAGATTTAAGCCCTCATTCAAAGCACAGTTTGTAGTACAAACATGCTACAGTTGTCAACACATAATGCACAAACACACAGGGGCAAAAATAGACAGAGTGGAGCGGACGCGAGCCCTTATTGCTAAACTGCTTGTGGGAGGGGGGAATAAAACTATTTTTATAAACAGCCAGCCAAGCTCTTCGAATTCTCAAAAAGTCTATATTTGGAGTAATTATATGACTATGTTACATCTTGGCTAATTGTAGCAGTCATGTTAAATGACTAAATTATTCAGCCATTTCCCTTTGTGTGAGAAATGGCCCCAGATGGTCACCCTCATCCATTTCATACCAGCACAGTGCAGCAGCACTGCTTATTAAGAGCATATGGTGGAAATATTTTAAGTGCAGTGTAAGTAGTTTTATACTATAGTTCATTTTAAAGAAATAAACAAACTGCAGTAATGCCTTGAATTTTTTATTCCACAAAAGTTCTATAAAATTCTTGTTATATCCGGGCCCTTACAAAATAATTTGAGAAGCTGGCAAAAGAAAGAAGTGTTATAAAAACAAATCACTGTTCTGTATGATTCACAACATAAAAAGTGGTTAAACTAATGTTGCCTATAGGATTTAAGGTATACACTCAATAAAAAAGTTCAATCTCTATAAAATACAGTTTACCTCAGCACACTTTTGCTTCATCTGCTTGGATTCCACAGGTTAGATTTATAACACAACCAAGGAGACAAGAGTTATTATTGAAATTCCACCTGTCCCCAGTGGTATGTACCCGAAAATGATGCCAAGACTAGCATGATGTCAAAATGAATTCCCTCACACAAGAGCAGAATTAGCCTAAGTGCAACCATTTGATATTATCCAGACACTCTTAGAAAAGGGAGAACGACTAAACTGGCTGAATTGTGATCAGGGAAAATATTATGTAAAAATGAGGTGCTAAGTTTTCTGCTGAATATTTATCTCTGACAAATATTTAATCAGACTTCCCATTTAGTGCTTAGGTGCAATGGTGCACTGTTTGTGGGTGACAGTAATATATATACAAAGCTATCTTATTGCATCCTAATCAAACAGTACAATAACCTCTAGATGGTTATGCAAAGCATTAAAGACAATATTCATGGAAGAGCTCCTGGAAGTCTTAACATCAAAAAATGACAGAATAAAGCCATACGCACACAGTATTATTGCAATACCAGTCCCAAGCTGGTATTCAAAGAAAACAAAAGTCTCTTTTCTTTACTCATCCATTGGTGGCCATGTGTACTACAGTATTCATGTATGCTATTTTTTCCATAGCATGCCTGAAATAGGAACCATTTGGAACACAGTTCTGGATTAGATTTTTCAAGTTGCCTTACATTTATCCTTAAAAAAAATAAAATAATAATAATAATTAAAAAAAAAACATGTTATCTACATATAGTAGAGGGGAGTTTGAGTGTTTTTTTTTGAAGAAATATTTGGAATTTGGTGTCTTTAAAAGTATTATTTCCTGTAACTGGATGTTTAATTTCAAGAAGATGATCCGTAAAGACTACAGACTTAGAAAGTCATCCCCTAAGGCCCCCTGGGGAGGTGAAACTAGCCTTCCCTGGGAAGAGGTCTCTCTGCATGGGTGAAAGGACACTGAAGGAATTAATTACAAGGGCAACGTGGGTGTATATGGTGAAACTGCTTTGTGTGTGTGAGAGACCTTGCAGAGGGAATATCAAGAGCAGGAATGGAAATACATCAGGATGAGATTTGAGTTAGGAGGTTCAGTAGAAAGTGTGAACAGATCTTGAAGAGGATACAGCCTCTCTAATGGTAATTAAGGGAACAGCAAGGGTGCCAACCATTAGCACAAGAGTCTACAGTACTCTTTAGTGGCAGTTGTTCCCGATATTAATGGAGAAACAGGTAACTAATTCATGGAAAAGCTGTAAATAGCATGGTGCGCACAAATCTTTTGCAAGACACAAAAGACTGTCACCACTAAGTGATTTAATGGATGACTTCTGTAGCCTATTGTTTTGTATTCAATTGCTGAATCATCGCTTTTAGTGTCCATGAGGTTTATTAAGGTCAGTGTTTCTTTCTGGTGTCTTATTGCAATTGAATTAGTTAATATAATCCTTAATATACAGCTTTTGAATGGCTATTTTTTTGCCCTGAAAAAGACATTTAGGTGAGGATTCTTAGTATCAGCTTGGGCAGATTTGTCAAAAAGACACAGAACATAAATAGAAAAAAAAAAAAAAAAGGAAGAAAAAGCTCCAGTATTCCTTGGCAGATGAATCTATAAAGGCAAAGTGTATCTGATGGTTGTAAACAACTTTTAGTGTTCTTTTAATGCACTGATTGGCAGAACACTGTTGTTCCTTGAGAACATAGAATACATATGTGTAAATATTGGAAACATATTGTAATTAAAAATGATGCTTTATTAATAGGTGGTTTGTGGGCTATGTGATTCTCCACCCCAGCAAATTACAAATAGTACAGCCATGCTTCATGAACTGAAACGGTACCAAGAAATTCAACATAAGTACAATCCATGACACATTCAAATTGGGAAAAAACATCTGTGTGGATAAGTGTACAAACATGAAAATATATGAGATTTTGAACTGAAGTTCCAAGAACCTTTATTTCTAAAAATGCAAGTTTTAGACTGAAATCTACATAATTTCCTTTGTAACATTGTACATGCAATCGTACTTTAAAACTTCTTAGGAAGGCTCTGGTGAGACTTAATGTTCTGAGGGACCTGCCTTTGTAAGATTTAGCATTCCTAACACAATGCCATTACCCAGGCAGTAGAAGGTGCTCTTGTAACAGCAAAAGAGGTTTCTTCATTTGACCAGTTAGAGCTTAAAATTATTCTGCCCCTCATGTAGCCCAGTATTTCAAAAGCAATGGAGCCAAATGATTGCACAACCTAATTGTTTTTAATCAAGCAAGATCAGTTGAAGTTTTAGAAATTTTATATATATTATATATACACACACACACATACATTCTTTTCAAACAGTTTCAGTTGGTCGCTTGGGTGTCTCAAGGCAAAGATTTCTAAATTGTATGAATATATCCAATTATTGTTAGGATTGCATGTGTTTTTATGTATGAGCAATGGTGTGAGGGATTTGGCTCAGAACAAGTAAATAAATGTCAGTATCACACACGTACTTCATGCAATACTAGTGTTGACATAGACCCTATGGTCTCAGTACATAACGGAGGCAAGTTTGCAGGATTTCGTCACTTTGCCTGGGAGAACAAGTAATTGGATAATAGTTTTCCACACATTTATTCCAGGTCTTACCCTCAGATAAATCTTTCCATAGAATTTAAGCACTGGCTCAGTCCTTTTCCTTAAGCACTACCCAATATTCTGGTACAGTCTGGCTCTACCACTTCCATCAGTTCCACCATTCCCTGACTCTCCTGAGAGTTCAAGTATTCAATAAATTCTTACCCCACTGCATTTGCTCACTTTCTCAAGTCCTGTATCTCCAGCATCTGGCTTGTCCCACATACCAGGAAGTTCTGGCAACTCTGATGGTGAAGAATAATTCACTTTTAAATAGAGAAGAAAAAGTAACTTCTACTATGTTTAGTTCTTCTGTGTATCCATTAGGAGTGATCAGTGTGAAATAACTCACTGTTTCACAGGGTCAGCTGTAACAACTGCTTTAAAATCTGTGTCTGCAGTCTTCAAGAGTAAGAGCTGTGTTTTGGTGGTTAACAATAATGGAGGAAAACTCAACCATTTTTTGGTTGTTTTAATACCATATCTGGTTGCTGAGAGCATATTTATATCCAAGCATTGCTTCAGCTCTACAAAATAGCCACAGCTTTCCAAGCAATTTATATCTCTAGGTAAAAGGAAGCAGGCAATTGTGAAAAGAGCTTGTGACTGAACAGTTGTTGAAGCTTTCTGGTTCTGGTAGTTGGGACATGGTTCCTGACACTCAGAGAATGACGTTTGTGGAGGAGAAACAGCTAAGTAACACATCTTAAGTTAGCCAGAACATTTAAAAAATGTTAACATTTTCTTTAGACTTTAATGGAAGAATTTCAGTTCACTCCTACAAGATCTAAAACAACTTACAGCTGTTACTTTCTGGAGGAAAATGCCTCCGGTATTCCAATTCCTACTACGCACAGGAAATACTCGTATGTTTTCATTCACATCTTAGTTCCAGTACACCAAAACTACCATTATTATTTGTCTCTCCCCGTTTTTTTTTTTTTTTTTTCCTTTTTTTTTTTTTTTTTTTTTTGTGAGGGGGGATTTTAATAGTTCATGATGCTTCCCTGTGTGAAGAAAGTACAGTGACATTTTATTAAGTTTCAGTCTGCCAGAAGGTTTTAGTGTTAACTTGATACACGTGAAATTCAGGCTAAAATGAATCCTTCTAATTTTGTACCAGAAAGAAAATGCTGTGAACTGCAATTTTATGGGCTTAGCAGGTAATCAGAGCACCCTGAGTATTAGGCCTAGGACGTACTAGTTGGGGTGACTACGTTTGTATTCACCTGTGTAGCTAAATGCAGCCTCATTTTCAGGGGGTGTTCAGGCACCTGTAATGAGGTAGACCTGCAAGGGGTCAGGGAAGTGTGAAAGCCTGAACATTTTATGGTGACTGCAGATGCTTATGAAAAATTTGGCAGCGACATTTCATTTTTGGCCTGAGGTGTTTATTTGATTACAATTAATTAGAAACATAGTTTTGTTAAAAAAAATATTTACACAAGTTTTTAAGTAATACCAGTACCTACTTGCAGAATAGAGCTAGCTTTCTGGTCTACTTGTGGCCTTTCCCATTAAATGTATTTTAAAAGGAAGAGTAATCTACTTACCAAGTTTTAACAATCTTGAATAAAATCTCTTAAATTTCTTGTAATATGAGCAAGTGCTAGTGAGACTACATTAACTGCATGATCCTATATTGGCTTGTTATCTTGTTCCATTGTAAATTAAGGCATTTGAATGCAGTAGATGTGGAAATAGGCCACCAAAAGGAGTCACACAATTAGAGGCACAGATATGTCAAAGCAGTTCAGAAAAAAAAAATGAGTAAGGAAATCAGCAGTAGGTAAATTTTGTTGTATGCAGTGAAATCCCACACCCTGAACTGGTGGCCACTGCCAGCTGGAAGAGTGTTGTACTAGTGACTTGCATCATATATGCTGCGGTGATGAATTTGGCCTGGAAATATGTGGTAGACCGTCAGCCTCTTGCCCAAGCTCTCTGTGCCTCTACTACTGGCTATTTTCCCGCTTGCTTACCTTGCTTTCTTTTCTGTTTCTTAGTGAATATGAGAGGAGTAATAAAGCTGTCTTTTCTTGCAACTTCAAAGTAACCTTACAAACCTTGTAAAAGTGACAGAGGAGTCAATGAAGAAGCTATTTCTGGTCTATTTTTTCCCTGAAATTTAAGAACTTCATATTCTTAGAATCAAAATCAAACTTTAGCTTGCCCCAAATTACACTTCTTAAACTGATACTCTTTCCTGTTTGAGTAGCACCATCACAAAATCTATTTCAAGATCACTTATTTAATCAGGAATAGTCTTGCTTTTATAGCTGTCCTTTAAAATGGAGATCAAAGTATCTTAAGTATCTTTTACAGCTGTGTCTCCTGATTGATTACAGTGTTAGCAGCATGACAATTCAAATGGACATGTTCTTTAAAAAAGCCCAAACACTGCAAATATTAAGTGAAATACATGAACTTGTTAATGATCTTTCAGAAGCAAAAAAGAAAATGATATTCTGAAGTCAAGACCTCCAAAAATGATCATCCATTTCAGTGTTGCAGTTTCTGCATATGATCAACTAGAGACAGTTTAAATACAGAGTATTTTCGTGGAGTGTCTAATAAACACTCTTGAAAGTGTCACAATTTGTCCATTCAAACCTGACAACATCTTAGAATCCAGGTTTACTAATGGAATCATGTCTGCATATAATGAAAGAGACTCTATACATTTCTATCATCCTTTTCTTTCTGATTTTCAGAGGGATTTAATTTCAAATAGTAAATGTTACAAAAAACAATTAAATAAAAAATATTAACTTGTTTTTTGGTATTGACATTATTTCATTTGGAAAGGAAGTCTTCAGTATAGAGCTATTTCATGCAATGAAAAAGTATCCTGAGGGGTATTATCCTTTTGCACTGCAGGGTAAAACATTCAAGGCATACTTTCTTTTTATGCAGGGGAAGTTGGTACAGTAATTCTAAGCATTGAAAGTACTTTCATTTTCTTAAGCACTTGCACAGTCTTCATAAATATAGTACTTGACCTCTCCTAGTCTGTAGTGTATAAATGATATCAATTTATTTAGGCAGGGAAAGACTATTGCTCATTTATAATGATAGAGAAATTCAGGCTCAAAGAGATGGACAGCCTTTGTTCAGGTTGCTGAAGGTTGCCTGCTCTGCTGTGACAGAGCAGGGAAATGAAATGACTTCAGATCAAAGATTATGACATAGATGTACTTACTCTCTAAACTCACTGGTTTTGTTTCCTGGTTTGGGCTTCATATGCACTCCTGCTACATATCTCTTACATAAAGAAAGCAATTTACAGAAGAAGACACCAAACACAAAAAATATTGTAGATTTTAAATTACTTTTATGAAAGAACTTTTTAACAATGGAGAAAATGTTACCTACCTTCTTACTGCTGTAAAATAACTGAATTTTCATCAGGCATAGGAATAAAGGAAAAACAAACAAACAAACAAAAAAACCCTGAAAACCTTAGCTCATTAAAGTGAAAACTACAAAAACTACAAAACTATAAAAAGTTCTGATGAAGAACATGAAAGTCATTGCTGCTGACAAATGCAGAATCAGTAACATTTAAAAGGTAACCTACAGTGATTTCATGTTATAGCTACACGGTAAAACATCATTTCCTAAGCAACTTATAGCTAAAGCATCCATTGCTATCAAACAGAAAGCAGTTACATTTTCTTCAATATTGTATTTTTAGGGAGATATTGCCAGCTGTGCTGTGAAAGTAATGAATAGTGCCTTGCCAAAAAACAGAAAGTATCAGCTCATTGAAACCATTGCTCCTTCATGCCTGACATTATTCCTATTTGAATTAACAGGAATAATAGAAGGTCCTGATTTCAGACCCTGTTTTAAGTCTTATGTTTGCAACAGTGTTTAGTTTTAAACACTGAAAATTCAGCTCATCTAAATTAAATAGGATTCTCTATTCAGGTGGTCAGATCAGTCTGTTAAAAATGGCTTTCAACTTCTTAGCTCATCAGTGCAGATCCACCTAATTTTCTGTCCAAGAATCCTCAGTCTAAAGTGGGTTTTTTTTTTTTTTTTTTTTTTTTTTTTTTTTTTTGTCTCCTACAGGAGGTTTTCACAAGGAAAATTCTGTCTCTGGGTCAGGAGACCCAATTCTGTCTCCTGTAAGTTGCAAGAAAGGTGAACGAAACATCAGCTCCATTGTCAGTTTGGCACAGCAGCAGACGTCTCTTTGGGATCACAAAAGAATGCTGCAGCTCTTGAAAGGTGCAGGTCCATTGCCATGGCTAAGGGGGAGGACGCTGTCATGGCAGTTAGACATGACAAAGAGAAACCTAAGAGAGTCTAATGTGCCCTGGGAGAAAAGCTGCCAGCCAAAAGCATGCCTGCTCTGGTTTGTGATGTGTTGAGAGCAGCCGCTTCATTTAATATGCATGCTTTCTTCCCCATCCACTGCTGTCATGCTTATTACTATCCATGCAAAGCCACTTGGAGATGAATCAATGGAAGTGGCAGAGTTTTTGGGGTCGAGTCCTGCTCTGCGGTTTTGAGGGAGGACGAGCCAGTCTGTTAGCATTTATGTTCTAAATGGGATTCTCTATTTACAGCCTACTGCAGTTGTCCTCATTAGCAATGGTATGCGTTACAGACTAAAAAGATGTGCCAACAAGTTTTCATAGAAGATTTTTAATGAAAAGGAAAAAAAACAGAAAGGAAATTTAAAATGATATGATCACATGTCTAGTCAGTTGCTTCTTTACTGGAGCAAAGATCACTACATGGCAATGCAAAAGGATTCCAGATTCTACAGGTATTTCCCCCAAAGAGCTACCGTGTTCTTCTGCATAATGCAGACATTTTCCTTTTAATGTCTCTGGTCTTTAAAATAATGCAGTAACCCACACATCATCAAAGAGCAGCACCAGACACCCTCAGATGCTTGGCTTGGCAAAATGTTCAAACAGAGGAAATATGACAGGTAAAATAATAAATTCACCTGAAAAATTATTCCTGTCTCCTAAACTCATTACAACCCCACTCATTACAAGTATAGACATTACACTAACATCTTACAGTGCTTGAAGTTATGTTCATGCTTAATTTAACATGAGATTATGCAAATGATTCACTTCTGTATGAACACAGCCTCTGCTGCTTTTGATGCAGGATGGGCAGGGACCCGAGCTTCCCCAAGCTCATAGCACAGTTTCCCTTTGTCCTTTCCCACATGTACTGTTTGCACAATTCACTCCTTACATGGCCCTCACAGCCCATCAGCTGTCCCTCTCCCCACAACAGATACCCGTCAGAGGACAGGTCATCATGAATGGAAAATAGCCAGTGTGGTCTTTTTTCTTAGATGGATTTTTGGCAAACGAGCAGGCACTCTGGAGAATACACAAAGTTATGAAGTGCAACTGCCAAGTCACAAGGCATTTTCATTTTCCTGATCAGCTCCTCTCAGCCCACTTTGATACAGAGGTTTCAGGGCAGCTGCCTCATGATGTCTGTGTCCTCTGGAGCCATGTCACTTACACCATCTTTGCTGTGTTGTAGCTGACAGGTTTTGCTTGTGTTTCCAGCATCCTCTTCCTATTTTGGAAAATGTTTTTTCATCTTGGTATCAGAGTGACCAGTGTATTTCTGGTGCTTCAAGTCTGCAGCCTGTTCTAGCAAGAGGGAGGGGAAGGAGCACCAGGCTGAGGTTTAATGAAAATTCATTACCCTTTGTAAACCAAGCACAATGTTTTATATGAACAGACATAATGAATATCACGGTCAGGGGCAGACAGGAGCCAGGAGTGGTGCAGGCATTGTGTAAGTTCCACACACATTGATGTCATAGTCAGATTCTCATCTCCACTGTTGATCTCATATTCAATTTTCTTTTGAATACAACCTGCCAGTCATGCTCTATTGGGCATTGCCTTTGCAGTGTGCAGAATGATCTCTGAGGACTTGGATGATATCTGTAAGATATCTCAGAAACCGGGCATCAGACCTTCCCATCTGGAAGTGCTGGATGTATACTTTAAAGTCCTCTGATGTCTTGTGGAGTTCCAGGTTCACCATATCCCAGATCTCCTTTCCAAACCTTGCTTTAAAGTGGACAGAGCATAAGAAACTTTATTTTTTTGCTGGACATGGGTATGAGTTTATTTCAGGGCTTTGTAATCAGTTAGCTTGTTTCACAGAACACTGCATATGGCATGCAGCAAGTGATTGCAAAACGAATAATAAATTAACTTGTAAAAAATGTGAAGCTTTGGCTCGTGACAGATTTCCAAAGGAAAGTGTTGGAAGTAAGATATTATTTTGATTTCTAACACTCGTGAGAGAAGAACGATGTATTTCTCCACCATGCTTCTAACCTGATGCCACAGTTATATTTTGCTCACATTGCAAACATGCTTATCTAGAGTTTAGGGTTTAACTTCTGATTAAGCTTTCAGGTGTCAATGCGATAACAACAATTTTAAGATGGGTGGTTGTACCTACTACAGTTATTCTGTGCTGCTTCAACAGATTTTTAATTTTCATATTGTGTTTCAGTTTATCATGTCCGCACAAGAAACATTCTTCATGATTGTCTTAAAATCCTATGAGAATGCATGTATGTCCTTTACATATATATGTCCATACAAATACACGTATGTCCATTCAAATAGGAAAGAGATTCTGACAGTACGCAACAAGTGTGGAACCTTTATTACTGACTGGGATGCTAAAGTTTGTGCAAGCGTACTGAGATCCTTTTCCTCATTTCCCTACTCATTTTCATCAAAACAATCAGCTTGTGGAAAACATCATGTAACTACCACATATAATATCTGAATTTAGGACTCCCATGATGCTGCATAGACAGTGAATTAGTGGACTAATCTCTCTGCAAGAATACAGTAGATTTTCGTTTGTAATATATTAAAATATGCTTTTTATTTTAATATATATTTGTTGTCTCACATTCAAACTATTCCCAGAAAAAAGAGCAGAATGTTGTAAATTCTCTTCTGATTTATGGAGCTTTAAATAATTTTCTTCTGTGGAACTTACCCTGTTGGTTGCATGGTCAACACATGTTAAACACTTGCTCTGTAAAAGCACTGTTAAGCTCACTGAACTCAGAAGAAAAATCCAAGAATTTAAAAGAGGCTAAAATAATAAGTTTAAAACAAAGTGAGCCCTTCTCTTTGTCTTAGAAATGATTTGTTAAATCAGAATGGATAACTTAAAAACATGTACTTTTTGGTATATTCTCATTTAATTTTTTAAACTCTGAATTGTAATTACTATAAATTAAAAACTTTCTTGCACACATGCATTTAACTAAATGTGACAAAGCCTTCAGAATCATTCTGTGGTGAATGCGAAGACACCAGGGGAGTCAGAAAAGATGTAGAGCACTGCTCTCTTATGGAGATGGCTTCCCTGTCAAAGTCTCCACCTGAAAAGCAGACCTGAGGATGATTCCCTTCTTCCTGTCCTATCTACCCATGTTGGATGCCTACAGTGCATGATATGAACACCATATTTGACTCACATCCTTCGTTTATGTACATTTTCCTAGTTCAGTCAAAGCATTTGTGAGTGCTGTGAGATTACGCAGGCTCAAAGAGAGACTGGACAGGTTCATGGAGTCTCCATTAAAATAAATACAGTTGCTGTCTGAAGAGGTTTCTGAGAAGCAAATCACAGCAGGCTGGGAATGTCTATCTATCTCTTCAGAGAGAAGAACATCTCTGTGTGCTGCTGTTTTCTTGTGCTTTTTGCTAAACCTCTGGTTTTGCCTGCCATGGGGGACAGGATGCCAGGGCAGAGGAACCCAGCACTGCCACTGTGTCTTTATAAATGCAGGCACTCAGACCTGCTTTTTAGGCGTCATTTAGGAAACATAATTTGCAGTCTTCATGGCCACAGGGACAGTAATCTGAAGATATTTTGGTCTCTTGAAGATATTTTGGTCTCTCCTTGAAACAAAGTCATCAGAGATACTGGGAACTCTATCAGATAAACTTCAGCATGTAATCTGTAATAAACAAGACATGACTTTTTTGGGAGAGACAGAAATGGCATCCACAGTCTTTGAAATCACATTAAATACGTATTGCTGTAAAGACACTTAGGTTTGATATTTCCTTAAGTTTAATACATATTTCTAGGTCCCAAAGAAGTGCATGTAACTCCTGATAGTTGTCACCTATTTATGTGAAAGAATTTGGTGGTGTCACTGGTGTCACTCTAGTCCTTGGGGGACGTCATGTGTTTACGTCATCACCTTCCCCTCATGTCTGTGATCATATGTCACAGTTTTGGGAGATGTCAGATTGGCCGAATAGGCAGCAAATGTTGTGCCAGGGTGTGCTCATGAACTGGGAACCAGTGGAGTTACTGGTCCTTACCCATGGTTATGGTGAGAGCCTTTCTCCCCAAGGGTCTCTGTCACTATCACTAATCTTAAACTGTGGCACAGTCAGGTAAACTCAGCCCAAGGTAAGGATCCAGGCTATTCTGGGTGTCTACTTTGGCTTTTATGGTTCTATTTGAATTTTTGAATTTAAATATTGCTGACTTGTGCATTATAGTTTTCATCTGCAAAATAGAGGTAGAATTATGTTACCTTGCCTGCTCCAGAGGAGATGGTGAAATAATGTTTTCCTTCTTTTTTGGACTAAATGCTTTATTGCCAGGATTGTGCTTGTTATTTTAATTACCGTATTTAGTTAAAGCAGGGACTTTCCTGTCCATGTACAGGCCTTTTTTTCCCCCATAAAACAAATCTATTTATTTTCTCATCTTAAATTCTGTTTAAAAATGCCATTCATGTTTGTTAACCGTTGATTGCTTATCTTGGAAAACAAGCTTCAAAGACATCCAAAACAAATGTTTTTGTGCAACTCTTTAGACTGGTGATACAAAGTGAGTGACTTGTAGTCTTTAATTAATATACAGAAAATCACTATTTATTGAATTACAAATTTAATTGGCAGTGCAGTCAGAATTCCAGAAATAACTGAAGATTTAAATTCCTACAGAAATATGTTACTAAGTTGTCCTGCCTCAAATCAGCAGGAAGAATGCTTTTGTTTATACAGCCTTTACAGTGATTCATCTACATATTTCTAAATAGAGCTGATCTGGGTCTCTGCTGAGAGGAAAGGTTCTCTTCAGACCTTGTCAAAATCTGAACCTTCTCAGTCTATCTCAGTACAGATGCACAGTAGGCAAATCACAGCCTCCTGAAGCAAGCAGAGAAGAACAACTAGTACTGTTCATTTCACTGCAGTGTGAACTTGCCTCCATGAATAGACACAAGGGTGACCATACAACAGAGAGTACTAGCCTTGCTCTAAGAGGGTTTCACACCATGTTCGAGGGATTGTGTCAGTGTACAGTTCAGCCAGCCAAACAAAAGTCAGAAGTGAGCCTCATTTGGGTTGTACTGAACATTAGGTTCTTCAATTTGTTTTTCAACCTAAAATAATTTTGAAAGGGTTTTGTATGAAATTCAGCAGAATTGCAGCAGTGTGTTCCTGTCTGGAACACCTCTAGTAGGAACTAAGGAAACAAAGGAGCTGGCTTGAGGAACTGGTGGAGATGGGCTTGAAGACAATGCTGTCCTCCCATCTGATACCCAGGGCACATGGAGGCTTGGTCCCACCTCTGCCTCACAGGATTTGAACTTAGAACCTCTGCACGAGTAAGGTGATAAGTGTCACAGGCAAACTCTTCTCTGGGTCATGCTGTTTGAGAAATGAATTCCTTAGCAAAACTCAGCTGTCTCACCATCCTTTTTGAGTCCTTAATACCTCACTAAAGGACAGCCTCAGCATCAACTGCTCTGACCTACTGATCTGCTCCTCTGGTGCTGCTTTTCTTGCTAATGGCTGCAATTGCACATGCCCTGTTATTTAGATTGGCCTATGTTTTATTCTAATTAGTTTTTCCCTAAATAGTTCTGCTCCCTTTCTTCTTCGTTTAATTCTTGTCCTCTTTTGCTTTTGTCACTCCACCAAAACAAGGGGACGACATCCTGTGAACAGCAGATCATGAAGTCACAACAGAAATTACACGGACTAGGATTTTCTAACATAAAATACTTCACCCCTGTGCATCCACACTCAGCTAAAAGACTTTTACTTGTTTCTGCTATTTCTTCTGGGAAATACTGAACTTACATTTGGGTTTTTCAGTTATTCCTAGTGCTGTCTTTGAGAAACTGCTTGTTTGTCTCAGCGTTCGTATACTGGGTGTTCTCCTCCTTCCTTCTACCTGCAGGTTGTGCTGCATTTACTCCTACACTGTGTTAGCAGAGCTGTGTCAGATGGAGTGCACCAGTGTATAACAAAAGACAGAGAGCAGTGGGGATGTGGTGAGAAGTCTTAAGATTTCTGAAGACATTTTGAACATGCACTGGAGATGCCTGAAATGGTGTTTTACTCTTGTAGCTGCCCTGTGAGGGTGCTGCAGCACCCAAGGCCCAGTCCAAGATTCAGTGCAAAGAGGCACCAATGGTGTCAGTTGGTTGATAAGCGTAACAAATTTGAAACCAGGTTATGCCTAGGTACCAGTAGAATTTAGTAGTGGCACAGGCAGGAATTTGTGCAGGGATACAAGAAAGCAGCCTATAGAAATATTTCTGATGACAAAGGCAAAAAGTCCAAATCAACTAAATAAACTCCCTAAGCCATTTCCTGTTATTTGCAAAAGTCCTATGACATCAGGTTGAAAATTAAGCACCTGCCAGGAAGTGCCAGTAATAAGATTTTCAGGCCAACCTCAATACCTCTGAATTATGATTCAATTCTGCAAGTATGCTGGTCCCTGTCTCATTTACAGTGCAGACTGCAGAACAATTTTGTATTTGACTCATGTGTATAAAAGAGGATTTGTTTTTGCAAATTAAGTGTTCATCTGACATAGATTAAATGAAAATCATGCAATCCTACAGATGTAATAGAAGAGATTAATAGAGAGATTTTGCCTGCAGTTTATTACAATGTCTCCTGCTGAAGAGACGGTTTATTGCCTGTCCCAGTCTAGTAGCTTTCCCTTGCGTTGCACAAAGGATCCAGTTCAGCAAACACGTTAACCACAGGCATAAATTATTTTACTGATTTGGGGCCTTGGCAGACGATGCCCACCACAGTGTTTTTTCTGTTAAAAATATTTTCTGCTGGTAATTTTGATTTAGAGAGGCCTGAGATTCACATTAAATAGAAGACATCTATAAATTTTAATTAAATCTCTTTCCATACACCATTTTCAATGTTAATTTTTAATATCTTCTCACAGCTCCTTTTCCATTGCATTTAAACTGCACATTTTTAAGGCAAAGTACACCATCCTAAATATTTCCTTGACAACTGCAGCTAGCTGCTCTCAGAGAGAACAGAAGAGATACCCAGCACTGTGCTTAGAAAGCTTGTTTGCACTGACCTGCTAATGATGTGCAAGAAGCATTGCAGCAGGCATTGCTGAAACCCCCAGCTGCAAATCAATGGAAACAGGTATGTGTACCAATAACTGTTAAGATATCCAGTTATGTCTGCTACCAAACAGGTGAAGAGTTTTATCATGGTGTCATATCTAATAGAAACCAAAATAGATTAAATGTCAGGATCCACAAGTGATTAAAATTTATCACATTGTTTCCATGAAACTCTCTTACAGGTGTCTGCTTGATACTTCATCAGGAATGTTAAGATTGAAGATTTTAGTACCATTCCTCACTGTCTGCATCTTATTTCATGGAATTTAATAAAATTCAGATCATCAAGGCAAGATGGCAGAGCTGAATTTGAACCTTGTGCCCAGTTGTGCCAGACACTGCAGACAGACCCAGCTGGTTTGCACCACTAGCTGCAGAAGGGTATTTTATTTTCCCAGAACAGTCATGGCAAAAGTAATAGAGTTATACCAAAGGTGGAGCTGTCTCAGGTTTTCTTCCTGACGGGGCCTAAACCAGATGCCTGGAGAAGAGTAGGAGAGCAGGCTACACACATATGGTACTTTTACCTAATATTTCCCCAGCCTCCAGATTTCTGTATCAAATGCAGTTTCCATGTATTTACAAATCCTTTACTGTGGCTTTCTGTTCTGTGTCTTTGCTGTATCCGCCCTTTGGTTCACGTAAAACTTTAGTATCCGCAGAATTCTGCAGAAAGCATGCACACAGAATGACAAAACATGTCCTTTGGTTTGTCCAGAACTTGGATCCTACAAGGTTCATTAAATACTTTATATTTTCTATACTGGTAGAGGAAGCAACCCCTCCACGTCATAATGTGATTTTGTAGACTTCACTTTCAGACATCTCTTTTCCAGACAGAAGAGTCCCAGCTGACTGTAATGGAAGGTGTTCCTTCCTTTGATCATCCTTACTGTGCTTTTCTGGTCAAGGATGGCCATGTGTGACCCTAAGCCCTATCATCTATGGATGCACTGTTGGCTGTGGAAATTGGCATCCCTAGCCTCTGCAAAACTACTCTAACTTGTTTGGCTCTAGGTTGCAGGAGAGATCCCTTGTTTCCAGTCACAAAACACTGCATTTATCAGCTGTGCTGGTAGGTCTCTAGTCTCTCAGCTGTCTTTACCATAGCTACAGGGTTCAGCTCCTGTGCTGGAAGGAAAAAATTAAACCATATATGCTTAATCTTTATAGGTCACTTATGCGGGCATAAATTATTCAGGGCTGGAATTTGTCCAGAACAGCTGACTTTAGCAGAGCTTGTCTCACAACAACGGTAAAAAAAAAAACAAAACATAATCTTTATCGGCCTTGAGGACTCAAAAACCTATGTCTTTGCTAACTCATGTACCAGAGTGGTGCATCCTAGGACCAAGGTAAGACACACTGAACTTGGCCTGGTGAGTCACCAACACCCAGGAACAGTTTGAGAACTCCAAACGAAATGTTGACAGTGCTTGACCCCATGTAGTTTGTACTAGATGAAATCCTGGTTTTGTGTGGCTAGAACAGATGAGTAACATTCTTCATTAGTTTACTGGCGCCTCCTTGGATTTGGAATTGTGCCCAGATGTATCAAGTCCCTAGAACTATTTGTTCAAATTGGCGAAGGTTTTGTCTTTTTAACCATTAATCACTAAATTGTGAAAAATAAAGAGTGGGAGAAAGAGTGAGACCAGCGTATCGCCACAGACATAATAAATATTTTACCAAGAATATTAGATGAAGTCACATGTATCATTTGATAGTTATTTATCTTTAATGCACACCAGCTAAGAGAGTATTAAAGAATATTTGGTGGCAAGATTTGTCTACCATCAAGAAAACATTTTATAGAGCTACTACAACAGTCCAGATGCTACACTAGGAATAATAATGACAGTGCTAATGCAGTACCTGAAAGAACTCTCAGTCAGACAATGGTTTTAGGTGCGTGGATGGAAAAGATAAAAAATTTGCCACATCAGAAAATGTTTGAAAGCCAATTAAAATATTTCTCTTTTTCAAATAGTTTCAAATTTGGCAGTTAATTTTGTAAATGTACCTTAACGCAAACAAAAATGTTTTCCATAAAAAACAAAACAAAACAAAACATTATTCTTTTGCTCTTTGGTTGCGTAAGATAAAACCAAAACATCAATTTTATTGCTGAAATCTGTTTGAAATTATCTTGTGACTAATTGGACTTTGATTAAAGTACAATAAAGTATTAAGTGTCTGTCAGCTGAGTCCACTGGTTGCTTTTTCTTCTCAAAAGATGACTTTAAAGCCTATATGATCCAATATTTCAGGGTTCTTTAGTCTGAGGAACTACTGATACTGTAAATACTTGCAGCAGCTCTTACAATTTGTAGTTGCTTGCAATGTGTGGCAATCTGTGGTTATGCACAGAAGAAAACCACCACATAATGTACCACTTTGCTGTGATATCTTTATAAAAAATACCATGACTTGATTAGCTCTTAGAAATCTGAACTCTTGGGATGGGAGCAGGGAATTCCATGTCCCCAAGACCGTTTGTGAAGTATTCAAAATGTTTCTTTCTCTGATCACCTGCCATAACATCTTGTGACTAAGCCCCTAATTTATCACTGATGGCAATTTATATTGTGCTTGCAATTACCATGAGCTGAAGCGTGTGTACTCTGGTTTCCTACCATTTGAGTAAGCATCCAAGTGAGCATAAAAGAAAAAGGATATAAATATAATTGACATACTATGTCTGTTAATACAAATAAATATTTATCTGTTCCACCCCTCCCCTGCCCTCAATGACATAAAACTGAAGTGCTCCTAATGGAGGAGCTGGCGTCAGGGTCAATACAGATTTGGGGGTAAAGCTTGTGCTTTATTTTATCATTTTATATATTTTTTAAACATTATGGTTTATTTTCCTGACTGTCTCATGGGTCTGCTGTTGTGCCAGTAGGAAAACTGTACATGACCTATTCAAATGCAGTTGTCACCACCTCTGTCTGCTATTGCTTTCCATCTTTGCTGGGTTTTCAGATGTGCTGCTGTCCTAAAAGCTCAGCCATGCAGAAAAACAAAAACCAAACCAAACCAACCAACCAACCAAACAAAAACTCTGGCCCCAAACTTGCAGCTGTGAAAGTGTGAATGTATCCCGTAACATTGAAAGAACAAATTGAACATTTATATGTGCAATCACAATTTTTCTTACTTTGTTTCTTTACCAGAGGAGAGAGAAAAAATAAAAGTGAATGCAAAATACACACTGGAAGACTTTCTACACTACTGAGGTCATATTCTGAAAAATAACACAGAAAAGATGGCAAGATATGGCCTCGTGTCTATGTAACAGCAGCTTTTATGGAATTTTGTTGAGTTTACAAGGCATATTTGTCCACCTGCCAGCTCAGCAGACTTCTGATGTTCTTGAAATCCAAGCTGAATTCTCCTTGACTTCTTCATTATCACCATAAATTTCCAGCAGCCAAACCATGTCTTGTTTTGCATTTATGCAAGCACACGTTCATCAGTTTCTGTTTCTAGTTAATCTTTTTCACTCTGTCTTCCAGAGGCTGTCTGGAGAGACAGGGGATTATAGGCTTGCATTTGGTATGTATTGATTCATGATACAGAACAGAAAATTGTTAATACATGATGGAGAACAGAAAAACATGTCGATACATGATGCAAAGCAGAATCTAACTCATTCTTTCTTAATAGATGTGGCTTTGCAGCACTTACAAAGGGTAGAAATTAGAATAAGTATCTACTTCAGGAAAAAGAAAAATATCATGACTAAATATAAGTAGAAATATATTCATTTTACAGATTAGCTTTCTAACTCCTGTTATATGCTGGAGGTGACACCATGTGTATTTTAGAGTGTAAGGTAGGATAGTCCAGTGGTTAATGTAGCACTCAAGAAGGTTCAAGGCTCTCCTTTGCTTTAATTTCACTGTAAGCAAATCACTTAAGTTCTTTATGATTCACTTCCCTGTTTCTCAGAAATGTTATGAAAATAAAAACTAGCAATATTTTGAGTAAACACATCTAAAATGGACTGCAATAACTAGGGTTGCTGATCTTCTTATATGGCTATATAATGGCAAATAATCTTTATTCTTTTTAGTTTTCCAGAAGGACCTACTAAAAACATGATGATGATCATCTACAAATTGCTAAACTCATTAATACAGTGTCATGAACTTGTTTGTCCGGGAAGTGTTTTCTTCCAGTTAGCAGTGTTTTCTTCCTGTGTGTCTGTTTTGATTTTTTCTAAACCTGCAGATGTTGCTTCTAAGAAAACACAGATAATTTTGAGGCCATGTGTACAGTTGTTCACTTGGTCATTCATTTAAAATGTGTTCCTAACAGCAAAGGAGATTACACAGTATCTCAAGTGACATGCTTCCTGAAACTTCGTGTTTCTGAAAATACCTCAGAGGTGAACAATTTATGCTGTTCAGTGTTGGTGGAAGTTGCGTGGCTGTTTCAGATGACCTGTTGCACAGCAATAAGGCAGACAGTTAAAAGGAGACGTCTGCCTGGATTTAAGAAACGCTGACTTGCGCTAACTGTGCCATTAAGCCTTCTGCCAACATTGGCAGAAGTTTTTGTAGCACATGTGAAGGTGGATCCTGCAGCTCCTCCTTGAGGGATATGAGTTGTCCTTAGCAGCAGAAACTGAGCAGTCTTGTCAGAAAAATGGGTATGGGATGAGCCTACATCTTGTCAAGCACCTTGCTAACTGTCCCCTGCACTTTGCACTCCCTGTGTTTCAGCACAATGATTTTGGCACAGACCTAGTCCTCTTCAGCCAGAAATCTGAAATCTCTTGATGCAACCATCACTTTTGTAGACTTACAAAAGAAAGTAACTTGTAAAAGTAATTCATTGAACGTCTGTGGTGAAGCATAAAGAGTGGTGTAGTGCCTGTGGCATATGCTGAGACATCACTGTGCAACATTAAATGCAATCTCCCTTTTCCCCTAATTTGCAGCCTGACTTTTCTGCTGGTTCATAGATAGACCTCAGACCTTCCAGGAATTAGGGAAAAAAAAAATAATAACATTTCACACAATTTGAACACTTGCATACATTTCTCAGATAGGATTCCATCCCCCCCCCAACTGCCTTGCTGCTACAGAGGTTTCAGTAAATGGTCCATACTAACCCACACCCATGTATTATCTGCAAGATGCCTTTGGAGGCTGTAAGGTGGTAGGGATGTTTCAGGACCACCATAGATGACGCATTAGGCCTTCATCAGCACATGCTCCAGAAACTTTTCAGCAGCACGATGAGAGCTGCAAGGCTGTTGGCCGCTCAGCTCACAGTGAGTGCAAAGGCTTCAGTTTGCATCTAGTGCTACTTGCTGCTGACTGAAGCTTCACACCCTGACCATCAACTATTCAGCTGCTGTTTCCCAGAGCTGTTTCCCAACCAATGCTGTCATGTTGACTAATACTATGTCTCTGGCACTCTCCATGGAGTCTGTATGTTTCATTTGCCTCTTGGCTTACACTGTCTTATACATGAACAAATTCTTTCAGATAGCAACCATCTCTTGTTCTCTGGGCAATATCTAACCCTGCAGTGTGTTGCTCCATGGCTGAACTTCCTGGGCACTGTGGTGAGGTGAAAAACAATTCATCCATTTCTCAATTATTCCTGTCAGAGGTAAGCCCTGAGTTCATCAGGGAGGAGAACCTAGAGAGATCATTGTTCTTCAAGTGTACTAAGTTATCTACTTTCACCTACTTTCATCTACTGAACATTTCCTATGTCTATTTTATCACCTGCCTGCCTTGGCTTCTAAGCCTCATTCTAAGGAGACATCCAGAATCTGATACGTGTCTGTTCCTTGATGCTTTCACAGAATAGCCTAGACTGGAAGGAATCCCTGGACATCATCTAGACCAACCCTCTTTTGAAAACAGGACCTTAGGTTTGGTTATGAAAGGCCCTGTCAAGCCAAGTCTGGAGCAGTGATTCCACCACTTCTTTGAGCAACCTTTTTTAATGTGCAGTTGTTCTCATAGTGAATATATATATATATATATATATATATATATTTTATCTAGATGGCATTTTTCCTGTAGTAACTTGTTCCCATTGCATCTTGCCTTGTTGTGCATCCATGTGAAGTGCATACTTCTCTGTACCTCTCCCTACCTCTCTAAAATTACCTTTTAGAATCATAGAGTCACAGAATCATCTAGGTTGGAAAAGACCTTCAAGATCATCAAGAACAGCCCTCAACCTGACCTACTGAGTCCCATCACTAAAACAAGTCCCTTAGCACCCATATCTCTAAGCGTCCTTAGGCGTTAGAATACTGTGATTATATTCCCCATGGACTTTAGGCTTGAAAGCACAACTCCTTCAGTCTTTCCTTTTGCATCAAGTTCTCCAGCATTCTAATTATCAGTGATTGTTATCTACCAGGTTGTTTCAGATTTTTCAATGTCTCTTTTGAGAGGGGAGAAAGCAAAACTGGGTGAAGTATTCCAGGTGTGGCCTGATGAATGTCAAACAAGAAGAATAATTGCATCCCTTTGCTTGCTGGATGTACTCTTGCTGATATAGCTTGGGACACAGTTTGCCTTCTTTGCTGAGATTGCAGACTGCAATCTTTGCCTATGCTCAGATTGCAGTCTGCCTGGACCCCCATAGCTTTTTCTACAGAGCTACTCTGCATGCAGCAACTCACCAGCTTGGACTGCTGCTTGGGATTATTTCATCCCAGCTGCAAGACTTCACATTTGTCTTCATTAAACCTCAGGCATTTATCATTTTAACCTCATGTTATACAACAGTCTTGTTGGCTCATTCTTCCAGCCAGTTAAAGTCTCTCTGTGTGGTGGCTCATCTCCTTCCAGCGTATCTACCTCTGTTCTCAGTATGGTGTCATCCACAAACTTGGTGCGTGCACTTAATCCCATCATTCAGATCATTTATAATTGTGTTAAATAACATTGATCCCCACATAAACCCCCAAGGAATGCCATTTGTGACTGGCTGTCAGTCCAGTTTTCAGCCATTAATTAGCCATCATGCTTTGAGCTTGGAATTTTAGCTGGGTTTCCATCCAACTTGTTTTGACCTACCCTTTGGATTTCAAAAGAGATCAATGCTGTCAATACAATTTATGGGCTGCAGAGTCTGCTAGAAAAAGAAGACTGAACTTCCATGTCAGGAAAAGAAATTGTGGAAAAACAATACATTTAGGTGGGACATTTTGAAGTGCTAAGGAAGAGGAATAAAATCTGAATCAATAAAATGGAGGAGTGATAAAAGTGGGAGTTAGGAGCAGCATGCATATGTTGGTCCTGAAGGACAGAAGCTGGCAATTGGCAGAAAAAGTTTTTCAGGTGTGAAGAGCTGAGTGGCAGTAGGTGGCTAAGTTTCCTTTGTAACAGAGAGAGTGGCCTTTGAGAGGCAGCAAACACAAAAGGAAAGTGGTGAGCACAGGAGTATAAAAATGAAGGAAAAAAGGGTGATAAGGCTAGGGAAAGGAAGGAAAGAAATGAACACTAAAGAAATAAACAAAGGGGCTCAGTGGGTGAAACTAAAAGTGATAGGGCAGTACTGAGATTCACCAGATGAAGAGGATTGATGAAATGGTAAAAATAGTATTCCCAAGCTGTAAACTAATGGGGTAGTTTGAGTATTGAATTGCTTTACCACAGCGCAGCATTATCAGCTAATTCTTGAAGTTCAAAACTGTCATATAAACCCACATAACTCTCCTGAGTTGTTCTAAAAACAGTTAGAGATTTTCTTTTTTTTTTTTTTTTTTTTTTTTTGGTATGTCTGAAGATCTTTTTTGGCACCCACCATTTCCATGTTCCAATGACAAATGGAGCAGCTTGCCAAGTAAATACACCTATTTATCATCAACAACTCTGTAAGAGTCCCCTATGTTTCCCATACTGTAATGAGCTAAAATTTTCATCTGGAGCCCACAGTACTGTTAGTATAAAACAAAACAGGGTGTGATCATGGATTTTTGGCTTAATTGAGATCCCACTGAAGTTATTGGAAGATTTGCCATTGACGTCAATGGGAAGAGAATTGGGCCCATGATAGGAGCTGCAGTAGTAATAACAATGCATTTGACTTATATAGCTCGCTCTCTGCTTGCCAGAGGCCTTTGGGCACTGCATGTAAATGAATACAAAACAATAAAAGAGATTAAAATGTCTCTGATTCCTGCAGGATTAGAACAGACAAACAGTGAAAATCAAAGTATGCCTATATATGGGCCATTTCTTATGCAATGGCTCTGACTGTGTCATCACACAGTTTATGGCAGGTCATCACGTACTTGATCTCCACAGTGCTGTTGTGGATTGATCCATGAAACCACTGCCTGCTTAGAATTTTCTTAGCATGCAAATAAGCACAAAAATGGATATTGATAAAAGAGAATATTTTTAGGCTTGCAAATCAGCCAGAATCAGTCAAATTCTTGGCCCCAACCATGTGTTGCTGAGTAGTGTCAGATGCTCACACATACACGAATTGACATTTACAAGGCATGCTGTGCCGAGTGCCAAGTTCAGAAATAAATTGCCTCTTTTGATAGGTTCACCAGAGCCTCCTAAGTACACCAGAGCCTCCTAAGATTCATTTATTGTTTGCTACTGGAGGAACTGGAATGCTGCTGGACACAGAATGAAAATCCATTCAGTGCAGCGTAAGGGAAACTGCACAAACTGAAGTACAATAACTCTGAAGCTGCAGTTTCATAGGGTAATGTTTTCAGCCTGCTGCATGTGGAGGATTAGGTGCTTGGCTGTCATTAACGTCAACGTGGGCTGCATTAATTAACTCCATGTGTATTCAGCTGAAAACCTACTCCAATAAATACCAATGCCACTTACCTGGGGAGCACAGAGGAGGCTGAATCTGACCCCTGGGGCTTTGCTTGTCATGGATACAGCCCTAAAAGGGCTGCACAGAGGTGATGCTGACTGCTGGTGGATCTTCCCAGTAACACTTTGTACTTTGGTGCTGAGGGAAGCTGAAGATCTTCATTTTGCCTCTTCCTTTATCCAGGGCCAATCTGAGCTTAACTTCTGCAAGTCCATGTGAGGGAAAGTCTGTACACATTTATAGTACAAGAAATAGGATATCTTCACTTGGTCAGATGATTCATTGATCAAAAAAAAACAGCATGCTGTCCCTTAGCCTGACCAGTATAATTCATGGTATCTCAAAGGAAACATATAATTATTCCCCTATGCAATACTCTATACAATAATAACATATGACAAGTACTAGATACCACAGCCATGAGCTTACTTCTTAGAGCCTGCAAAGCCTATCTAAACATCTTCATGAGGCTCTAAGAGACAGTGTTTGACAAATTCAGATTTATCAGGCTTTGTTCTCTTCCCCAGACTGTATTACCTCATGGAGGTACAGACACTGACTTTGCTGACAGGACCAGATCTCAACAGCATTGTCATTTCACAGATAAGTACAATATGGGTCTGGACATTTAAAAAATTATGTCCTCTACCATGTGGTGCTGTAATATTTATCAACAGAGCTGAAGGAAAAGCTTTGCCACATAGTGGTCTAGTTAGGTAAGATGGGGACTGTGGTGAAAAGCAAATAGAGCAGAAGCTTTTTTCATAGCAATCATTCTGAAAAAGAGCTTGTGTGTCTCCATCTTGTCTGTTGTTTCAGAGCAGAAGACGACCTTGAATTGTTGTGGTGCTACCACAAACAGTAATCATGTTGCTGTGATGATCTCCCATAAGTGAGAGAAGGTTTCTGTGGAGAAGCATGGTCCTCTGCTAGACTGATGGGAAAAACTGTACACACTTAGGGGCACATAAGTCCCTTTTGGCTCAGAAGAATCTCGGCTAGGTTGCCTCACAACTTACCTGTTTATTCCAGTTTTATCAGTATGTCTAATAAAAGGTATTGCTTCATCCTGAAAACCCTGCTGTAGCTACACCCATAGTTCCTAGCAGCTTCAGTAATATTTCAGAAGAATTTATTCCATTTAAAACTGACCTCTGCAGCTTCAAGCCCTACTATGAAGAAGTGTTGAGTGTGTGACTTGATCTGGGCTTCTGCAGTGACAGTGCTGACAGTTGTGGCTGGCATGGTTGCTCAGATTTTGAGAAGTTTAGGGATCTCAATACAGACCTGTTGCTAAATGTCTCAAGAATTTCTTGCAACCATAGTGAATGATAAGCTGATGCCATCTACCATCATTTGACACCTCTAGATATGGTGAGTGCTGAAGGCCTGCAGGGAGGGTTGCTGTAATCACATACCTGTGTGCCAGTTGCCACTATTGGAACAAAGTGGTCCTGAAATTAGTTATCAGTTACACTGTCACTGCTCATAATTACTCTCTGTGGTTGTTACCAGCCATAAAATGTGTTGACCTGACAAACTGGAAGACTGAGCACTTCGCATCTATGTAGGCGTCTGTATTGCAAACATTGCCTGCTGCCTAGCAATAAAGTCAGGCGAATCTCTCAGTCTTTAGATAATGCGTATATTTTAAGGGACTATCAAGACAAATGGGAAATAAGCAATGGAATGACCTTGCCTTCTTCCCTCTATTATACTTGGTTTTAAAGGTAGGAGAAAACAAGTGCCTAGCAGGCACGGTTTCAGATATGTTATTGAGGTGGCTGCAGAAACTCCAAAAGCAGAGCCGGCAGACCTCACACAGACAAGGTATCCCCTCACCCCAAGACCCTACACCACTGTTTTTAAATAATCTAGTTTTATATAATTCCACTCTTTCAGAATCACCCTGTGGGAAAAAGAAGTATGTTTGCTGAGGGAACATCTTTCCCACCCTTTTTCATGCAAGAGGACTTTGGATGTTTTAGAGTCAGAGGCTGGTGGAAATTTGTTTAAAGTGCAAGGAAGCTTGGAGGAGAGATGGCTTGAGAGCAGCGTGTCGGGGACGATGGGAACAGCCTGAGGCTGGGAGATGTAAACTCCCACTCTTGCCTATTGGTGCCTTAGTAACCATAACCAAATAGTTCCCAGTCCGTTTTTATTAGCAGGCTTTATGTGTTTGGGGATAAATGTTAAACTCTACAATTTGGTGTGAATGTCAGCTGTTGATGAAAAGCAGATCCCATCTGTGACAGAAAGGACATTGCATCCAGCCTGTGTTTGAGGTACATGAGTGGAGCTGTGTGGGAGAGATTCAACTAAGTTTATTGCTCAAGTTCTGCTCGGGCCGCTTCTTCTTTGTAACTTCAGCCGAAGTCATTCGAGCTACTTGGGCACGTGGCTCCATTCTGCCCTCAGAAATACCTCTCTCAGCACAGTGACATTAATTCCTCCCTTTCTATTCTCTCATGTTAAAAATAAATGGGGGGAAAAAAAAGTCCAGCTTTTATTAGCAGAGCATTCTGCTTGTGCTGGTGCCACTTGTCATCGGGGACTACACCCACACTCAGCTCCTGTGTGGGGGAGCCTGCAAGCTCTTCTGAGCACTTTTAGGACATCTATCCTTAACTTCAGGGACTGTCACCCAAGTGTCCTGGGTCAGGAGACAGGTCTCTTGGCTCCTTCTGCATCCTCCAAGGAGAGAGAGGGAGATGACAGTTCTGTCTGTTTCACGGCTTTAGGTATGCTGTTGCTTTGAATTGTTCTCTGGAGGAGCCTTTTCCTAAGGTACAGGGTATTTATTGTATTAGGAATTCTGACAGGGGACATTCAGTGCTGTATCAAGTGTCAGTGTAGAGCTTTAACTCAATGCTGCAGGCCTGAGAGCTGCTTTTTTCTCCATGGAAAACAGGGAGGAGAGGATTACTGGCGTTTCCTATGGCAGGTTTTGTCTTTCTTACTTTCCATTTTTATTTTCACCTTCTTTTATTATTTATGCTTGCTAACTCTTCCTTGCCCTTGAATATTACTGGGCTTGATGCTCAAGACCTGGTGCAATGGCAATGACAGCTTGGAGCAAGCCTGTACAGCTAAGTGGACCATGGTGCAAAGATCACAGAGCTCATCTTGAGCCCTTGTGGCACTGAGTGGCGCAAAGGAGATGGAATAATTCAATGCCCAGAGCTGAGTAGCTGAGCTTCCCAGCCCTGAATTCAGCAGGGGCAGGAGGCTGCACATGCTGCTGACTTGGCTGCTGTTATCTTGAGGATCTGCTGTGCTGGCTACCATGGCACAGTGAAGATGTGTCTTCTGACCCTCTCAGTACACACCCTTTTATCCAGCCTTTCTTGGACAGAACTCCATCCTTGTCCTTCCTTGCACTTGCTCCAACACCATCCTTGAAAAGAAAAATCCTAAAATGCTAAAATTGTCCTAAGAAAAATCTTACGCTCTTGGCAGTCAGAGTGGATTATAAGTGGTATGAGGATGATGTCTCATTAAGACTGTAGAAGTTGAGATCTGTCAGATCTTCCAATTTTATTTGGGCAGAACCATATTCTGTAAGCAGTTACTGCTGGACACTAGAGACTGATGTAAGGGCACCTGTCAGCTGACCAAAAGGGCTGGTTTAGTGTTTCATAAACTTTAATCCTGAAATTAAAAAAGAAAAAAAGGAACAAGGATCCACAGTTACGTGTAATCTTCAAAATGGCATGAGTGCCGAGCCATTTTTACTTCTAGATCCATCTTTTGAGTGACTGACTTTAAATACAGCTCTACCATTAGACTGAGATTTGCAAATGGAGACCAGGTTAACAGAGCAGGTTCTGCTTGCAAAAGCAGAAACTGAAACGAGAGTTAGTTTATCTATCACCTTAAATATTGGAACATCTAATGTCTTGGGGGAGCCATATACTATTCTGCTGAAAAAAAAAATAAATCTCACCGTGCCATAATAACTTACAAGTTAATTCTCAGGTGCATAGTTAAATGTTCTGCACAAGCCACAAGATGTCAGTGTGGCTACATGAAAATTGAGCCACAGCAGGGCACACTGATTCGTATGGTATGATTCTTAACTATAATGTCTCTGGTAACATAATCTCTTCATTTACCTGAGCAATTTGTCTTGCATTTTTTCCATATGCACATTTATGTACATAACCATAAACCTCCTTTCTTTTTGCAATGACTCCTTCAGATAGGGCAATATATTGAAGATAAAAAATGATGTCAGGGAATGTAATTTACCTCTTTTTAAAGCGGTGTTTAATATTGGTGTGTCCTTTATTGGTGTGATCTTTACTTTTTGGCTACTGTTTTGCTGTGCTAACAGTTGCAAGGACACATACTGGCAGCAGGGATTAGATGTACTATTACGTACCATTTCCTTGAAGCAGCCAGTGCAATAAAAACATTATGTATTAGACAAGCCATGGGTCACTTTCTCTCCCCATTTCCCTATTTGATCCCTATGCTAGTGTTTAAATTTTCCAGAGACCTTTGCTCCAACAATTAAATGTATATTTTTTTGTTGCCATTGATACCTGGGGACCTGCAAGTGTTCAAGCTAGGGTTCCTGACCCCATCAGTTGTGCGGCTGGATCCCAGTTTTGCAATCCTTCTTGATGATTTTCTTGATGTGATGTTTTTTTCTGTTCACATGCCTGTGTCAGATATGCCTCTAGGTCAACCCATGCCTTTTAATAGACTCCTGGAACTAGTATTAGGCGCTGTGATTTGACCAGACACCAGAAGAAGCATTTGGCTCTTGAGATAAAGCTGACCCCAGCTGCATCAAGACGGCTATAGCTGCAAGTGTCTGGAAGACAGGATCTGGCCCATACACTGCAAGCGAGACAGTGCTCAATCTTTCAGAAAATGCTAATCATCTTGAATGAGTGTCTTCAAATTATGGATCTTTTCAGGCTCATTCTTTGCTTCAGACCAAAGCCTACCAAGTCCTTATACTGTACTAGAAACACTGAAACAATTTACTTTGAATATTTGCTGTACAGCAGGGGTTAGTGCCAGAAGCAAGAGTCCCCAGGAGGGTGCGTGGGTGGATTTTAAACACGAAGCAGCAGGGCAGAGACAGGAGCATGGTGCTACAGTAGCTCAAGAAAAGCATCTGTACAGGACAGCAGGTCACAGCTCTCTCCCTGCTGCCTTCTGAACACAGCAGGAGCCAAGAGCTGCTGCCTTATGGGGAGGGGTGATACAACTGATTTGGGAAAGGCTGGTCTGGTCAGGCAGCTGTATACCACAGCAGCTTGGTGTTCCCAGCTCTGCTACTCACTTTTCAGAAGCAACAGCTTATCTTGCAGCGGGCACATACACTGTGTTCAGTATCTACAGACTGACTGTCACTTCTGAGCAACAGAGGTACAAGACGTGCAGAAACAAGGTTAAGCCACTCATCAGTCACTCAGTTTCTGGCAGGTATGACTTACACTTGAGCTACAACAGGTCTTAGAGACATTAATGTAAATGGTGCAGCTGAGCTTGAGCTTCTCCCGTCAAGGCAGAACCTGGTGTTCTGAAGTGCCTTATTTGCTCTTTGACAAGCAGTGAATATTCTCCATTTAGTTTATTACTATTATTCTCAGTTTAGTTTATTACTATAAAACAGCCTATTCTTTCCAAAACCACATTTTCATGTCTATTTTCTCTTCTTAACCCTGGACCTTTTCTTTGGCTAGGAAAAGTCATTATGGTTGTCCTAGAGCATTCCTGGTCTAGCCATGATTCTGACCCTGCAAACCCTGTTAATTCTCTGCTTTACAATCTTCAGCCATGATAGATTGACTCTAAATGAGCTGAATGGATTGACCACATGAACTAGTTGCCACGGCTTACTAAATTATTCTCAGTCTGAGGAGATGCAGTGCATGGCCAAAAGGTATTACCTGCAACACACCTGGGTTAGACTCATTTGTTTCAATGACCATTCAGGCAGTGGTTTTACCTCACAGAATGGGAGAAGTTTCATGGAAGATCATGGTTTGTTGTGGTTGCTCACCACTGGTATGTGGTGGCTTGCTAAGCTGACATACCTTTGTACACTCTGTATGTTCTGTACCCTGATGGGTAAATAACTCAATGAAGTTTTAGCTGATATGTTTCCATAACACAGAGCAGAACAAAGTTAGAGATGGGCATCACCACTGAAAAAGTGTATTATAACATGCTTTTAGAGTCCAAGAAACTTTTGCATACAAGAAAAGATGTTTGTATTTTTTTAGTAATAGATATTAAGGGATATTCTATTAGAACTCATTTTCAATGCTGTAACTATAATGACACATAACTATAAAAAAAATCAGCATGTAAAAAAGACACATTCAGTATGTAGCAATTTCTAAACCACTCTTTTTATCAGCATATTAAACATTTTCTGGTGTATCAAATCGCTTTGGGTCCGACATGCATCTTCTATTAGCAAAGACAACAGAGAGGTGAGACAGAAAGCACAATAGGCTGGAAAAAGCATGAACATTAGACTCAAAAGGAGTAATATTTTGATCTTTTTTCTTATGAGATTATTCATGGAAAAGATATCTGATGGCCACAGAACACTCCTAACATTTAAGGGGATCGTGCCTTTACTAAGATACACGTGTCTGCTGGTTTGGAAACCCTACTGTTATCAGAGGACTGTAGATGGCAGTAAAGGACCGTGAATAGCTCTTTAGAGGCTCGATGTAAAAATTAATCTTAGAAATTGCTCGGTTTTAATCCAGTTTGCCGTTTTGCAGGTAAATTATTCTCTCTTCGTTATTTATGGTGAAACTTGGTGCTGTAATCAAGGTTTGTTGCTGCTGTGTGCTCACTCTGTTGACTGAATTGCAGTTAATTTGCCCTCACGTGACCATCCTCCTTCTAAGTTTATTCCAGCAAGCATAACTAGTGATAACAACTGAAAAGAGCGACATAGTTTAGTAGCATTTTGTGATATCACTGATCATACGTCTGTGTTTCTTGTCACCTGTTTCAGTGGAGCTAATACACATTGCTTTAATAGAGCTTGTTGGGAGACTTTGAGAAGAACAAAGGACAGATATGTGCTCAGGTTCTGGCAAACCTTTAGGTTTCCTCCTAAAGCCTTCCGAGATGTGGCTTAGCTGTTCTGAACCTAAATCATACCTTACAAGAATGACTGAAAACAAGCCTAGGCCCTGATCTTGCAGACCTGTGTTTTAGTAGTCTGACTCGAGACACTGCGTAGGATTAGTCCCATGCAGACAGTATTTATGGAGCTGATGCCTATGATGAACTATAAAAATCAGAAGGCCCTACTTCCAAATAATAAAATAAGATGCATAACATTTTTGCCACATAGAATAAATTAATTACAGAGTTATAGTCATTTTGGGATTTGAGCGAGCTGAATTTGAATTCCTGTTCTTTTACAGACTTCCCCCTGTGACCTTTGAACAAGGCAGTTCAGTTGATCTGTAACAGAAAACAAGGCTCTCTGAGGAGGGCTGCAGGAGCTGCAGAAGCCTTGGAATACCTATTATTTGTTTCTAATGAGACGGGCCACAAGAGATAAATTCACTTTTTGTGCAAGAATCTGTGTGTGGTTTCAGATGTTTTGCCACTGCAAGCAGGATGATATACCATAGCTTCCATGCTTGAAATGAAAGACTGAGAAACTACAAAGGAGAACCTACACCCTCTATAAATGCTTTTGTGTCTGTGTGCATGTGTGTCTTCCTCTGTCAGTGAGGTCACATCATTAATACCAGGTGCTCTCCATTTCCTGAGGTGCTTACTGCAAACGCTTAGGAAGACCAGAAACCTTGTGTGCTGAACCAAGCACTGACTGTGCCTCCACCTACAAGAAACCGCATAGTTTTTGACTGTAAATGGTGCTTGGAGAAGACTCGCTTTCACTGGGCTGGAAGATTGTTGTGAAGTGGAAGCCAGTATTGTGTGGTTTGGATGAGGCTCTTCTAAGACTAGCAGCAGATCAGTAGGTTTCTCCTTCGCCTCTTTCTGCTACGAGCAGAAGGAGGAACATCAGCCTGGGATGTAGGAGAGCTGGGCTTACGTCCAGTGCTCCTCCACGTTCTCCTCTCTGAACCTGGGGCAGGGAGCTGGAGTGAGGTGAAGCACTTGGGCTGGGGCATCCTAGGAGCAGGACAGAGGATGAAAATGACGCCCTTGCCCAGGCAGGTTTGCTGTGGGTGTTACAGTAGCATCTTTGCCCACAGACCTCAAAGATGTTTCTCAGTAGAGCTCTGGGCAGGTAGCCGGAGGCAGTTGTGTTCAGCAAAACCCCTTTCAAGTGCCCCATGTCCCCTCCATCACCTCAACTCACGCTCTCAGTTGATTTCCTTGATCATGAGACAGCAAGTCTGGGCTAGCCCATACCACTTTCCTTGAACTGTGCGAGGGGGAAGTTACATGTACAGTTATTTGGGTAGACCCGGGCAGGTGTTAGCTTTTGGCAAGGGGAAAAGGAGAGCAGCTGGGGACAGGAGTACTTTCACCTCACACAGATACAGCCAGGGTGGGACATGTGGAAAAAGCCTCAGGCTAGCTTTTCACAAGCAGAAGGCACTTAACATCCATTTATTTTTGAGTCCCTGTAGGTCCATGTCTTAATTTCTTCCTCTTGATAACGTGCAGATAGAGGAGTCTGCCTGTCTCTCCAGGAGTGGTTGACAGTGTCGATGTAAACTTTACTGAGGCAGTCAAACGGCACATGCATGTGTCCTTGGATGTGTGACAGGCTGAAATGCACGTCTGTTTCGTTATTTTAGTCTAATTCAGAAGCCAAGTCAGAGTCAGAGTTACACTCAGCTCTGGGATAGAGCTGGGAAGGCTGTGCTGTGGGTGGGTCATGGGTGTGCCTTTAAACTCACCCTGATCCATATGCTAGATAACAGAGAGAAGTGTAATGTTTAGACATTAGTCATTGTTAGACAATAGACAAGGTAAAAACAAACAAACAAACAAAAACAAAAACAAAAACAAAAACAAAAAACAAATATTGACATTGACTACTACATCTGAAAAAATGCCTGCTTGTGAGAAGATCCAAACTTAAGTCTGTGAGTGCGAAGTCCGCTGTTTACCCACAGAGCTGGTCCAGCCCAGGCAGCAGCTGAACAAGCTTCTCATGTTTCCCCATCAATGTGCCATCACTTTGTCCTTCAGGGACCACCGGTTAGTGATGCCTAATCAGTGCCTGGCAGGTGGCCACTAATTCATGACACACAGATTTCGACATAGCTACTAGATGGCCTTGGATTACTGCTGCCCATACCTGGACTCAGACCAACGACCGGGCGGGTGAAAAAGATCATGTTTTCCTTCCCACTATTCAGGCTATTCAATCTCCACTTCTCCCAGGGTTGCTGTTTTGAATGTTGGAACAAAAAGCAAACGAGCACCGAATCTTTGCATAGTGTCAGCTTTCCATTGTGAGGAAAGGACAACTTCTTAATTATACCTGTATAGTAATGTGTTGTCTTCAGGATTTTACAGGTTGGAAAGCACACATACAGCTATGCTTACAGACTTACTCAAGATAAACAGCTTTTTTCTTTAAGAAACAGCTCAAGAAAATGTGTTTGGCAAGGCATAGATGGTCTTTATATAAGAGAGAGTTTACAGTAAAAATATACACATAGGGTTAGGAAAGTGAGCTTTTATGTAAATAGTATATATAGTACATGAAAGAAATAGGTAAGATACAAGCAGATGGTCCAAGTGATAAAACACACCAGGAAAAATACTACAAATTTTGGACTGATTACAAGACGCAGATGCCTTTGATTGTCTTTAGCATTGCAAACTAATTAAAAATTTGAACTGAAACTGGAAAGAATCTATGAAAGGTACTCTATTCATTTGGTATAAAGTGGTCTTCTGTTCCCTCTGCCTGTATGGGTTTGAACCAAACATTTTTCCGGTTCCACTCATCTCTTGGAAAACATGGGGTATTGAAATGTAGACTTTAAGCACCTCACCTAATCTCTGGCGAGGCATGTGCATATGTGAATTGTGTGTGGTTTAGCTACTACCCTGCTCCCTTTTCCCAAAATGCTTTTTCTTCCTTGTGCCAGAAGGCTCTTCACTTTCTATCAAAATTGTCACTAAAACTTTTGTGTGTGTGTGTGTCTTGGATAGCAGGTAGTGACTGGCCTTCTTTCTTCTCAGTACGAATGAATGGTACCTGGTTCAGCTCAGATTTTTGAAGCAGTTAGACTGATTTAACAGATTTTAGAAAAGAGGAAAACTCTAACTGATCTGCTTGACCTGAAGCCACTAGTCCCACCACCTTAGGATGGCAGATATGAGCTAGACATGGAGTCCGGTAGTTAACATGAGGAGTCAGGCAAAGTCTGACAGGAATTTGTGTTGGAACTGTTCTATTCAGTCATCACATGCAAACACCTTAAGTCAAATATCAGAAAGCTGTTAAATAAAGAACAGGTCAGGGAACTTGATTTCTCCACTACCAATGCTGTCATTACTCTTTATGCTCAAGTAGAAATAGTGAAATGGCTTTCCAGTGGTGATAACTTCATTAAATTTGTATTCTAAATCACTTTAGAATGGGAACAACTGGTTATGTTTTTCTCCTGGAGTGCTTGGAAACATTTGTAATTAAAATATGATCAGAGGCAATTCCAACAATTATAATGTTATTTTTCAACTCTAATAAGCTACCAGAGTCTCTTTCTGATGCAAATTAAGATACTTCTATAAGGATGTTTGCATTTTTCCACAGAGAATTTATCACAGAATCATTGAATGGCTTGGGTTGGAATGGACCTTAAAGACCATCCCATTCCAACCTCCCTGCTATGGGCAGGGGACACCTCCCACTACACCAGGCTGCCCAAAGCCTCATCCAGCCTGGCCTTGAACACTGTCGTGGATGGGGCATCCATAATTTCTTTGGGCCACCTGTTCCAGTGTCTTGCCACCCTCTGAGTAAAGCATTTTCTACTAACATCTAATCGAAATCTCTCCTCTTTTAGTTTAAAACCATTCCCCCTTGTTCTATCATTATCTGCCTTCATCCTTTTTATAAGCCCCCTTTAAGTATTGAAAAGTTGCAGTGAGGTCTTCCCAGAGTCTTCCCTTCTCCAGGATGAACAATCCCAGCTCTCTCAGCCTGTCTTCATGGGAGAAGTGATCCAGCACTGTGATCACCTTTGTAGCCCTCCTCTGGACCCTCTCTAACAGCTCCACATCCTTCTTGTGCTGGGGGACCCAGAGCTGGATGCAGCACTCCAGGTGGGACCTCACAAAGGCAGAGCAGAGGGGGACAATCACTTCCCTCAACCTGCTGGCCACTTCTCTGTTGATATAGCCTAGGATGCAGTTGGCCTTCTGGGCTGCAAGCATGCACTGCTGGCTCATGTTGAGCTTTTTATCCATCAGAACCCCCGAGTCCTTCTCTACAGGGCTGCTCTCACTGAGTTCTTCTCCCAGTCTGTGCTCATGTCTGGGATTGCCCCGACCCAGCTGCAGCACCTTGCACTTGGACTTGTTGAACCTCATTAGGTTCACACGGGCCCACTTCTCAAGCTTGTCCAGGTATTTAATTACCCTGAGTCACCACTGTTGAACTACCTTCTGTGAGTTCCAGCTGCAGAATAGCATTACACTCCCAGAGTCATGTAACATTTCATAATCTTAATTTCCTCTTTAAATACTGGAGCTGCTCTGATAATAGTATTAAAAGAGATCTCCGCAGACAATTAACAAAAAATCCAAAACCACCCCCAACACTACAAAACAACTTCTGCAAGTACATAATTATGTTAAGCTGGAAAATGATCTGCCGCTCATACAGTTTAACCAACACAAATAACCATATAACCACTACCATCCTCTTTGGCTCAGTACGTATTTACTTGTGCTTTCCTTTTGCCCTTATCCACTACATTGCTCTCTGCAGTCACATGGGTGTACATAATGACTAGCAGCATGGACATCCACAGAGAGGCACAGGCTCCCTTTTGGCACATATGTTAAGGGCATAGGGCACATAGTACATGTGGGAGTGATAAGTGTGTACTTAAGGGTGAAAAAGTGTACTTAAAGTTGAAAAATACTACTTGCTTTAGATTGGAATTTCCTAGCAGTTGTGAGATAGTCTTTTTGAATCATAATATGAAATATTTTGTAACTTTTGTTAAGAGAGGGTGAGAACAACAATCAACTTCACTTTGTAATGACACTAGAACAGTGGTTTAAAATTACCGGGTGTTAACCAAGCTCTCCAAACCTACACATGATCCACTTTCCTATTAAATTTTGTATGAGGATTTAAGTAGTTTTTTTTTTAGTTAGCAGTATAAAATAGGTTCTCCAAGCACAAATTCCATCTGGAGCTGTAAATAAAGAACCTCCTCTGAGAACTTTATGAAGAGAAACCAAGTAGAAATGATTCAGAAAACTCATGGCCATCAAAAGCTAACACCGTGTGAAATTTTCCAGCTAGTGACCACTTGCCTATGACCCTTTCTAAACCTATTTTTGAATGTACCATCTGCTTTGGACTCCTTTCTAGTTACTACCACCATTCAAAATGAAGGAGTCTGTGGCACATGGAAAGCCTCTGCAGGAGCAGGCCCCGGGCCAGAGCTGCAGCCCATGGAGAGGAGCCCACGCAGGAGCAGGGGGTTTGGGGGGAGCTGCCGCTCGTGGGGGATCCGTGCTGGAGCAGTTTTCTCTTGGGGGATGGACCCCGTGGTACGGAGCTGTGTGGGAGCAGTTCTTGAAGAGCTGCTGCCTGTGGGAAGCCCCCGCAGGCTCAGTTCGGGAAGGATGGCATCCCGTGGGAGGGACCCCACGTGGAGCAGGGGCAGAGAGTGACTGTGAAGGGGTGGCGGAGACAAAATGTCATGTTCCCAGAATTTCCTCTGACAAATAATTTTTGGCTGATAATTTTCTTGTGTGGATTTCTCTGCGTGCCTTCCTGATCCTCTGAAAGTGCAGGTGCTGGTCCACTTGCTCAGGGCTTCCACACTTGTGGTACATGTCTCTGCACTGTGTGCATCACTCTGATGACTTAGTTGGGTGGTGCACTGGATGAGCTGTGGAGATTTGGGTTTATTTTCTATCCAGTGAGAAAGGCACAGGGCAACGTGAACAAGCAAAGCACGACAGCACCAGGGCAGCACTTGAAGTGGTCAATGTGTCTCCTCTGCTTGTCTGTCTTTCAAGGGGACTACCACCACCTGCTAGTACAAAAAACAGTGCTTCCATCTGAACAGGGAATGTTCATCACTTTTTTTTTTTTTTTTTGATGTTACTGTTGTTATTCTTATATTCTTGCATTCTTACATATTTGTGTTATTTTTAATTTTTGTGTAATTTTTTATAAAAATCCACTTACCAGGCACTTGTAAAGCACCTTTAACAAAAGTGCCCCAAATGGTCTGATCTTTTGATTGTCTTTGTGATTAGCACCAATAATAGTTTGGGGTCAAGAAAACCATTCTTACTTTACTTCCTTAAGGACTTAACCAATAGGCATCAGGCCAAGATTTTTGCTTGCATTAAACTAAGGGAAATATTTCTTCCAAACTATATTCAGCTGTATATTGAATTGTGACTTGGGCTTTGACAGATGTAACATAATTTTTAATTATACTTGCATAGTATATATGTTGAATATACTTGTATACTACAACAGATTTTTTTCTTTTTCTTAGGCTGTTCATTTGTCTCAGTGACAATATATGGTTTTCATCATGGTTGTGTTTATCTGACAACAAGAAGCACTCGGGGCAGCTCACAGGTATCAGTAATACAATAATATGAGGTCAGTAATGAGCAGGATGCAACTTATCTCCATATTGGAGCAGTCTACCTGTAATTTAAACGACCTTTCATATTTGATGGAAAGGCTTGTTTTGTCTCAATACACAGTAATGTTTTTTGCGACACATTGTATCATCAGTAGCAGAGACTGAATATTTTCACTTTTTTTTTTTTTTAATCTTAGAAAATGCTCAAAAATGAAACTCTTTGTCTAGATATATGCTAATTTTGACAAAGGGTCTGCTGAAAAGTTTTTGGGGCCTGTGATGAAATTCCTTTTTATCCTATGAAGAAACAAGAAAAGTACTTTCACTTTTTGTGCCTAGGAAGTTGTATTTCTTTCTTTTCTTTCTTTTTCTTTTTCTTTCTTTCTTTCTTTCTTTCTTTCTTTCTTTCTTTCTTTCTTTCTTTCTTTCTTTCTTTTTTTCTTCCTTTTTCTTCCTTCCTTCCTTCCTTCCTTCCTTCCTTCCTTCCTTCCTTCCTTCCTTCCTCTCAGTCGAGAGCTACTATGGTGAAAGAATGGAATGCTTTCCTTCTTGTTTTCTCCTGAAAATTCACTGAACAAAATGTAGCATGGCAGTGACAGTTATACTTTCTGTCAGGCTGGCTCCAGCAGCTGCCATTGCATGCTGCTCTTAAAGCCTGGAATACAGCTATACAGGGGGAAATAAGGCATCTTGCAAGATTTGGGAGCTCTTAATATTATTAAGGAAGTAGGAGAACTTCTACAGCACTGACAAAAAGCAGCTAGCAGCTTGTAGCCTGATTTGTGAGGCTAGTCAGCACAGGTACTGTTCATCTCTAAAACAAAGTTACTCTTCCTATGAACTTATCATCATAAGCTTCTTGTGCCAGTAGCTGCCTGGCAGGACCAAATTAAAGGACAAAAAATGCATGAACGAGAGTTTTACATGATGGGCATCTGGAAATTTGTCTTCTCAATGGCTTCATGGCCTCTGTGGTTGTATGTCAGCCATGGAAGGGATAACAGGTTTTTGGAGGCAGGATGTTTCCAGGCTGCTTGCTGCCCCTTTTGAAAGGGGCACATGAAAGCAGAAGGGAGCAAGGACTGGTGGAGCTAGAAATAGACACAGAAAAGAGAAATCTCTCAATGTTTATGTTTGCATTCTGGTAGGAGGGCACATCTCTGTAAAGCTGACCCTGAGTAGTCCTGGAAAAGACAATTCTTTTCTGCCCCCTGACCCCACATCTATGGCTGCTTTCATTATCACCCTGCTTCTTAAACCTCTCTCTGGGCACACCATCTGATTCCTAGAGAATGGCAATGGCTGTAGGCTGAGCCCTGCAGGATCATCTAATTTCAAGTCACTTCTCTGGATGAAGGTGCAGGCACTGACTGCCAGAGGAAGCGATAAGCCCCCAAACCCTGCAACCTTTAAGCTGTGCCTTTAACAATGTTATAAGACATAACAGATCTATCTGTTTTAGGAGCATAGTGTTACTTACAACTGTGGTCTTCAAGAAAAAAGTTGCTTCAGATTTAATCTGATAAAGTAAAAAGAGATCCTGATAAGCCTTTAAGATTTTAGGGTTAAGGAATTAGATGACATCTGATCTCTAAATGTATTGCAGCAAAAATTCTTAACAAAAGCAGTTCTTGTTAGCCAAGCACAGCAGATGAACAACAAATACAAAAAGAAATAATCCCAACAACCTGCATCTGGTTTAAATACAGTCGAATAGTATAATGGTCAGAACAAATTAGCAAGTAAAAGGGAAAATCTCATGTTGCCTAAAAGATGGTAAAATAGATTTGGTGGTGTTCATTACTTGCTTTTGGAGCTGCATGACCAGTATGTTAACGTATCACACCTTTTATGTATTTTCTAGGCAGCAATTTGGTTGATTGAATTGCCCAGCGTCTAAAGGTTTCTTTCATGTTCTATCCCATTCTCCTTTAACGTTTACTTCAAGTAAATAAATTAAAGGTGAAAACAGTGATATAAAGTATAAGAGCTAGTGACTGCAGTTCACAGTTTTTTTTTTTTTTTTTTTTTTTTTTAACTAAAAGTGTTCCTAAGCTAGCTGGACTTGCAAAGGGACTGCTCAGCTGTGTTGCCTGGCTTGGATCAACAGTAGCACTGCCTGTCCAACCCTGCTGCATAGTATGAACAGGTTAATCTGCACTTCTCAGTGTGGGCTTCAGCATGGTCTTTCTCTGGAGTTGGAGGAGCAGGGCACTGATGACTGCTGACAAAAGGCCAGGATCATCGTGGTTAACCGATGTTGTATACCCAGCTATTTCTCCCTCCCTAAGCAGTTGAGGATGGTGATCTGTTTTGATCTCAGTAGCTTAGGTTTGGAAAGAGCTGAATAAATCATGTATATTATTATTAATGGTCCTATTGTATCAGCATCTCCCTCCATTTCACGCAATGTGGAGAGCACTGGGGAAGGCACAGCAGTTCATGTGGGTGTCTTTGGTGCTCCCTTGGGGGGTGAAGAAGATATGTGATGCCCCTGATAGAAATGACCAAATCCTGGAAACACAGTCTGTATGGCTGTGATCCCTTAGAACCATGTCACCCTTAAAGATCAGGGAAGTTTTGGTAAAATGCCTTATCATCCTTTCTGTTGATTTCACATCCACATCAACATGTAGAGACCCAGATCCAGAAGGACATAAAAGGGCAAGTCAATACAGGAGGAGATAGTCCCTTGGGGACTTATGAACATATGATGGACACATGATCTGTTTCCCAGCAGGATGACTGGAATAGCTCTCTACTCAAGTTGGTGGAGGGTTCTTTGGCTTGCCAAAGCAATCCTCTGTGGACAACACAACATCTTTAAAGAATGGAGAAAAATGCTTGGCTAAGGGAGGGAAATGTGTTATTTGTGACATATGTGCTCCTCTGGTTCTTTCTGTGGGCCTATTCTGAGGTTGTTCTTGTTAAGGGTAGGAATGTAACACTTGCCATGGATAAAGCTGTATGCAGTAATGAACCTCCTGAGGCTATTTTTCTTTTAAATGCATGAATTATAGGTAAGTAATTTTAAATTCTTATCATGGGGTGCAGGGATCATTAACATACCAGTAAAGTAAATAAAAGTTCTCTCAGTTCTGAAACTCCCATTTCAATATGAGTCTCTGATTGCTGAACATACAAAATTGGTGAGATCTTGGCTTAGGAGTGCACCCAATGTTTGATTTTCTGTTGAAATCGTGATTTAACACAGCAAAAGTATATATGTATATTTTTAATTTTATATAGTGCTTTTTCACAGTAGTGGCAGTAAAATACAGTTCTGATAAGACAGCAAGCGTGATACACTCAATCATGTTGACTTTCAGCTTTTTTAGGTTAAAAAAACGACATTTGCTGACATCTAGCCTTGCCATATGACTGTTTTCAATGTTTTCCATGACTTTTTTTCCTGGATCTCGTTTGTTTTTAAGTGATGTATTTCCTAGCCAGGAATTTTAGCAGTGCTCTCCATCCAGTTGAGCAGCACATCGTGAGATTCCGTCAGAGCTGCTTCAGCTTTTAGAGAGCTTCTTGGCTGGTTTTCAGTTCAGACACATATGGAGAAGTTATCAGCTGGAGAAATTGTACAGGCCCTCATTTTTTTTTTTTTTTTCACTCAAGACCTGTTTGAAAACTCCCGTCAATTTTGTTTTTAAATGTATTTATGGAAATGGTCTAAATCCTCTACATGTTGATTCAGTTTGCTTTCTGAGACCGCAACAGATCACTTACTGGTTAGTTACACTCTTCAGATTGAGAAACCTGTAAAAAGTCGGTAAAACCTGGAAATCTAATTATTAGTTGCTTACAGCTTCCAAGGGTGAAGCCTTGCTCTTGGGTTCTCAACTACATATGGGTGATCTTAATAATAATTTACTTATGGATACATATATATATATATATGTATGTATGCATATAGTGTGTGTGTCAATAACCAACATCGCTTGATTTGAACAGTTTTATCTGGGGACTGATGCTGGCAAGTGCTTCTGTACTTCAAGAAGATTTAGAGGACTGTCATCTTGCAGCAGCATTATCTACCACACTTGAGGATTGGGCACCCAAGACACAAATGCAGTAGAATTGTTCTGTTAGTGGATTTTTTTTTTTCCTCAGTATTTCAGTTACTCTCCTATGTTGGAAGGGGACCCTCTTGAACATGGTAGTACTGCCACGGGTGGAGCAGTGATTTGTGTTGTGGGACCTAGACAGGCGAAGGAAATGACACATTTTTCATGCAAGTCATCATTTCTTTCAACTCAGTGTACAACCCCTCTCAAGATGATGTATAGATTCCTGTCAGGTATATGCACTAATATCACATATTTAATAATATAGCTTTTGGATATATTCTGATGTCAGCAGGAAATATACCAGCAAGATGTCTACATAACTGGCTCTCAGCAAACAGTTAATGCAAAGTTACAGAGTAAAGGCAGCCTTCTGCTGGCCTCCAATTGCTTTTGCAGTTTACTATCAGTTGGTGCATAATTTAGTAGTAGACAGTTCTGAGATTTGTGTGAGAAAATTCTTCCAAATAATTGATTTTCTGGATATGCACTAGTAACTGGGTAAGATGCCGTTAGTGTTTTGTCTAGGGAGTCAACACCGTTTCTGTAAAGATTTCTCACAGATATGATCCAACATCATTGAATTCAGAAATATCTTGCTTTTTGAATTTGAACTACCTAGAATCAAGCTAAGTGGAAAAATGACTGATAAAATTATTTTTTTCCCCTCCTAATAAAGCTTTATTATTCCAGTCAGTAAATATTTTTATTATTCATAAAAATAAAGTATCCCCTTGCAAAATAATCATTTCCTGAGCATGGTAAATGATGATGATAGCACAGTTATTAAGTAGGAAGCTGGAGTTCTCTTTTAAGCTATCTGAAAGTGCTTGAATAGATTTTTACATTGAGCCAGAGAGAATTTAACAGTCAATGGAAGGTTGTTAAACTTGTTATGCATTTTACACCCACTTGGGGAACACTTTAATTTCAGTCCAAAGATGCTGAAAATGCCTCACTCAGCAGGATAGCTATTACTGATTCCTTGTATTAAAAAAATTAGTTTCAGTATTAATTTATCAGTAGAACAAGGTGCATAAAGATTTATGGGTGAAATTACTCCCTTGCAAGGATCCAGAGCTAGCTCTCAGAACTACTTAAATTTCACTTTACCTCTGCTTGGCAATTTCCAGTGACTTTTAAATGTTGAATAGGCCTCAGACTGGCCTTCATATGGAAGAGTTTCATGGTGGGTGAAAGAAAAAGGACATCTGTCTTTGGAATTTGTTTTCAGCTTAGTGCACACAAATCTAACCACCAGGGAGACGATTTAATCAAGAGAGAATTAGAACTGAGAAGAAATTGCCCACTCAAACAATAAAATTCAAAAAGTGTAATTGCCAACTGTTCAGGAAATATGAAATCGGGATTTCTCTTTTACCTCCTCTGGATTCATAATCATTTACTGACTGGAGATTGAAATGTTCACCTATTCCTGTTTAAAATTAAATGGGCACCTGTTGACAGTAAGAATTCTAAGAGCATGTTTATTACTTACCAAGATTTCAGAAGTACTTTAAGTATTTGTTCTCCTTTCTGATCATTGACGTGGTTCCTGTCTCTGGAGTTAGCTGATTCAAGAATGGAATAAAGATAGAGAAAAGTGATGGAAGACTGCAGCAAAGGGGTCGAGCAGATAATACATATGCTTCCTTTATGTAAAAGTATATTTGTATACATAATATTTATTTTATCCTTTACAGCTGAACTCTATTTTCTATTGAGAACAGATTTAAAATCTCCAGTTATTGCAATCAGTAGACATACTTGTGTAGTGAGATGCTACTCCAAATGAGCAGAGAAAAGTGTGAGAACCTGGATTTAAGTTAATAATGCATAAACATTAGTTCTAACTTATTCATGGTCTATCATGTACACAAGTGTGTCTTTACTATGCTGTAGTGCCTTATTGTCCAGTGTCTCAGTGACCAGGTGTTGGTCAAAAAGGAAGATTGACCCAATAATTATTAAACAGTAATTTCTAAGATAATAGGCAGATGAATCAACACTTTATCTAGCTAATTTACTTTAACACTTTTTGAGCGAGACAAAGATTAGTCTTAGGAAAGAATATGAAGAATAATAGTGAGAATCATGTATTTTCGCACATATTCAGCTTTGAAACCATAAACTCTTCACAAGCCTGCATGAAAGCATGAAGCACTACATTGAAACAATTTATCCTTATGTTTCTTCTGGTTCTTTCATTTGTGACTGTGGCTGTGTTCATTCTTTAGATGTGGAGGTGGGAGTCTTGGATTTATATATTGCAGAAGGCCAAATACTCTTGATTTTTTGTAAAAACAAACAAACAAACAAAAAACTGTAGTGAAATGTAAAGAGAAGTCTTTTTCTATTGCAGGGTATGAGTAACTTCTCCTGAATTAAATGAGAATTATTTATGTGCAGGGCCTTGGCGGGTTTACATAAGTAATAGATGCAATTAGGCACAATTATAGAGAGTTCATGAACAAAAATTACATAGCGTTATATTCAATATATTCAAGGAACTCAATTTATTATAATTAATGCACCATGTATTTTTAAACTGTATTCTGAAGGCACATCCTGAAATATTATTTCTGAAGTAAAATGCAATTATAGGTAGAGAATGTGAGAAATTAATATTTATATTCCTAAGTATTGTGGAAAAACACAGTTGAAAAGAGCTCTTTTATTAAACAAGCCAGGACTGAAAATGAAGGGGAGGATTGCACAATGCACAACTGCACACAATCTTTTAGAGATGAGATCATCAGAGCAGCTAGGAGTTAAGACATGTGGTTTGAATTAGGGGTACCTACTGTCTAGGCACTTAATGTATTTGATCGAAGATGTCTCAGAAGCATATGAAAACAGCTCTAAGGAGAGTAGCATCTTTAGAGATCTTAGAGTACCAATGTACTGCAGATAACTGTATTTTCATACGAGCATCTTTCCCATTCTCAAAAAATAAAAATGTTCTAGGTATAAAGAATAACATGAAAATCCAAACTGGATCTTAATGTATCAGGAGATGCTAGGAGAATATTTGTTTCTTCACATAGACAGTGAAAAAAATAAACAGGTGAGTTTAGAAACATAGCAGCTTAGGTATTCAATACTATTTAAGGCATACAGAATTGTCAGACAGCTGAGCCTCTGAAAGAGAACAAAAAATGCAGAATATCTGTTTCCATGCTCAAAAGTATAATATCATCACACAGATGTCATGGATGTTTAAAGTAATGTTTTTGCAACTGCATACCCTATTTGAACAAGTACCATTGATAATAGGTGTATAATATAATAATTTATGATATTCTTTAGTTCTCTGTATACTTGCACTCAGAAGCACACAGCAAGGAGACTTTTTTGAATGCCAAGGAGGGTAATTTTACCAACAGTAAAATGAACACAGAAGGAGAAAACATTATTTTTTGACTTCACTCAGTAATTTGCTTGGACCAATAAAGTTTAGATTCATGCTGATGTGAGCTCAAGGGTCTAAAAGTGACCAATTTGCCTGCTGCTAACTAAAAAGAAACTAACATAAAACCAAGGATTATTCTAACCTTCCATACTAGAAGCCTGTTCTGCAGGGAGCTAACTTGGGTGCATTCATACTACACTCCTCCAACATGAGCTCTTCAGAAAGTAATGCCTGTCAGTGCCAGACCCTTGTGCATTCAGCAGGGCAATTTTATTCAACCTCAGCAGCCAGCCTGCCTAAATCTTTTTATTGTGGGGCCTGATTCTGCATTGAAGTGAGCTCTTCTGCATTGTAGCCTACTAAGAAATCTCCAATTCCAGTCACCTGAGGGTGTTTTTTTTAATGGTAGCACAACACCTGATGACAATTGGGATTGCCACAAGAGTATTCCCTATCTGGCCACTTCTGAGCTATTTCTGCTTCTGTTAATGTTGATAACATAAATCCAATCAATTTCAGTGAAGGCAAGGTATGCCTGTGACGGCCTGCTCTTATCTGTATGCTTAGACTGAAAAAACCCAGAACTGGTTTTCATCACAAGAAGATGAGAAGGTACACTATAATTATAACTCTAGCAGTGTTCCCTGAAATGATACCACTGTTTTTTCCTCTCACGTTACAAAAATATTGTCGTCCTATTTAGTCTTTCTTCTTATACAGTAAGAGTTTATAGAAATTATTATAGCACACATTTACTACATCTCCACTAAAAAGTTAATATTGCTTGATGAATACATTTATTTATTCATTTATTTTTGCAGAAAAGACAAAGATCCACGAGCTATTGAAAGGCTATGAAATAGTTTCAAACAGAAACAAAAACAACTGCCCCACATAAAACAACTGTAACATACTAGGACATCTATGGTTGTCATAAAACATCTGGATCTCTAGGGAACATTTTGACAGCTTTAATAGTGACCTGATTTTAGTTTTTAATAATATTACTCTTATTACATTTCCAAATGGAATGCGAGTAGGACAAGGCATCAGGTGCACAGGAAAGTAATATGGCATGGCTACCAGACCCTTTGCACGTAGGTCCTGTGGAACAGAGATTACTAAACCAACAGGTGAGATTTGCCAGCTGTCTTGATCAGGTCAGTGGTGCAATAAATCCTGGGCTGCTGACTATTTGTGCTAAGAAAGAGTTGCTTAATAGGCTCTATAGTGCCATCAGGGAAGGAAAGCTCTCAGATGAGAAACTAATTGAACATTTGGTTCTTTCAATGCTACAATGGAACAGATACCTGGGTTTTCCTCTACCAGAAATGTATTTCATCTGGAGTTAGAAGCATCTTTTTTTTTTTTTTTTTTTTTTTTTTTTTTTTTTTTTTTTTTCCCTCTAAACCTGTGCTCTAACTGTGTGCTCTGTTTAGGAAGGGGATTTCATTTCTCTTGTGGTGGTTTTCTCTTGTTTTTCAGTGGTGCCCAGTACCGGGACAACAGGCAATGGGCACAAACTAGAACACAGAAGGCTCTGTCTGAACATCAGGAAACACTTTTTCACTGTACATGTGACTAATCACTGGCACAAGTTGTCCAGAGAGGCAGTGATGTCTCTGTCCTTGGAGATCTCCTAAAGCAACCTGGACATGGTCTTGGGCAACCTGTTGTAGGTGTCCCTGCTTGAGCAGGGGGGTCAAACCAGGTGACCTCCAGAGGTCCCTTCCAACCCTAACTGTGGTGTGGTTTTGTGATTCTCTATTTCTTTTTTGTTGCTGTGCTATGCTGGGCTCACAGACTATTTATTTATGATGTCTGGGTAAAATTATTGTAAGCATTTTGAATGATCTATTCCACAGTGCTTTTGGGGGTCATCACTTATTTTATGTTTTCCAATTTCTCTGTTTCAGACCAGAAATTCTCTCGGTTGTAGTCTCTTCATTTGCTTTGTCCAGTGTCAGAAAATCTGCTGAGCTATACATAAGATACAGAATCATTAGAGTACCCAGAGAAAAAAATTGTAGAGCAATCACTTGCTCCTCCTAGCACTGTGATTATGTTCACATATGTGCAAGAGATTTGCATGCAAATCTGTAATAGAGTCTCTGTAACAGGATGTCTGTAATAGAAATGCAGAAATGTGTAGAAAAGAGGAACTCAGGGAGGAGACTGGGCCTGGCTCAGCTCAGGGGAGATAGTTTATGGATTCTGACACCACTCATTTGATGAGGTTCAAAAATATTATTATTTTAGGACTATTCTGTGCACATTAGAAATAGAAGTACTCTGGATACTTCAAAAGGATTATCTTGCTTGGTTCTCAACCAATAGCGCTGTGTGCTGTGAAGGGGTGCTCAAAGTATAAGTAAAACCTTCATAATTTAGGTGCAAAACTGCCTTTACATCAGCGATAAAACAAGGCAAAGAAGCAACCCTTTTTCCCCAAAGTCTTTAACAGGTATTTAAAGGATTGAGTTGGAAAAAGCCTTTTTTTTTTTTTTTTTTTTTTTTTAACATAGTGGAGTCCACACCATCTGTCGTTCACACCTCCCTTTATTTGCTGTGGCTAAGGCAAACAGCGCAGCATATAAAGAAATAGCATGTCCCATAATTCAGAATAAAGAATATATGTTTTTATTTTCTTATGGAAAGAATAGAAATTTGAAGCAAGACATCTGGGTCAGTTGAGAACAGTGAGATGTTACACAGGGGCAACAACGAGTAGAATAGCTAGTGCCACAGAAAAAAAGCAACCACAACAACAGCTTGCAAGGGTGCACGCTGAAACGCCTGTATATCATTCCTTAGAAGGCATATGGTAACTTGGCTGCCAATGTCATATTTCTCAGGCCTGCACAACATTTTATGGGTCATGATTGCACTGACTCCAGCTCTGGTAGAAAGAATTCGCATTAAGATTTTGCACTGAATTTTCATAATATAGTTGTTCAGTTGGTTTAAAGAAACAAGCAAGGAAAAATGAGAAGGAAAAGAAAAAGGAAAAGGGAAAGAAAAAAAAGAAAAAGAAAAAGAAGAAAAGGGAAAGGAAAAGGAAAAGGAAGAGAAAAGGGGGAAAGAGAAAAAGAAAAAAGAAGGAAGGAAGGAAGGAAAAGCAAGAAAGTAAGAGCAAGAGTAAGAAGAAGAAAGAGAAGAGGACAGTTCTCCCCCACATCCCCTCCAGATGAGTGAAAGGCTAACAAAAGAGTTTTTCAATGCTGTGCTGTAATATCTTATTTTAGGTTCTGATCTGAAATCCTTTGACGTCAGCAAACTTCCATTGATTTTAATACGCTCTGGATCAAGCTTGTCATGTGGATCTCAGATTTAGTGTCTGTGGACTAGCAAGATTCTGCGGATTAGCTTTCCAGAACAAACAAATAACTTCAAAGAGTAGTTAGGCTAGTGTTTTAACATTAGCAGGTAACAATACACGGGTCCCTGTGTAGACGTGTAGCATGGTGTTTTTGAATAGCATGTGATCAAGTCACTTTCTTAACAGTGTGTTTTCTGTTCTGGTTAACAGTATTTAGGGTAATGGAAAACATGCCTGTCTCGTGAAGTATTTCCACCAGAAAAACTGGAGTCTGAACAAATATCTCTTTTTATTCTAAAAAAACATGTGGAGCTGCAGTACTTTGCTCCTTTCCCTTTTATGTATCTACCTGTATAACTGTCTATATCCACGTCAGTATAAAATCTATCATCTACATTAGTTTATAATATGTATTATCTATATTAGCTCACAGTAGACTATTTATATATCAAAATGTAGACATGTCCTGGTTTCAGTTAGGACAGAGTTAATTTTCCTCCTAGTAGCTGGTAGGGTGCTGTTTTGGATTAGGATGAGAAGAGCGCTGATAACATGCTGATGTTTCAATTGTTGCAGAGCAGTGCTTACACCAAGCCAAGGACTTTTCAGCTGCTCTCTCTGTCCTGCCAGCGAGCAGGCTAGGGGTGCAGCAGGAGCTGGGAGGGGACAGACCCAGGACAGCTGACCCAAACTGGCCAAAGGGGTATTCCATACCATCTGACGTCATGCTAAACAATATATAGGGGTGGCTAGCCGGGGTGGGGAGCCGGCTGCCTGGGGATAGGCTGGGCATCGGTCAGCGAGTGGTGAGCAATTGCATTGTGCATCATTTGTTTCGTATACATTATTATTAGTAATACTATTATTATTATTATTATTGTTATGATTATTTTCCTGTCTTAATAAACTGTCTTTATCTCAACTCACAGGCTTTACTTTCCCGTTTCTCTCCCCAACCCCAGAGAGGGAGGGGGGAGGGTGAGCGAACGGCTGTGTGGTGTTTAGCTGCCGGCCGGGTTAAACCACAACACATACTCACCATATATATCTATAATAACAAATACATCTAAAGCTCTAATGTCATATATTATTCTACAGTTATGATTTCTTGACATATATGCACTTTTGGAAGTTCCACAAATTATTAAACAAACAAACAAACAAACAAAAACTTCTCAGCTTTGATATCAATCAATCTTTCCATGCTAACTGATTACTATATTCAAGTATGGTACCTGTACAATGACAATGTGCACTGGTGGTTGGCAGTATGCCAGTACCACAGAACTTTCATGGATTCAGTTAAGAAATGGTAATAGAGTTATTAGACATCCCTCAGCCCTTAGTTGCCCTCAGCCAGCAAATAGCCCTTGGGCTCTTTAGTGGTGCCTGTGGGGCAGTGAGTTCCATCTTCAGGTTCTGGAACTGGATTAAGCAGTAGATTTTACCATCGGCAAGTCCCATGGGAGAAGGGTCCCTGCTCACAGGCAGGGAAAGGAGGAGAAAGATCCAGGATGCCCCATGCCTTCTTCATGTGAAACCCCTGGGACAAGTCTCAGCCCTGAGAAACACCTGATCACCTGGCAGCAATGGCAGCTGAAGAGAGTAGAAGACCCTTTCCCCACATACAGCTCCAGGACCCTCTTCACCACTTCCTTAGAAAGTGTGATACTTACAAATATGTGGTAATATTGGAAATGGTTCAGATTGCATCAACTCTCAGTAACATAAGCTTAACTGAGGCACTTGTTATGTAGCAGAAACATCAGATTAGTACACTAAAATAATTGGTGTGAACAGAAACTGCTAATGAGTCTAAGCAACAATTCAACACCCAAATGAAACTAAAATATCTAATAAGATCTGAAAGTGCTGTGCAGGTCAGAGAAGGTTGAATGCCTGTAAAGGAGCTACCATGCATTTTATGCTTAACTCTTTCTGTTCAGTTGATAATCTGTGTATTTCAGCAAATTCATGTGACCTTTTATTAGAACTGATTTACCATTTGTTATTAAACTATTATTTTCATCTGAAATATGTCCTGTCCCTCAAAATGATGATTTTTAAAATATTAAAATAAAATCTTAACTGAGGATTTTTGTTTCACACACTTTCAGCCATATATTGTTTTTGCTTTAGGGAAGAATTTTCTGATTCAGCAAAGTCATTAAAAAAATTTAAAAATCCCTTTGCTACTCAATGGGTTTATATACAGTACTATTTTATGGAAACTGAGGGGAATGTCTGTCCTTGTGTGCATATTAAGAGGATAAAGATTTTTTTTGTTAGCATACTGGCACTAGTTTTGTATGTCTGATATTCTGTATTATATTTAAGTATGGAACTACCTATTTTAAACCATTTACTAAATTTGTCTGATCAGTGTTCCAAATACAGGCATTTCATGTGGCCATATCATATTATATTGCAATCTCTAAATTGTACACACTTGAAGATTCTGCCAAAATATACAATTTAGTACACAGAAATTAATGGTTGTGGAAAAAATATATGTAGCAGTTAGCATATTCCATATAATTTCTATGGATTTTATATTTGAATATGTTGGCAGAAGCAATTAGAGGGAGACCAAAATGACACCTACTGAGTAGAAATGAATTCTGAAGTCTCTTATGTTGTTATTACATAAGTTATTTATAAAATTCAACAAAACTCATAACACAGCCCTTTGGAAAGGAGGTTGGAAAATCTCAGGGAACGAGACAATAGAATAGTAATTCCGTTAAAGGTAACCCATGTAAATCAGGTTTGCAGCTTCAGGAAAGGGCATGAACAGGCACAGGGATCCATTTGTGATATTCTTTTTGAGGCTGTCTCCCAGAAGCAGAAAAAAAAAAAAGAGTATGATACAGTATGCATCATAGACACATACATACAGTGTGCAAATTGCACTGTACCCACTGATGTATTTTTCCTGTTGTAGACTAGGCTGTTCTAACAGTCCTCTGTTTGCATTGATAAAGCCAGCAACCCACTCATCCTCCTCCCTCAAGCAAGATGGGGCATTCAATGAGTTGACTCCATTCACCCAAGGGAGAGATGAGAGGCAAAGGCAGCACAAGGGAAACAGGATAGTGGAAGGGGAGGTCAGGGCCAGGACATCAGTGGTCTCTGCCCTGCTGGGACCTTGCACCTTCACTGTCCTTCCCCACCTTCCTGGCTGAAATCCTCACGTTGGTCCTAACAGAGGCCAGGCACATGGCAAACCAACAACTTAGCGTTTTCAGAAGGGGTTTCTTTTCTAAGCTATTAACTTCTTTTCCTTTGGAGATTTTGTGCACCTCAGAGCAACTCTATGTGTAGAAAATATATATACTGATGTAGTATTAACTTAGTCCTATTAAAAAAATGTAGCAAAATACAGCAACACAGTTTTTAGACCTGGAGATTTGGAGACAAAAAGTCTCTACCTGGTTCAGACTGGAAACAGGGTTTGTCTATGTCTTAGACATTGTTACTTCTTTTTTTTTGTATTCTTCTTTGTTACACTATGGTCACAAAAAACATACTGAAAGCCCGGGGGCCACTAAGACTCAGTCATGAGCCACATTCTTCTTTCTACATACGCATGCAGTTTGTGGTGTATAATTAAAACAAATTATTATATTTTATTTCAATAGAAGCTAAGCCATATAACAGCATAACACTGACCCATCAGAAAGAACTTGTGTACTGAGGTTGTAAGGGGATAAGGGGTTTGTGTGCTTAAAACAAAGACGTTTTGTCATGTTTGTGCATGCTAGTGCACAAGTGCCAGTAACCACAATTGAAAACTCCTTGTAAGGATGATGAAATAACATTGACTTCACCATGTTATTCTAAGATCTTCTCCTTCAGTCAGAGTTTTCTGTGACTTTTCTTCATCAGAGCTTTACTCCTTGCTAAGTTTTATTGAACAGCGTTGCTATCATTGCCGTGATGATCTTCCAAAGACATTTATGCATTTATGGCTTGGCACCTTTGCCCTTTGAAGCATTGTAGGCTGGACCAAGCTCTAGTTGCTAGGCCCAGGAATGGAATTGAATCCTGTTGTTTTCATTACAGTTTCTAAACTTTTTCTTATTTACAAAAATAGAGAAGCCCAACCCAGGCTCAAAGAAGATAAGATGAGAGAGACAATATACATAAAATACAAATTTATATATATATGTTTGTGAATAAAAATAATAAGTATATACTTATAACTGTATGGGGTGTAAGGTAGACTGCACTGGAATAATTTTAGCCCTAATCAAAACACCACTGAAGACAATAAATTACACTTCCCTAGCAAAGAAGTAAATACAGAACTATTCAGAAGGCAAAGTGGAATTAGTATCCCATTTCTGTGACTAGCTACTTAAGTAAGTCATTCTGGTATATTTATTGCATTCTGGTATATTTATTGCAAAAAATATTAATAAACTTATCCTACTTTTTCTTACTCTTCTTTCAAGATAATGTGAAATGGAAATGGCATATGAAGGCAGATTGTGGAGTCACCTAGTACAAATGTAATTTTTCAAGTGGCAGAGGATAGTTCAGGAATTTCACCATAGTTAAACTGAATCAAAATAGAAGAGCAACCTTTAACCAGAAGTGAGAGATAGCTTCCTAAAATAGGACTAAAATATTATTTTGACTTCAGCTGCCTGCTATTTTTAATGACATAGATTTTTAAAACTAAAAAACTATTTGAATTGGAGAGTAGAAATTCTCTAAAGAAATTTTTTTTTCAAATTCCCTAAATCTGAATATCTACATGCTGTACTTGGAAAATCAGATTAAATGTCCAATGTCACTAATCACTATTCAAATATAAACATGATTTCTGACATAGAGCTGAAACGATCTACCTTTTATACTCAGAAGGTAATGATTTCCCAGGCAAATCTGTTACTGATATGACTTTATCATTGCACTCAAAATTTCAAATTGATTTTAACCTGGCAAAATCTGAGTAAAAATCTTTCAGTAGTTACAAACACTTTCAAAATTGTCTGCAGTATCAAACTGTGTCATAATTTGAATAATTTATTGTGAACATTTTTCTTCAGACATTTTAGGCAATGACTGTGCTTCCTGTCTTCAGTCCTTCTGAGATTAAGATCTTTGTCTTCTTTCTAAAAAGGTGTACTTCCTCTCTGTTGCTATTTCATTGCATTTTATTTTGTGGTTTATTGTATTCGACTTTTCCAATTGAGAAACATGGTTGGAGAAGAAGAAATTATGTGCAAGCAATTGGTATTTCACTGTCATTACAGACTCAACCCGAGAGCTATTACTATTGGCTTGTTTATCAGGATAGAACTCTGGATTTGTGACAGACATGTTGCAATTCACCTCTAATGAAGAAGCATAATTTGTGCTCATGCAGCTCCAATGAAATCAGTAGGATTGCTGAGATCAGTAGGGTTGCTGAGATGAGAATCAGGGAACAGATCATTTTAATTACCAGGCCAGATGTTTACAGCAAAAAAAAGACTGTCAATACTTTGACACCGATGATAATAAAAATCTTATATATATTACTCATATTTTACAAACACTAAGGAATAAGATTTGATCCAATCACTGGTATTAAATAAGCGTAAAGAATGGAGACTAAAAAATTCATAATGACTTTCCTACTTATGCTTAAAGGCAGCAGGTGAAGTTCATCTAAGTTGCAGTAGATTTTTGATATGAAGGTAGACTGTAATGTAACTTTAGAATTCAAGATTAAAAAATAATAACAGAACCCGTAATATATTGCATTTTCCTACAGTGATCTTTCACTACGACAGAATTTTAATGTCTTTTTAATAACATTACAGTGAAATTGTGATGTATGATTTTAAGGGACAAATATTCTGAACAGAGACATCTAACAGTCTTAATATTGCAGGCACTGTACTATACTCAGTACCTATGGTTATTTTCTAGGCTGTTAGTTGCTGCTTAATGTATGAACTTTTGTCCTTTGAAATAAATGAGTATGGATTCTTTACCAAAATCTTTTTAAAAAAGTTTTTCCAGAATCCTTCTTAAGTGTACAAGAAGCTTTTCTGAAGATGAATGAACTAACAGGACAAAAGCCCATTTGGTATTCTAATTTAAGAAAGATTAGTAATTTTCTAAATAAATAGTTCTTCACCAAGCATCAAAATAATGGGTAGAAGTTGTCCCATCTGAAAATATCAGGTACTATAAAATGCTCTATAATTATTTTCTGATGTGCAACATTGCTTTCAAGTCAAAACATTCTTGCTGTATGAAATTCATATAACAAAGTTAATATAATATAAAAACTGAGAGATACTGAGAGGAAGCAAGCAGAAAATCTGTGATCTGTAGCTGAGTAGTTGGGATTGGACATTCAGGCTTCAACTTCCAGTTCTGGGTCCAAGGTGGAGGTGTTTTGGGAATCTGAAGAGGTAAATTGCTAGGCACTGGTGAGGTAGCTACCTAATGGAGTAAAACTTTTCACTTCTGGCTGAAAAACAGAAATAAAATCTCCCTTTCTAGACTCAGTAGACACCTAACAGCCAAAGAGGATTATGACCACTGTGTCTTTTTTTTTTTTTTTTTTTTTTTTTGAACACCATATTTTGGTAGTTGAAGCTTTGGTGACAGAATTTAGTATCTTCAGAACATACAGTCTAATCAAAACACAGCAAAAAGCTATACGAAAGCAAATGCTGATGAAAGAAATTATTTCACACAGGAAAATGATAATGTCATTAGACATGCTTTCTGAGCCCAAAAGAAGAAGAAAGAATGAGAAGAAGAAGAAGAGGAAGAAGAAGAGGAAGAAGAAGAAGAAGAAGAAGAAGAAGAAGAAGAAGAAGGAGTAAAAGCAGGGGAAGAAGAAGAAGAAGATGAAGAAGAAGAAGAAGAAGAAGACAGTATTCCCCACATTTTTAAAGGTAGCCAGTGAAATTTGTATTTAAATTTTGAGCATTTTAGAAACTCTTGTTGGCTGAGGATCTCATCTTTTCTGTTCTTGGTGTCATACAGGAAATAGGGGGAAATGCCAATAACCAAATGTTATTCTGGTTTTGTGAGCTGGAAGATTTCCTCCTTCCTTTTGCTGAGGTTGAGGAGCAGTTCCTCTCCTCATGTAGGGGAATTAAACATTCAAGCTCTCTCAGGAGCAAGAAAATCTTTTGCATCCTTGTTTCTCATGCAAGCCATTGAATTACTGTTATGTGATCCGTGTTAGAGTTTGGGGACTGTCATACTCCTCCAATCTATCAAGTATAAGTAAAATCTGGCTTCAAAACAAAGGTTAATTCCTCTAGATAAGTCAGAATATTGTGAGAACTATTTATTAAGTTAGCTTTTTTGAGGAGGCTGTGGGTGCACCAGGAGGCTCTGACTACCCCGACCATCCCCAGTGGGAGCTTCCACCACACACACTTGCCTGCTCGACCCACAGCTTCATCTCAGCTCTGGACAGGGCTGGAGCCAGGGCCATGGCTCATGCATGGGCTGTGTCGTGCTCATGCTGTGCCCAGCCTCTCACCCTGCTGTGTCTACTGCTCATGACCCATACTGGTGCATGGTGATAGCCAAACTGTGGTCAACCCCATACTGTCCCAGCTCACCTCACTGTGGGTTGCAGGGTAGGGAAGACAACATCACTGCTGCTCACTGATGTTCTTCTATATGAAGTTACTGTACCTGCATGTTGAAAGCTGACTTGTGTGACCACATGACTGACTAGCAAACAGAAGTTGTTTAACGTAATTGCCAATCATGGAGTTCTAGTCAATCAAAAATTTGGGGAATGATTAATCTGGATAGTAGTACATGCTATTAGATGTCAGCAATGCAGTGGTTTTCTGTTATTTTAAGTATTTTTTCCCTTTCAGGTCAAGGGCCCAGTGTCACAATGGCCCATACTGCATCCAGCCATAGAATCATAGACTCATAGAATATCCTGAGTAGGAAAGGACTCACAAAGATCATTGAGTCCAACTCCCGGGTCCCCAAAGGACCACCCCAAAATCAGACCATGTGTCTGAGAGCGTTGTCCAAACGCTTTAACTCTGGAAGGCATGGTGCTGTGACCACTGCCCTGGGGAGCCTGTCCCAGTGCCCAGCCACCCTCTGGGTGCAGAACCTTTCCCTAACTCCAAGCCTGACCCTCCCCTGTCCCAGCTCCATGCCGTTCCCTCAGGTCCTGTTGCTGTCCCCAGACAGCAGAGCTCAGCGCCTGCCCCTCCGCTCCCCTCGTGAGGGAGCTGCAGGCTGCCACGAGGCCCCCCCTCAGCCTGCTCTGCTCTGGACTGAGCAAACCAAGGGACCTCAGCTGCTCCTCATATGTCTTGCCCTCCAGACCTTTTACCATTTTCATAGTTTCCTTTGGACACTCTCTAATAGCTCTGTGTACTTCTTATTTTGTGGCACCCAAAACTGCACACAGTGCTTGAGGTGAAGCCACATCAGTGCAGAGCAGAGCAGGACAATCCTTTCCCTCAACTGGCTAGGAATGCTTTGCCTGATGCACCCCAGGGTACGGGTGGCCCTCCTGGCTGCAGGGTACACTGCTGATATATATTCAACTTGCCACTGACCACAATGCCCAGATCCCTTTCTGCAGGGCTGCTCATCCCCCACTCTGTATGTATAGGCAATGTTGCCCCCACCTAGGTGAAGAATCCATCACTTATTCCTGTTAAATTTTGTACAGCAGTGATTGCCCGGCACTCTAACTTGTCAAGATCTCCCCACAAGGCCTGTCTATACTCAAGGGAGTTAACATCGCCTCATATTTAGTATAATCTGCAAACTTAGTATGCATTCCAGTCCTGCATCCAGACACTACCTCCACATCGAACCTTTCCTTTGCAAAAAGAAACCCGCTTGACCCTGTAGAGAGGGGTGTGATTTAAAAGGCTTGGAGAACATCACTGATTTTGTTGAGTTGCTTCCTAAATTTCTAAAATATCGAATCAAAGCATAGGAACCAAATCAAAGAAACAAGGGGTTGTACATCTACCGTTTTATGTCATTAGCAAAATCTATATAGGTTTTATTCTGGTTGGACCTGCAGAGCAGCCTCTGGGAGACTGCTGGCCTTAAGGAGCATCACCTGGGTACATAGCTACTCCCTTGCAAAAGCAGTGCTATGGAAATCACAGAGCATTTACAGGAAGTGGCAGCAAACTAGGAAGAGATTGCTACATTCTTTAGTTAACATTGCTTGGGAAACTGATTTCCCTCCCCAGATGGAAAACGCAGAGGGACATCAAGGAGGCCAGAAGAGAGCTATCACACAGGGAAGGGGAAGCAAGGTCTAGGTAAGAAGTGATCCCCTTTAAACACAGCTTTATGTGCTTCTTTTGAGTCGAAACACCCATGGTACAGCACCAGCAACAAGTGCTGGACAGCAACATCTGGCTGTTCCACTGTGATGTCACTCTGACGACGTGTGGGTGTCATGGTGATGCTCAAGCATCTCCCACCAGAACGCCCAGGCAGACCAGCTGGGTCTCACTTGCTGACTGGCAGGACGAAGACTAAGCCGGCCACTGAAATGGCTTCAGGCGGAAACTTCAGTGAAAATGAGACAAAAAAAATTAAAAGGGAGCCGCTTCCAGCAGAAACTTCACCTGTTTCTGCTCCAGACAAGCTGGTTGAATCCTCAGAGTCCCCTTCTGCTGAGCCTCTGGGACAGGATAGAGGAACAGCTTGTGATGGTGCTGCAGCATCAATAAAGGAAGAAAAGGATTGCCCAGCTTCCACTGATAACTGTGAGAGCAAACCCTGTAGTTCTTCCGAGGAGAGCGCTGTCAAAGCCAATGTCTTCTCCTTCCTCAGTTTCCCAAAGAAACTGTGGCAACTAGTTGAAAGCAACGAGTTTAAGACCATTTGGTGGGGTTGCTGCGGAAGCTGTATTGTGATTGATGAGGAAATATTTAAAGTGGAAGTGCTGGGAAGGACCGGGCCTCAGAAAATTTTTGAGACTGAGAGCATGAAAAGTTTCATTCGTCAGCTTAACCTGTACGGATTCACCAAAATGCAACAGGACTTCCAAAGATCTGCCTCACTTCCTGAATTCCTGGCAGAAGAAGATGCATTTTCTGCTCACAGGAAGGTACATCACTTGCTCCACACACGAACCAACACTCACAATATTCTAGTGGGAGAGATGGGTGTAGGCCTTGGCAATATAGGAGATGAGGATGACAGTAAATGTTCTAAATTTAATGTCTTTCTCAGGCTGGTGGGGAGGTATTTTTCAGGTGGCGTTGATGAGTGGTAGAAATGTGGATACAATATATTTGGGTTATACTCAATGAGTTTAAATTCATGGAATGGAAAGATAAATAAATCAGGCTATGATGAGTCTACTCAGTTTAACGTATTCGCAAGAAATCTTGCTGTGCCACATCTGAATTCTTTTTTCAACTGTGGGATGCATATTAGCAGTGTAGTGTTACCTACATGTTAATTCTACCCAGAAGCATCTGAAAAGTTATGGTATCTGGGTTTCTTGATCAATTATTTTTTATTGTTTTTGGAAAATGTTAGCAACTAACTTTCCTCCTTTGCATTTTTTAGTTACTCCTCTACCACAACCCCAACTTCAAGAGAGATTCTCCCCACCTGCTCGTCAACTGCAAGCGCCGTGCTGCCCTGAAGAGGAAAGCCACGGCTGCCCCTGCAACGCAGGCGGATCTGTATGGAAACTGCCCCGGCAGCAGCCCAGGCATCCAGCATGGGTGGGGAGCAGATGCCGGGCAGGAGAAGGACGTGATGGCAGCAGCTCCAGCAGAAGACACGCAGACAGCAGCCCCCACAGGGTCCCCACTCCCAAAGCGCCAGGCAAAAGCCACCCCCCAGGCTAGCGGTGCCCATCCAGCCTCGTGCGCGGATGCTCCCTCCCTGCCAGGCCCCGCTGCAGACGCAGCAGGCAGGGACAAGCAACAGCCTCCAGCCTCCTCCCAGCTGCCACCACGCAGCAGCCAGAGCCCATCTGCCTCTCCTACTCCCACACGGTACTACTTTCTGCCTCTCATGGGAGCCGGCTCGGCACCTACGCACCAAAACGCGCCAGCTCCACGGTTTCCCTGGGCCGCCATACCTCCCTTCCGTCCATTTGCAATTCCTGAGCCGGCAGAAGCCTCCGCCACGGCCATGCCGAATCCAGCCGACTGGCAGCCCTCAGCAGCCCCACACTGCCCAACTTGCACCTGCAGCCCAAACAAGGCAGCTGCAGGCGATGGGCTGGAACCCTAGTGCAGGACCCATTGGAGACAGTGGGGAGAGCGGCACCCAGTTACAGGTTCCTAGTTGTTCCTAGTTGTTCCTAGTTATTCATAGTTCATAGGCTGATTGTTTTGAAAATAGTTGTTTGCGTAATAAACCTTTTACAGTTCTCCTGTCTTTTTATTATTATTCCTATATACATTTTTATGGTGTAATCTCAGATTGAGTTTGTAGTTCATTTCTCAGAAGGAAGGAGAAGCAACTGTTCTCACATCAATGTAATGGTTTTCTCTAACAGTCAAGCTCTAGGTACTTAGACATAGAGAGTAAAAGACTGGGTAATGTCGGCATGCTGCATGCACCAAGGATGCTCTTCCTAATGATGACTTCTGAGGGCAAGTTGAGAAAGTCTAAATAACAGCATTTTAATTATAGAAGACTCAGACAGGGAACGTCACCTTCGTAGTAGAATGAATGCTCACAAGGGTAACACTCTACATTGCCAGGCGGTAACAACCTGTGCTGTAATTTCTGAGCTAACATTCATGAGGGTGCTGAGAAATCAAGTGCTTTGGAGAGGCATCCCTGAAAAGCAAGAGAACAGAGTTCAGAAATGATGAAAATATATATATTTAAAATATTTATGTTTATAGAAATGTTGGACCACTTGCTGGGTAAGGAATTGGCTGGATGGTTGCACTCAAAGAATTGCAGTCGATGTAACAGTACTGAGCGGTGTTCCTCAGGGGCCAATATTGGGACCAGTGCTTTTTAACATCTTTGACAGTGTCATAGACAGTGGGATCAAGTGCACCCGCAGTAAGTTTTCTGACGACACCAAGTTGTGTGGTGTGGTCGACACACTGGAGGGAAGGGATGCCGGCCAGGGGAACCTGGCTCAAGAGCTGGGCCTGTGAGAACCTCATGGAGTTCAACAAGGCCAAGTGCAAGGTCCTGCACCTGGGCCAGGGCACTCCCAAGCACAAATATGGACTGGGTGGAGAATGGACTGAGGGCAGCCCTGAGGAGAAGGCCCTGGGGGTGTTGGTTGATGAGAAGCTCAACATGAGCCAGCAATGTGTGCTTAAGGCACAGAAAGCCAACTGTATCCTGGGCTGCATCAAAAGCAGGGTGGCCGGCAGGGCGAGGGAGGTGATTCTCCCCTCTGCTCTGCTCTCGTGAGATCCCACCTGGATCTCCGCATTCAGCCCTGGGGCTCCCAGCACAAGAAGGACACAGAAGTATTACAATGAGTCCAGAGCAGGGCCCCAAGGATGGATCAAGGGGCTGGAGCACCTCTCCTGTGAAGACAGGCTGAGGGAGTTGGCGTTGTTCAGCCTGGAGAAGAGAAGGCTCCAGGGAGACCTTACAGCGGCCTGCCAGTACCTGAAGGGGGCCTACAGGAAAGCTGGGGAGGGACTCTTTGTCAGGGAGTGTAGTGACAGAACAAGGAATAACGGTTTTAAAATAAAAGAGGGTAGAATTAGATTAGATATAAGGAGGAAATTCCTTACCATGAGGGTGGTGAGGCACTGGAACAGGTTGCCCAGAGAAGCTGTGGATGCCCCATCCCTGGACGTGTTCAAGGCCAGGCTGGAAGGGGCTTTGAGCAACCTGGTCTGGTGGGAGGTGTCTCTGCCCATGGCAGGGGGGTTTGTTCATCATTATAAAAGAACTGATATTGTTGTGGCTCGTTTGGAAGTAATAACATTTATTTGTAGCAGGAATGGGAAAATAATTGAATTTTATCTACTGAAACTTGGTAATGCTTCAACTTAAATGAGTAGAGAATAAAATACAACCTAAGTACAAGCTTTTGAAGATTAACTTGTAGAGCTGAGTCATTTATGGACATCTAAGGTTGGCAGTCTTAAAAGACTTGATTTTCCACGGTTCTGTGCTTACAGTTTTCTGAGCATCCTTTTCAAGTGTTATCAAATTGGTCACCATTTTCTAGTCACCATTTCAAAGTTTTGACTATTTTCGTAAGAGTTAAAACATTGATTTTGCCGCTAAACTTTAAAATGTAAGTGCTACGCTGTTGTTTTTTCTTCTCTCCAATGTGAAACGTACCTAAAGTTCATATAAATTGCATTAGGTAAGATCGGAATAGAACTTGATGCCTCCTGAAGTTTTAAGAGATGCACATTTAGATAAATCTGATTCATTAACACTTTGTTAGCCTAGAAAATGTCGTTATTTTTATTAGCTTTCGCAGGTTTGCACTCTAGTAATAGATCCACACAGAGAAGGCTTTCACAACTAGGAAATTGTTTCATGACAAAATACGATCTTGACAATTTGAAGATGTGTAAAGACTTCCAGAAATTGCTTTGGAATGGGTATCAGCGATCCAGGGAAGCAAGCCACTGAAGGTATTGCATTTTATTTGAAGTCCATAACATAACACTAGAATGATTTTATCTCCAACCCTCTCCAGAATAGGGGCAGGGGATGAGAGGGGAAGGATGCTCTCCGTGTTCTCGTTAGCAGAACTGAAATTGGATTTCATGAGCTTGAACAAAACGCTGTTCAGGGAGAACAGCGGACAAACAGAATGAGATCTACACAGGCTTGAAAAGAGTTAGTTGTTAAGAGGGGGTGACAGGAATGTCGGTTAAGAAAGGAAATAGAAGAATCTGGAGAATTCTTATATACTTGAATTTGTATTTAGTCCAGTAATGATAATTATGTTGATTAAATCTCAGTTGTATTTATGGAGAAAGTCTTTACTGAACAGTTTATCTTCGATTGCTGATGTTGCGGGGGAGGGAGGTAGAAGGAGAAGATCATTGAGTTTAGGGACTTTTTTTTATCTCAGCCCACTTTTAATTTTTTTCCATAACATTGTACCTTGTCTGATTGTTAGGATGACGCTAAACTTAATGAGGAGTTTAAAACAAAACAAACAAACAAATAATAATAATAATAAAAAAACTCTTCTAAATGAAATCAACTAGGAAAGATGAGAAGGAAAATGAGGTCACTTTTCCCCTTTTATCTCCTTAGTTTCATCTTATTTTCTATTTTCAGAGTACCATATTGAACTCATGTCTAGGTTCATATAAGAACAAACTTACTGCATGCAATTTGAGATCCTGACCGGAGTGCAGGCGGTTTGAACGCAATAACCAATAACATCTGATTCACTCTTGATTACACATGGATTCAAATGTTGCAGCCTAACTAATTGTGCTGTTTTTACCCTGCTGGGCAGCCGAACTCCAGTACAACTGCTCTCTCACTCCCCCTCCTCATAGAAAGGGGGAGAAGAGAGTACGATGGAAAGGATGGAAAAAAGGGAGGGGTAGAGGGGAGGTAAGGATAATTTAATTAAGGTGAAAAGGAAGAGGAAGAAAACAAGCAAAAGCCACATGGAAGCAACAGGGGAAGAAGGAAAAACAATTATTCTCTAATTCCCACCAAAGAGCGATGCTTGGGCCCATCCTCGGAAACAGGGCCTCAATACATATAGTGGTGGTTTGGGAGGACAGTCGTCTTCATGCAGAGACACCCTCCACCCAACCCATTCTCCTTCCCCACCTATTACTGCAGACTGACACTACATGCTGTGCAATATCCCTTGGGTCGGTTTAGGTCAGCTGCCCTGGTGATGTCCCCTCCCCATCTCTTGCCCGCCCCCTGCCTGCTGGCTCTGGGGAGTTTGGAGGGAGTCTGGATGCTGTGCCAGCCCTGCTCAGAAATTTAAAATAAAATAAATAAATAAAATAATTAAAATAAAATAAAAATAAAAATAAAATAAAATAAAATAAAAATAAAATAAAATAAAATAAAATAAAATAAAATAAAATAAATAAAATATTGGTGTGATAGCTACAAGTTGGCTGTTCTAGCTACAAGTGCAGAGTACAACCCTTATATAGGCCCCTGCAGGGAAAGTTAACTCAATCCCAGCCAGACCCAGTACACTAATGTATATGAAGTATAGAAAAGGTATAAAGGTGCAGAAGGGAAAAATGCAAAACAACAGAGGAAAACAAGCTGAACCCTAGTTCAATGCACTCATAGTCCAAACCTGGGAGAAAAAAAAAAAGAAAAAAAAAAAAAGAATACTGGTTTAAAGCAGCAAAGGCAGGAACAAGGTACAGCAGCCACACTTCTGTAAGAAACTCCATAGGCATGCAAAGAATGTCAGCTCATATTCTGACACCCCAGTTTTGCATACTGCAATCCCAAATATGCTAGGGAAAATAAATAAATAAATAAATAAATACATCATCAAACCAGCCACACACACAAAATGTATGCATTGAGGAGAAGTGGGTAAATGTGTGTCTGATGCTTTGTGAAAAACCTTTCCCTAATATCCAACCTGAATCTCCCCTGACGTGGCCTTATGCCATTCCCTAAGGTCCTATCACTGGTCAGCAGAGAGAAGAGTCTCCCGACACTGTATTTGTAAGATAACGCAATTGACTCGTAGTCAAACTCAGATTCCTTAACATGTTCTTTAACTCCAGTGTGTGAAGAACAGTCCTGTCGAGGCCTACTGTGGCTTGTAAGCCTGAGCAAGACTTCGGTCAGGTGCAGGAGTAGAGCGTACACCCCAAGAAGAGCAGAACGGGACATGCACTTCCCTCGACCGGCTAGCGGCGCTGTGCCTGCTGCACCCCAGCATACAGTCGGCATGCTGTTGACTTATATTCAACTTGCTGCTGACCAGAACCCCCAGATCCCTTTCTGCGGGGCTGCTCTCCAGCCTCTTGTCCTACAGCCTGTACAAATAGCCAAGTTTGCCCTGTCCCAGGTGCAGAGTCCGACACTTCCTCTTGTTGAACTTCATGTGCTTGGTGATGGCCCAGCCCTCTAACTTGTCCAGATCCCTCAGCAAGGCCTCTCTACCCTCAAGGGAGTCAGCAGCTTCTCCTGATTTAGTGTTGTCTGGAAATTTACTTAGTATGCATTTGAGTCCTGCGTGCAGATCATTTTTTAAAACATGAAGAGAGGTGGCCCTAAAACAGAGCCCTGTGGAACCCCACTAGTGACAGGTCACCAGACTGACATAACCCCTTTGCTACAACCCTTTTGGCACAATCCACCAGCCAGTTGTTCACCCATCATATAATATACTTGTCTAGCTGTGCGGTGGGCATTTTGTCCAAAAGGATACTGTGAGAAAGAGTATTGAAAGTTTTGCTGGAATGCAAAAAAGACTACATCAGCTGGCTTCCCTTGGTCAACTAAGTGCGTGTCCTTGTCAATAAAAGGAAATTCAGTTAGTTAAACAGGACTTTTTCCTCGTGAATCTGTGTTGGCTATGACCAATGACTACATTGTCTTTCAAGTGTTTTTTCGGTAACTCCCGGAATAATCTTCACTATAATTCTACCTGGCACTGAAGTGAGACCAACAGGCGTGTGTTTACCAGGTCTTGGGTGTGGGCTTGGGCAGCCTGCTCTAGGTGGCCTTGCTTGAGCAGGGGGGTTGGACCAGGTGGCCTACAAGGTCCCTTTGAACCTCAACCAGTCTGTTGTTCTATTTCTGGAAAATGCTCCTCAGTTCTGCGGCAGCAGTGCATGCAGCACTCTGTGCTGATGTGCGCCCACAAAGTCCTGCACAGATACTCAAGGACACTCAAGCGTTAGTTCACATGAACAATTTATCGGCATCTGTGCACAGGCTGAAGCTCCTGGTGGGAATGGACTCTCTCCAAGAGTTTGAGTGGTCACTGCCTCGGTGCTAACAGCTGTCTCTGTTGCAAACCTGCATGCACCATCTTCTTCCACTGCATGGAGTAAGGCTCCTCAAACTGTGGTTTGGCTGTGGAGAAAATGTGTGGGAGCAACTGCCACTGCTCGTTGAGCAGTGTCTTCTGCATGTCTGATGTGCCCAAGGGATGTCTGGGATGGGCAGACTCTCGCTTGGTCCCTGCACAGCCACAGCTGCGAGGGGAAATGTCTGAACCTGTGCAAAATGGCCACTCAGGCTGTGCCAGGCCATGTGAGGGGAAGGCAGGGTGAAAATTGATGACTATGCTGGCTACAGGACCACGGCCATCACCAGCTTCTGCACAGGGGAGACCATCCCAAGGAGAACGTTGCCTCTCTTGTCAGCACGCTGCTACACAGGGCTTTCCCTCTCCTTTCTGTCTCCCTTATCCTGCCCTCTTCTTCCTCTGGTAGCAGGTCATCATCTGCCACCAGCTGTGAGCCCTGCAAACCCAGCTCTATGTGAGAGGACCTTTTCCACTGTCATTGGAGGAGGAGGAACCTTCTGGTGAGCCCAGCTCCAGGAGCCAGGAGCTAGAAGAAGTTGAGTGGGCCATTTGTTCAGAAGGCTGGGGACAAGACCATCTCTTCAGACACCCTTTCACTGCCTAAGAGCAAGTGGCCAAGGTGGTTCTTCTCCAGGCAAGAGCAGAGGTGCCACAGGAGGATCAACCAGCCACAAGGGGCAATCTCTCCTGCACCAGGCTTAACAGAGCTCTGCGCATCAGGTGGTGAATCCCAACCGTCTTCAAGGCATGGGGGGGAAAAGCCTTTGCCCACCAGCATACGGGTGCAGATCTGCAGACATTTGAGGTGGAAGCAGTGGTGGTGGGCATGCCTGGCCGTGTGCTGGATAAACTGCATCTCTGTTGCAGCACAGCTCTTTGGTGGCGCCGTGCTGCTCGTGAAGCTGGCTGCAGCCTACTCGATGCTCATGAAGGTGCCCGAGCCATCTAGCTGCACCCCAAGCATCATTTCGATGGAGTGCTCTTGGAGGCACTGGTCAGCCTGAGCCTGCAGGAGCAGTGGGAGGGCAGCACCGTCAGGCAGCAGTGGCATGACTGTGGAAGAAGATCCTAGCTGCTTTCACTGGGGTCTGGAACCAGCAGATGGTTTCCTCCACATCCAGGTAGGAGCCGGTGCAGAGGGTGCGTAGCAGGCTGGGCTTCTGTCCTCTCCTCAGCTTGTCCTCGGGGTGGTGGAGGAAGTACAGCATGTCCCCCACCAGCCGCTCCCTTGGGCAGGCGCACTCCAGCTCCATGCGCAGGCAGGAGTTCCTCGCTGGCGTCTCCCCCGCGGCACCCAGCTCCGGGTGCAAGGTGTGCCCGGGGGGAGGCCTCAGGGGCATGAGCAGGTGGCAGAGGATGTTGTCCTCCCAGGCACTCCAACCTTTGTAGAGGCAGCCCACGCCGATGGCTGGCTGCATCTGTGGCTTGAAGGTGTTCCTGGAGAGCCCTCAGCAGGCACCAAGAAGCTCATCCACCAGCTTCTCCATCACCTTACATGTGTCAACCATGTATGGTGCTGGCCACTGGAGGCGATCAGCCCAAACTCTGCCCACATGACAGGTGTCATCACAGTCACTACATTCTTTGACCTCTTCTTCCTCCTCCTTCTGCTTCCCCTTACTTGTGGAGCTGCCCTGCTTGCTGCTGCTGCCCAGCTCACGGCTCCTCTTCCTGAGCCACCAGCAGAGCCCAAAGGGCAGGACAAGGAGGCCAGCAAAAGCCCAGAGCTGCCACTGCTGCAAGGCAGTGAAGAAGAGGGCTTCTGGGGCCACCCCGCTCTGCTCCTGGCTCCTCTCCTCCACCTCGTGCAGCAGCTGAGACATGTCCTGTCTCAGCAGCTCTGCACACTGCTGCATGTGCTCGTGCACATCCACATCCATGTGGTCAGCCACCAACCACGGCCTCTGGGCAATGCCCAGCACAGCCAGCGCAAGGAAAATCACTCGAATCATGGCCTGCAGGAACTGCGTGCCACACTCACAGGTGGCCAAGGTCACAGTGTGGCAACGCTACCAGCTGGTGTCCCTGATGACAGCCCCCCTGCTGTGACTTGTCCTCTGTGCTCTCATGGGCCCCACAGCTGCATCACACCAGTCCCTCTTGCCTTGCCTTACACCTGCTCAGATCACTTACATCCAAAACTGAACGTCCTCTGATGAACTTTTTGCTAATATCTCGGGTCCTGTGGCTGTCCTCAGAGAGCAGAGCTCAGCACCTGCCCCTCCGCTCCCCTTGTGAGGGAGCTGCAGGCTGCCATGAGGCCCCCCCTCAGCCTGCTCTGCTCGGGGCTGAGCAAGCCGAGGGACCTCAGCTGCTCTTCATATGTCTTGCCCTCCAGACCCTTCACCATCTTTGTAGCCCTCCTTTGGACACTCTCTGATAGTTTTATGTCCTTATACTGTGGTGCCCCAAACTGCACACAGTGCTACAGGTGAATCTCCAGCTGTGTAGAACAGAGCAGAGGAGGACAATCCCTTCCCTCGACCAGCTGGCAGTGCCATGCGTGATGCATCCCAGGGTACGGGTGGCCCTCTTGGCTGCCAGGGAATACTGTTGACTCATGCTCAACTTGCTGTTGACCAAAATGTCCAGATCACTTTCTGTGGTGCTGCTCTCCAGCCTCTCATCCTCCAGTATGTACATATAACCAGGGTTGCCTCTTCCCAGGTACAGAATCCAGCACTTGCTCCTGTTAAACTGCATGTTGCTGGTGATTGCCCAGCTCTCTGATTTGTCAAGATCTCTCTGCAAGGCCTCTCTGCCCTCAAGGGAGTCAACAACTCCACCTAATTTAGTGTCATTTGCAAACTTACTCAAAACACCTTCACCAAATCCTACATCAAAGTTATTTATGAAAACATTGAAGAGAACTGTCCCTAAAATGGAGCACGGGGGAACCCCATCAGTAACTGGCCAGCAGCCTGAAGTAACCCCATTTATTATAATGCTTTAAACCTGACCAATCAGCCAATTTTTCACCTGTTATATTATGTTTTTATCTATCTGTATGCTGGACGCTTTGTCCAGAAAGATACTGTAAGAAACAGTATCAAAAGCTTTACTGAAATCCAAAAAGGTCACATTAACTGGCTTCCCTTGGTCACAGAATCACAGAATGTTAGGGATTGGAAGGGACCTTGAAAGATCATGTAGTCCAACCCCCCTACTGGAGCAGGAACACCTAGATCAGGTCACACAGGAACATGTCCAGGTAGGTTTTGAATGTCTCCAGAGAAGGAGACTCCAAAACCCCCTGGGCAGGCTGTTCCAGTGCTCTGTTACCCTCACCATGAAAAAGTTTTGTCTCATATTTAAGCAGAACTTCCTATGTTCCAGCTTACATCCATTGCCCCTTGTGCTATCTTTGGATGTCACCGAGAAGAGCCTGTCTCCATCCTCCTAACACTCACCCTTTACACCCTTTCAGTCTCCTCTTCTCCAAGCTAAAGAGACCCAGCTCCCTCAGCCTTTTCTTGTAAAGGAGATGCTCCACTCCCTTAATCATCCTCGTGGCTCTGTGCTGGACTCTCTCAAGCAGTTCCCTGCTCTTCCTGAACTGAGGGACCCAGAACTGGACGCAATATTCTAGATGTGGTCTCAGCAGGGCAGAGTAGAGGGGAGGAGAACCTCTCTCGACCTACTAGAAACACACCTTTTAATATGCCCCAGTATGCCATTGATGCCCCTAGTGAGCCTTTTATCCTTGATATGACCAGAGACAACGCAAGGTTGAGTTGTTCCATCACCTTAGAAGGGATGTAGGTGAGGCTGAATGGTCTATAGTTACCCGGGTCCTTCTTCTTGCCCTTTTTGAAGACCGGAGTGACATTTGCTTTCCTCCAGTCCTCAGGCACCTCTCCTGATACCCATGACTTACCAGAGATGATGGAGAGTGGCCTAGAAATGACTTAATTAGCTGGTCAACTAGCTGGGTGACCTTGTAATAAAAGGAAGTTAAGTTTGTTAAGCAGGACCTTCCCCTCATGAACCCATGTTGACTGTGACCAGTAGTTTCATTGTCTTTCAGGTGTTTTTCAATAACTCCCAGAATAATCTTCTCCATAATTTTACCAGGCACTGAAGTGAGACTGGCAGGCCTGTAATTACTGTGGTCTTTTTTCTTGCCTCCAATCTTAGCCATTCTGTGTTTTGGTAACATGAGGATATTACTATGCATTAGTGGTGAACTTCAGCCCAGAGGTCTAAAAAAAGGCCAGTGACTACCCATCACAAGATTAACCACCATAAGAGTTTTCTGCTGATTCTCTGACAGAGGTAAATTTGGCATCCCTGGGAAAACAAACAAAACAAAACAAAACAACAACAACAACAAAAACAGCAGTTAAATCTAGTCAGTATTTCAGTACTTGTGAAACTTGCTGTATTCATGGTTATAAAAATCTTTCCACATTAAGCAGACAACGTGAGAAGGTGATGCTGATACTCATCCATTATGTGCCAGCATTTTTCTGAATAGACCGACCCCTCTCGGAAGTGGTCAGCCTTCTGTCTGCTAAGGCTGCAGCTTGGGCAGTTGCTGGAGATGACAAATGTCTGCCTTGGAAGAATGGGCCAAAGACTGTAACTGCACCAACTGGACCATTTCAAATCTGGTTGAGACTAAAAGCTTTCAGGGTAAGTTCCAGTCTCTCTTTGAGTGAGTGTCGAAATTTCTGTGTGGTTCAGAGGATCTGGGATTTCCTCCTCAGCCATCATCAACCCATTTGAAATGTAATCATAATTGGAAGCTACAGACAGAGGTGCTGTATGTGACAGGAGAATTTGTAATGTCTTCTAACTGGAGAACACTGATAATGGCCCTAATGGGCCAGGGGAGGCTCTGGGAGGAACTGAGTATGAACAATAGCAACTCTGTTAAATAAGGACTTTCACTTCTCTTTTTCACTTCTCTGGGCAGCTGGCATGTAACTTGACTAAATTACCCTGGAAAATAGGAAAGCACTGGTTTCTCAGTCCAGCCCCCTAGAAATTCAAAACCAGCTTTTTTTTTTTTTTTTTTTTTTTTTTTTTTTTTTTTTTTTTTTTTACAATATAAACAATGAAGTGATAGATAATTTGTATCCTGGTCCTTCATCTCTTGCCTTGACTTTTCATTTGGGCAGTCACAAAGTCACTCTGTTTTGACATAGACAGATTGTTTCTTTCTCCGTTCCTGTCTCTTTTGGTCTACATTAAAAATGTGTCATCCTCAAAATAGAAGCCTTTGCTTGCATGTTGGCTGCACTCTCTATGTTTTGAATTGCTCATCCTTTAGCTTTTACCTTATTGGGGCTACTGGAGATGTAATCAACAAATCACAGTATTCCCAGTCATTTTTCTTGTAGAGCTATCTGAGAATAGTTCTTTCCAAACATAATGTCTGGGACCTGCTACTGGATTATTTCCTCTCCTTTTATCATGATAAACAAATGAAAACAAGGGTAGGAACAGAAGAGTCCCACACCAAATTTAGCTAAAAAATTATCCTTAGTGCTCTCTGCTGACAGACTGTGCAGAGATGCACCATATGTGCAGGGCTTCCTATGGCACATGGTGTTTGGATAGAAACAAGAACCTTTAGAAGAGAGCAGATGTAATTGTCAGGACCACTTATATTAAACTTATTGAATTTCTCTGCAGGATAACTAAAACTGATAGACAAGAGTTTTCCTGTGTTTTCTGTGTGTGTGTTAGTTACATTCAGAATTTGAAACAGATATTGTTGTTCTTCAGCTGTACCTGTTAATTTAGCACAAATTGTCTCATTCAATCCTTTTTAGTCACCAGTTCTAAAATTGCATAGAAGTATAATTTATGAGAGTACTGACAGGAATCTCTGTTATATGGAGTTGGGGAGGATAATAAAGGCTGTATCTATGGAAAAAAAGGGCCATTCTGGGCAAAATTGCCAAACTTGACTCATTCTATGCACAAGAGATTGGAAAAGATATGAAAATTTGAGTGTGGAAAACAAAGAGAGGAAATGACTTTGCAGGACAGTAGCCAGTGAATAATTTAGCTATTTGGAAGACTGAAATACAAAGCAGCTTTGGTTATGTGACTTGGAGAAGTCTGAGGCTTTATTTTCAGACATAACTACCTAAACTCATAGGATGTACTTCAGGTTTTATTTATTTATTTTTTTCCAATCTTTTTTTGACTATTCTGGTTGTTCCAGTATCTATAAATCTTTGGATATTTATTTGAGAGTTACAAAAGTGCTATGAAAAGGTATATTCTGATTAATAATCCCGTATTTGCTTTCATGTTCAGGTTTATATATCCCAATGTACTGAACAAATGTCTTTTCTTTTTTTTTTTTTTCATCTGGCAGACAAGCAGATACATTCAAAAGCATGGCTTACTTTTTTTTTTCTTTTCTTTTTTTTTTTTTTTCTTTTCTCCCTGCAGGATTTGAAAGATGGTGACAGTACCCTGACCACTAATGGAAAAGAAAAGAAGAAAAGCGAGAGTATTCTAAGACATTCATTAACAATAACATTATCTCAAACTCAAATTCAGGGGAAAAATGATTGAGGATTAGATCCCTGCAAACAAAAAAGAAGGAAACAGAGGCTATGTAAAAGCTATGACTTTTTGACCCAGGATAATCCTCCACATTTGCATTGAGCTAACTTAATGCGGATGTTAGCAGAAGGCAATGCCTCCATCTTCGGTTGCACTCACCGGGGAAGAAACTCAGGGAGGAAGAGCAAGACTAAATCCTAAGCGAGGCTTTAGTTGGGAAAGTATAGAAGAAGTCAAGAGAGCAGTCAGGTCCTTGGTTCATATACAGCCATGGTTTAGTTACATGATTTTGCTGTTGCTGACTGCTCTGCTTGCTTTCCTCTGCATCCATCAGTCTCCCAGAGCTGCAAAATTAGGCCTAGTTATAATGCCCACCTGCTTCCTCCCTGCTATTAGATATTTCAAAGCCTTGAAAATGTACTTTTATTTATGGTGTATAAAGGTGGAGTGCATGCATATATGTGTGTATAAACAGTTGTTTCTTTCAGAATTGGTTAGTCTACTGTCATTGGGTTGCTTTGCTCCTGAATAATCTGTGGCTGCCAGAAAACTTGGACTGTTTTGGTCAGCTATGAAAGGGAAGAGCCTGTGAAAGCCTTTTAGATTACATTGTCAATGTTTGAGTGTCCAGCTGTCTGAGTAGACTCTGAGGCATTGTCAGAAGTATATTTCTCCTCAGTGAAATGACGGTGTTTCCACTGAGAGACCAAAACTGTGTGTGGTGGGAGTAGATCTGTTTAGCAAGCCATTAAGAAACACTTAGCTGTTGTATATGTAATCTTTCTCATTTGCTTTGGCAAGTAAAACAGGGAGATGGACAGGAACTGCTGGTCAGTTAAGATCTAAAGCCGAAAGCCATCGCCTAGGGCTGGAGTCTCAACCTGCTACTGAAAAAAGTCAGCAGAACAACCATATTTATGGAGGTGGTTGTGGAGTCACAAGGCTTGCAGCTTGGTACTCTTAAGAGGTGCCTCCTGGCCAGGGGATTGGTCTTGGGGTTCCCCACGATGGAGAAGGCTGGGGGTGTGCCCACCCCAGGCCCCAGCCTTACAGTGAATTTGCTCAAACTGTGCCACTGTGCAGAAGGCAGCAAAAGAGCCACTGACATCAGAGAGAAAGACCTCTTCTTCATTGGGAAGTGGGGAAAGACTGATAACAGCAGTGCTGCTGCCTTTTAAACCAAGATGTTCCTGGAGGAAATGCACTGCCCCTCCCTGCTCCACACAGAAATTGTTGGGGATGATGTTTTTCTGTCACAGGATGGGCGTAACCCCCCTTGGAAGTCATTTGAATGTTTTACCAGAAAAATAAGTCTCAAGGCTGTTATGCTCTTGATAAACCTTGCACCAGAGAAATGAGGAGGAGAAACCTGTTGGCTTCCATACTCCAGCACAGGATGAGAACAAATTCCATTGGCCTCTGGGGGAGTAACTCCCATCTGACGCAGGAGTACGGGTTTTCAGGAAGAAAAAACAGGTTTTATTGAAATAGTACACTGGTGTCCAATGTCTTTTTAAAAAAATGAATCACTTATTGTGACTTACTTAACAGTTACGCTCTTACACTGACTCTCTTATAGGAACGTACGCTTATTTATACTTGGTTAAATACAAGACATAGTTCTAACTTGCACATAATGATGTATTTCTGCACGTCTTTCTTCCCTGACCACATAAATGATGACTTGTATGGAATTACAGGATGCCTGGAGAGAAAAAGTTTTGGACAAAAACCTCTACTACTTCTGCTTACAAGGGAGAGACAATTCATTTACCTGGCTGCACAGAAACACTGGCTTTTTTTTTTTTTTTTTTTTTTAAACGCTCTGCTTTATATTTGCTTGCTATTATAGTTTCAGCTTGTTCCTTCAGACTTACATCTTTATTCTGTGTGATTTTTCAGTTGATTGGACAAAAAGGACAAAAGGACAAATATCTACCCATTCCTTGGAAGCTCTGCTACATATTCCAAAACAAAGCAACAGACTGAGTCAGAGGATGTGACATTTTCATTTGTGCAAGTCAGGGATTATTGACGCCACAGGTAATTATTAATTAGGTGTTTCCAAAGCAAAACATGGAAATACTGAATAAACATCTAGTGTTAGGATTGGCACATAGAAAAGTGTGATTGGGAGTTGAGGATATTTTACAAAATACAGAGGAAGTTCAGACATATTCTGTACTAAAAGCAGGTTAGAATTAAACATACGTGGTAAGAATTGAGTGGACTGATAATGATTGTCGATTAACAAAAGAACAGTTATCTTCTAACCTGTCAGTGTAGCAGTTAGAGGTTGTGAAACAGATTCCACAATAATATGTAGTCATCCAGGGATTTTTGCAAGGTAACTGAAAAGGCAAAATGAGTTGTGTACAAACTACATATATCAAAGCAACATATATATACAATTTTTATAAGACACATGGACATTGAAACTCTTACTAGGATGAATTTCTTTCAGCAAAGTCTTAGCTGCCCTCTTCAACTGGAGATATTGGGGAGGAGAGATTTATAATCTTCCGAGTATTAATGCTTGCCAGGGTCTTTGTAAGTATGAGGAGCAAGTAGCAGTGCTTAGCAAATGGGAACTGTATCTGTGAATGTCACTTTAACTTTCCTTTAGCTCTTGAAAAGTTTGCAGGCTGCTGATTAATGTGATGTGCATTTAATTATGAGTGACTATTCTAATCCTTGCAATAACTAATATTAACTACAGTACTGTTGACAAGGAGGATGATTTACAGGCAGAGGGTGATGGGTTTACTGGTTTGGCTGAGTGGCTGTGGCAGCTGGAGAAAACCTGAATTTTCGTTTTCCCTGCAAATCTCTTGGTCTTAGGCTCAGTTGGCTGTTGACTTATTCCCTGAAATAAATTTGCCAGCTTTGAGGTTGCACCTTTTACTGGCAGTGACAGAGTGGTCACAACACAGATGACCATCTCAGGGGACTGCTGGACAGAAAGGAGGCTCCCTCACTCCTCTTTACCACGGACTGTCCTGGCAATGGGAAAGGACTGTCTGTTCCATAGCAAAGGGACTCCCCTTTTCACTTACATCAAGGTAGCAGTTGCTGAACATTTCAGAAGTGATAGAGAGCTTCTGATTCTTCCAGTGAATCTCCTTTAAGGAGGGAATAATTAGATCCTTCAGTGAAAGAATTATAGACCTGAAGGGCTCTTTTGTTCCTCTCAGCCACCAGTCTTTCCTGGGCACAATGTGTAGGAGAACACAGCTTCAGGAAGAATTCAGAGTTGTATGCTCTACTCATGCTCACTCTAATTTTCCAAAACACTAGTTACTAATCCAATTTGTTTGGGAAAAACAGTGGCTTAGTTAGGAGTGGGAGAGAATATGCGAAAGAGCAACTTCCTCGGTATTTTTTGCCAGTCTATGTCCATCTGCAAGTGACTAACTACTACTCACTTCCACAAACATTATTTATGTGGATATTGGATGAACAAGTAGGTGGATCAGTTCTCATGTTGCTGCATTATAGCTCCCAGTTCTTCTCAGATTTCTCTGGCCAAGGCACAAACTACCCCCTAAGTCAGTGGTGAGTGCCACTGGGTATCCTCTGGTTTCCTGCCAGCAGCCTGATCTGCAGCATATATAAATCAACTCATCCAGGCTAACTATGTCAATCAACTAACAGACTAACTACATCCAGTGTAACTATGATGATTCATCTCAGTTAAGGATCTGGATCATCTTTTTCAAATTATTTTTTGCTTCCCACACTTTCAATTCATTTTAATTGAGTTTTCCCTTAGGTCATAAGGTTTGCGTTGGCTTCCTGCTGTTCTCATTAACATTGCATTTGCCCAAACTGAGAAATTCGGCCCTCCCACATTTTCAGCTCAGACTTGGTATTGGACTATTTTATCTGAGTTAAGAAACCTGCTTATTAAAACCACCTATTGCATGGGTCATAGTAGGACTCTTTCTCCTTCTTTATTTTCCTCTTTTTTAATTGGCATATCACATTTATTAAACATAGGTCACAAACATAATACTTAACCAGAGTTCAAGTGACAGCACAGCAACAGTTTAAATTGGCAAGATGTTATTTCCAGCTGGTGAACAAGTATATTGGGGGAGACTTTTTCTTATCTCTCCTTGTGAAGACTCTGACAATGTTCAAGTCTCCTTGGAGGCAGGATACCATTTCAGTATGATTCCATTTTATATTACTGCATTTCCAAGCTGATTACAGAGCTATTCTGGCTATTCCATGGGACGATAACAGTTCTTTATAATCATGTTTAACACTTTGCTATCATTTATGCCTGGTTATGTCACCTACAGACCACCTCCATAAGGGTGCTTAGTGTAGTTGCTGGCTGAGAAAAAGGGATTTTCATTACTTCTGCCACTGCTGCGTTGAACAAATTCTTCACTTTTCTCTAAGTTTATATCCACTTCTCATAAGCAGGAAGAAAAGATGAAATAATTAGTCTGACACCTGCTGAAATGTGAAAGGAGGACAAATGGAATGACTAAGTGATGTATATTATATCTGTAAGATGTTCAGAGCAGAGAGAAGTGCTGTAGAGTAATACTTTTACAATGAGGAAATCACAGTTCTGCATAGCGTTAACTCAGGAATTAGAAGAAAATAGAGAATGATGGTTTTGTTGATTTATGTTGCCACAGTATAATTAATACCAGTTTGTGATTTCCTACATTAATTAGTTTCATTCAAAATGTACCAAAAACCTAAGATTATCTCCTTTGGGCATATATAGATATATCTAGCCATTCCTCTGTGGGTGTGAACTTTTCTACATTTCATGGATCTGGAACTGTCTGTCTGATCTATAGCTGCATGACAACTAAATTAATCCAGTCTAATCACCATGATAAAACAATGTTTTAATAGAACAACTGAAAACCATATGAGATGAAACATGCACATAAATCTGTATTTGTATAGATCATGCATCTCTTTCTCATTGATGCTAATAAATAAAATTAATTAAACAAATCTGATTAAGTTGTTGATAAAGGCTCACAATGTGTAAACAAACTCTGCCAGAAACATAAAATTATACTTCATTCAATGTATATCCATTTTACTAAAATACAACTCTAGAGAAAAACGTATATGAAACATAGAAGAAATATGGCAACAATGTATGGGGTTGCTGATAGTTGATTAAATTATTCACTATTCTCTGTTAAGATAATGATGAAATTAGTAAAACTGGTTTTGATATGCTGGTCTATTTAATGTTTTCTGCCTAAAGGGATCAGGCATTAAGCAATGTGAGAAATAAAGAAGTCCAGATGAGGAAGAGAAGTTTCATAAGAAATTGGTTGTCTGGTTTGCCTCATTCAGTTTCTGAGTCATTAGCTCTTCTTTTGATGTTGTTGTACTAGTTAAAGTCTTGCACTACTGATGGCTGTCTTAGAGGCTACTTCACTGGATTATGTCCTCTGTGATACAGCAACCCAAATACATTATCCAAAAGCCAGGTGATACATTTAAACTGGTGGGTGACTGTGTGTAGAAAACACACAAAGTATACAAAATACATCTCTTATACATGTAGTTAGAAGGCACTGGAAGTACATTTGCAAACCAACATAGTGGTAGCCATAATAAAGTAGAACAGGTTTTGAATTAAAATGATGCATTTATTTACACTAGTGTTGTATTTTGGCAGAAGATTGATTAGGTGAGACATCGCATGTTTGTTGAGCAATGTAGGAGATAAGCAGTCACCCTTGTTTTCTCATTTACCTTTGGCTTTCAGCCACAGGATGTCTTGGAAGGACGAGCCCCTCTGAGCTTGATTTTTGGTCCATCATACAAGTTGTGCTTGTTTTTATCTATGTAATCTAGTCCTAGTTCACAGACCACCTAACAAGATTTGTGCATTTGTGTGTTTGGATGAAAATGGGAAGGTCTTACTAAAATCCAGGTTAAAAAACAAAATAAAAGCAAAACCAACCAACTTACCAAACCAAAAAAAAACAAACAACAAAAAAACAAAAAACCCAAGCAAACAAAAAAACAAAGCTCACTGTACCAGAGATACACTTAAATGGGGAACACAGAAGCGTGTATATTTAAACTAATGAAGACTCTGACTTGAGAAGTGCTGTATCAGGTCTCTAAATATCTGAGTAAGGCACTTTTCTAACACATTTTCATTAGCTTTTCCAAGTCATTTGTGTCTTTAACATCTACTGTAAACTTGACAGTTTCCAAGAGGTAAAGATGATTGTTCAGCTCCAGAATGGGCTGCATGCAAGGGAGCTCCCTGCACAGGTGGCTGTGGTCATACTGAACGTCGTCTGTGAGCTAAACAAACAGGACAATTTTTCAACTTTGGATGGTGTCACTTTTGGTGTCCGGTGCACAGGATAAGAAGCAAGTGTGATCTAAGGTCACTAAGCAGCAAAACTGGCTACAGTAACCAGAGGAAATATTTTGGAGTATACTTATTTACTCACTAGTTCTACCTTCTAGAAAATGATTTTTATTATCTTCCAATTTTAAACAATACAACAGTTCAATGGTTGAAAAACTGCTGTGTGCTTTCTGAACCAAAAGTAAATAATTATACTTATTGTTGTTGGTTTTTTTTTTTTTTTTTTTTTTTTCATGATTGTCCAAGAACAAAAGGGAATTATTTTCCTCATGGAAAATTAGGATCCATTGAGATAGCTATTTTCATTGACCACAGTGTCGTAAATATTTCTTCTGGGGCATAATAGCTGCAATTATCTAGAGGCTGTCAGATAGTATTTTGGTAGCTGCACTATAGTTACTATACAAATATTGCAGCAGGGACTTCATTATGATTACCTGTTTTCTGGTGCTTATAACTTCCAAAAAGTGGGGAAATTAATCTTTTTTTTTTTTGAATTCTTTCTTTCTTTCTTTCTTTCTTTCTTTCTTTCTTTCTTTCTTTCTTTCTTTCTTTCTTTCTTATTCTACAGCACACAATGTACTTCCTGAAAGTTTGCTGAAATTCTTCTTGGTTAAATTAACAGTTCATGGGGGAAAAAAAAAGATGAAATTTCATGCTTTGCAAGCATTTTCTAGCACATCTCTTTGCTATTGTAGGATCTGAAAATTGATTCATTTCTAATGGTCATTCCGGGCTTGGTAATAAAATACCCAGGAGGTCAAGTTTGCCTTTGATGAGGCAAAAAAAAGGGTAACTTAGCGAAAGTCTTTGTGGTACAGATATTTAGACACACATAAACTAGCTCAGAAAATGTAGCTTGACCACCAGCAGCAACAGAGCCATGTTGGTACAAAATTCCTTTAGTCTGGTGAGCCCAGTTGTGCTTCTACATATTGAATCGAGTCCACCCAAAAAAGACACCTAAATAAGCAAGAACAACAATGGGTACACCTGGAAGAAAATGCTGTCTTGCATCTGCAGGGCTGTTTTAGAGGAATATTTAAGATGTACAGGCTTTGTAATCTGGTCTGGTCAGGAAGGAGCTGAAATGGTCCGTCTTGTTCCAGTTCCAAGTAGGTTCATAGCACCAATTTCTCTCCTTTGTTTCAGTGATGGGGAGAAGGAAACTTTTGCCTTAAGAAAACCCCCACTAGCAAGCTAATGCATTTTAACTCCTTTTTGCAACGAACCTCTCACAAGATGTGGGAAAATATATTCATCTCTCTCATCTGTAACCTCCCTAAACTGGACTTTAGTCTGCAGGAGAAGTCAAAGTGGGACTTATTGCCAGACACAATGCTCATCTTTCACGTGAGGGATTAATTTCATCATCCTGGAAATTACTCTTAAGCAGATTTAAAATTTCATCAGTTAGCTTTTACAGACACTAACACCAAGTTGGAAAGCCTTAACTCATGATCTGTTTGGTCATCACTGCTGTCATTGCTGGCTACTACATTTGAGATGCTTGGACATGGCATGATTTCTGGATTCTTGGCTGCACGGCTCTTTAATACACAGAGAGCTTTTCAGACAAATGCACATTTACCAGTTTGACTTGAGCCAATCTGCCATGCTTGCACATCTAAGATTGTGGGCTTTATGACACTGTCTCTGTGAAAACTCTTATGAGAAAGCAAAATGCTGTTCACAGGAAAAAAATAAAAGTTGCATATCCCGTCAGCAAGACAAACCAGCTTGACTTCCTGCTGTCACTCTGCTGGGCATTATGACTCAAAATATACTCATTCAGCCTGCTGTGAAGGAAATACTGAAATCTGATTTCTCACACTAGCAGCAGCAATATATTTTGAAATAAAAGAGCTCATCCAAAGCCAGGTCTCCACAGGGTGATCTCATTTTGTGGTCTTTTTAAAGAGTTTGGGTAGGAAATGCACCACAATTATAATTAAAAACATAATGTTTCTGCCATAGCTGTCCGACTTAGAAGCTGTCTGACTTCTTGGACTATTGTTCGTGTTTCTCATGGTGTTAGGCAGAACATTGCCATCAATGGCTGCCATATTTATCCCCCTAACACAAATAGCAAATTTGAAGACTAGCAACTGGATTTGAAAAAGACAATGCTGGAGATGAGATTAGGCTGTTCATGCGCTGTTATTTCCGTGCAGCATCTGTTGCCAACCATTATCCCTAGAGGGCCATCATCCCACCAAATTGTGCCTGGCTGCTCCACCGATGTGCAGAAGACAGTGTGCACTCCTGGCATGGGAGCTGGCAGTTTGCAGAGCCTCCCTGTGTAGCCCAGGATCCAAAGGAACAAGGAGCTGGAAGGAAGTCAGGAACAATGGCAGGACTTCTCTAAACATGTCACCCATATTAATCAGCTGCTGTAACACTTTGAAAACTATATGTTATAGAGACTGCCCCTTGCAGTGGGTATTAAAAGTGCAATTCTATAAATAGAGGCAGCATTGTAATGCATAGGCTGCAGAGTTAAGCGCAACCTTAATATGTGTCAAAATCTCAAAAATATCAATCTTTGCTTGCAGTAGCTTAGATCATGACTTTAAAGAATTTTGCTAACACTAGACTTTTAAAATATTGAAAATCTACAATAATCTGATTTTTCTCACCATTACCCCTGAAGCAGTGAAAAACTAACTCAATTATGAGTTAACAAGAAGCATAATATTCCAAATGCTCTTATTAAACTCATAAATATATATTTAACAGTCATCAACCTATAAAAGGGCCCACCCTTTAAAAAAATCCAATAAAATATCATTAATCCTATTTTGGTTTTCACAGCATATTTGCCATCAATGTCTTCTGCAGTTCATAAATACTAGTGGCCTTTGTGTTTATTATTGCACTGAGAGATATTTATTGCCTTCAATACTGGAAACTGAAATGAGGTCAGCACTTAAATATATTCATAGTATCTCAATTCTCTGATGTAATAAAGTTGCAGCATGTGAAAGCCAAAGTCAACAGCCTGGTCTTTTCCTAACTTTTGCTGAAGAATTATTTTACACTTGGATTCTTTGATACTACATTTTTCAAAATCTAATCCAAGAATAACTAAGGAGCAATCTACAAATTGGAGGGAAATGGTTAAATGGTGATGTTTGGCCCATGTGCCACTTCTGAGAGGCTCAGCTGCATTTCCCATATATCTGTTGCATCTCATAACTTGTGCTGGAAGGGGAGCTCCCATGTAGTGTAAATGTTGGCTTGCTGTGGCTGACAGGGACATGGACAACCTACTGAGGTTTAAGATAGGCTATCTTTCCCTTATGAACTATTCCTGGATCTTCATATGGCTTGTGCTTGGAAGATTTTGACTGTGTTAAGATTTTGCAAGGCAGAACATTGGATCAGAGGAGAAGTTCAGCCCAAACAAGTGAGGGAATGATTAGCACATTGCCTTTTTCTGAATATATGGTGTTCTCATATTGCTGTTTTTTATATTTCCACTCACAACTCTCAGGATGGATTTGATTTAATATGCACTAGTCTCATGTGTCCAGGAGCCATCAAGTCCTCAGTGGCTGCATTATAAAAGTGACCAGCTAGGGCAAATGGGGCATGAGTGGCATTTCTGGAAGTCATGTCTTCTAGTAAGGAGCAGGCTGCAGAACATCTGGAAAGCCTAAGCAAATGTGCAAAATTCTTAAACGTTGCCAGGGCAAGATCTTGAGTGAAAAAACAAGGACATGTTTGGAAAAACCCAAATGTATGATAGCATTAAGTATAATAATACAATCTCATAGGTGAATAAAATAACATTGCTCTCTCCCTTTCTTGTTATATAAAGTTTTTTTTTTTCTCCTGTCTTTTTATACACAAGTATCCCCCCCCTTTATATATATATATAATTTTTATATATATTATATATATATATATTATATAATTTATTATATATATATATATATATAATATTTTCTTTTTAAGATGATGATGGTGGGATCATAGAGCTGGTGCAGGGGAGGAAAAGTTCTTTGGGCATCTTGCCTACTGCATGAAATGAGACTGCTGAGGGGGTTCCAGCAAGGAGCAGGGAGCCTGCAGCTTTCTGAGGAAACAGCCTGATTCAATGGGGAGCTGCCGGCTGACTTTCAAGGGAAACATACAAACCACCCTGGAAACAGATGGGAGAGAGGTTTTTTTTTTGATGCAAAGTAGGAATCCATTGAATTTACTGTTACCATACCTGGAAGGGAAAGAATACCTGCAAGGATGCAGTGAGCCATGGAAAGCTGAATATAAATCTTTTTAATTTCTAGTCCTTCTCTTTTAGTTACTTTGAATTTTCTGTCTTCCTGGCTATTTTGAGGTTTAAAGTGGTTTGTTTTTCTTTGAGGAGCTCATTATAAAAAGTAGGTCTGGGCACATCCACCTCAAAGTCATGGCTGACTCACTGGGCCATTACATCACTCTCTTTTCCGTAATGGAGTCATGCAAAGGGAGACTTTTGAAGGTGCATGTCTTTTAGGATTCTGGCTCTCAACAATGTTCAGTGGATTGAAAATCTGCTTCATATCTGAAGGAATAACATTAAAAATGACTGCTTCTGTTGTATTGTTTTGTGCTGAGTCAATGACATTCCAACGACATTTTGCGCAATGCCCACTATACACAATATTATAACTATGACTTTTGTGACACCAACTATAGAAGCTCTTTAGTTGAAAACCCAATGAGTTACCTGGCTGTGGAGATAAACTCTTTGCATAACACACAGTTTGGATGTAGTAACAATCTTCTGACAGATCTTGTTTGTTCAATCTGGCTATTTCAGCATTTGTTTCCCAACTCCGGAACACCTTTGCAATGCAGAAATTTAAAGAAATCTCTGACATGGCTATGAAATGGAGATTTTACTCTCATTTTACAGGGGAGGAACTGAGGCAATGGAAGACATATTCAAGAATTTAGGAAGTTTACTGCTAAAGTACAACTGAATTTAGGTTTCCCAGTCTCACGCCTGAGCTGAGACAATTTTCTCATCTTCTATATGTTTATCTGCTTGGTTAACAAAGACAGGGTTTTGTTGCTGATAGCTTTCTGAAGGATGATAGATTTATTTCAATAACTGACAGGTTATGTTTTTATCATTTGAATACTTTATGTTAAGTATTAATTGATATCTACATAAACGTGCTCTGTCAAATACAGCAGACACAGGTACAGACAAATATATCAGACAAGTTATGGAGTGCCCCATCCTTTCCTGTATTTGGCATATTACATGTTCACACAAAACTAGGCATGTTCTGACACCCCAAATCTGTCTCTATGTCCTTAAGGAATTATTTGCATTTCAAATGGAGAAACTGTGGGATGTATCCTTATGTCTGACAAAAATGTCTGTCTGGAAAACTGACTAGGAAGGTCATAATCAAAACCTTGTGTGAAGATTTGTAAAGAACTCAATAAAGCTATCACTATTAGTTAATTGTTAAAAGCATTTGGCAATTTTTGTTTGCTTTACAAATCACTTCCTAGTGATTTGCAGAAAGAAGCAAGACATCTTTGTATTTTTTCCTAATCCAGTTATCAGGAAGTGGAATTTACATTTTTGTCAATCAAGGTTTCAAGACAACATGGCCCACTTATTGTCAGTATTTAAAAATAAGATAGTTTGAAAAACCACAAATCATTTCATTTTTTCTTCAGAATGCCTCTGAAATAAAGGGAAGTGATGTATTGGTCTATGCAGCCATCAGTGATTTTATCAGATTATGCAATGATATAGGAATTGTAATATTTGTTGCAACTGAAATGTTGTCAAATATACATATAATAATTGTGTCAGGCTCCTTAAACCAACAGAGCATTTTGGATTGCTGTAAAATACTTTGATATTAGTGGAAGGTAAATAAAAACAGCACAATATGCATTTTCAGTACATCCAATAAGCTCCAGATCAGATAGGCTGCCATTTCATAAGCACAAGCAGGCTTATGTGTAGCAATTACAAAGAGTAAACTTCACACCTACCTTGAGAAAGAGACTGGCCCAAGGCCATATCATCTTTGACTGAGTTTATTTTAGCTAGATAGAGAAGCAAAAAAGTAAATTGTGTACTTCAGCTGAAAACAAACAAACAAACAACAACAACAACAAAAACACGTTGAATTGCAGGAATTCTTTTAACAACTGAAAAAAGGAGACAATTGGGTTCAGGGAGATGACATTTTTCAAAGGGCCTCTAGCAATTACCATCTCTCTATTCCCAATTGCATGTTTTAACTAAGAAACCACTCCTTTTTTTCATAGTATGAACTCAGCAGTTTAAATAGAATATGATATTGACAGATGCCAAATTTTTACCATAAAAGCTTGCTTTCAGATTAGGGCAGAAACCTGGGTTTCATGGTTTCTAATAGACCATAATAATGAAAAGACCTGCCAGAAAGATGAAAAAGTGGCATGGAAACAAAGGGAAGAGATGTTCCATTAAGTGTCTGCTGTGTTTGTGAATATGTTTTTACTTGTGTTGGGGCTATCTATGGATGCATCTCCTTCAACTAAAGCAAAAACATGTGGCTGTGACTGAAATACATTTTTTTTTGTAATAGTGAAAGAGTAAAAATTAATATTATCACTGCTTCTGCACTGAGCATGGGTCAGTCCTACACTGACACTGTCCCTATTTTCAGGGGTGGTAGCCACAAGTCTGTAAAATAAACTTGTGCCATGGATCCAGCCACAGGGTTGGATCTGATACATTGCACCCATATAGCCTCTGCTGAATGGCCTTTTAGTGATGAACCTCCACATGCACAGCCATAATACCTAGTTTTATCCTTGTCTTGTTTCAGTCTGTCTTGGTTTCCTTTTGTATATGGTGTCAAATGGGACGGGATTTTGCACTGTCCCTTGGTCACTCTGCTGGAGGAGGCCAGGAGCACTGTGATCACTCTGCTTTGCATTGTGTTCTGCACTATCAATAGACCTTGTATTTTAGAGATTTATAGAATCATAAAGGTTGAAAAAGATCTCCAAGATCATCTGGTCCAACGGTCCTCCTACCACCAATATCACCCACTCAACCATGTCCACAAGTACCACTTTCAACCTTTCCTTAAACAGCCTCAGGGATGGAGACTCCACCACCTCCCTGGGCAACCCGTTCTAATGCCTAACTACTCTTTCTGAGAAGAAATTTCTCCTAATTTCCAACCTGAACCTTCCATGGTGCAACTTGAGGCAATTCCATCTTGTCTTATCATTAGTTATCTGCGAGAAGAGGCTGACCGCCAGCTCCCCATGGCTTCCTTTCAGGTAGCTGTAGAGAGCAATTAGGTCTCCCTTGGGTCTCCTCTTCTCCAGATGAATAAAGTTTATTTCTCCATTTCTGCTGTGAAGAAAGGTTTTGATACCACATGGGGAAACAGCCTGCATATATCCTTGACTTCATGTCTTTCACTCAGTGGACTTGCAGGAGGAATGAAAGCATTGTTGCTGTGGGTTTGCTCTGAAGAGTAACCAGATTCCATCCCACCACCCCAGCCAAGAGTGAGGCCCCCATGGGGCAGCCCCAGGAACCTCTCTGGGGATGGGGCTGCTCAGTGACCAGGCGTGCTTCAGGTCCATGGGTGGGCCTGGCTGGGAAGGGGCCATGACTAGGCAAAGCAGGCCTGTGGGGAGCTGGAGACCAGCCCTGCTGAGGCCTTGCTGGGGCTGGGGCTAATGGGACAGGGGCTGATGGGGCAGGGGCTGACATGGGGTCCTGGGTCTGGGCAGGTGAGAGCCTGGGAGCCCCTGGAGGGTGGATAGGGAGAGTCAGGGCTATTGGTGCCCTCCATGCCTGGTCAGTGTGCTGTAGTGAAGTGGTAAACATGTTCAAAGTGCTTGTGCGCCTGCTATGGTGATTTTGTGTTAAGAAGGATTGTGTATGGGAAGCAAGGAAAAGGGCAGTAGTGATGTTCCAGGGCATGACATCTTTCTCTATGCTTTATTTAGGTAGAAGCACTACCACAGGGAAAGGGCCAGTGCACCTTGAGAGGCCCCAGCAAACAGCCCATTTGGGAAGAGACCAGACCCTGGGGAAAGCTCTTCATCTGCTGCTGCTTAGTGATCCAAATGGCAAGTAAGCACAGTGGGTGGAGGAAATATGCAACCGTTGGACCATGGTTACCAGCAGGCAGAAGAAATGTCAGCAACAGATGATGCAAGGATTACTGGAAATGGTATTTTTCTATTATCATACAAATTACATTGTGACATTTTCTGTTATATAAATGAAAATTTGTTCTGGAATTGCCAAGTATTAGGATTGCATGATTACTTGTAGCCTGACATGAAGCTGTCTGCCTTCAGCATTCTTAGCAATTGAGACCTAATTGGCATCTATCTGTTAGACATATGAGAGAGTTTCTTCAGTATGTCTTGAGTCGCTAAACAAGTCTTTAAGTTGCAGTTTTGCTACCTAGAGCCTGTCAAGGCTGTCCATTGGTTGGCAGTCCCAAGCTCAGCTCTGTTTTCTGCAGTTTCTTAGCATAAACTGTGATCTTTGTTCTTTGGACTGGTGGTTTCCTCTTTTCCTGTCTCTAGCCTGGCCACAACCTGCAGCAGCTGAGTCTGCACTGACTCCTGTGCTTGTAAGTTCTTCTTGAAGGTTCATTCCACTTTGTTACCTACAAATTTGGACTGGAGCATGGCTCTCTGGGTGTAGCTCACACATCCACACATTCTGAGGCAGTTCATTTCTTGGTTATGTTCATTCCATCTGCTGGTCTTGTTTATTTGTTCATTCCTGGCTAAGCCGCTCCGAGGAAGAGTTTATGCCTCCAAATTTGTTGCAGAAGGGTGGAATTATTGGGCATACTGCTAAAAATAAATAACTGTCTATCTAACATATGACAGGAACTTTGTGAAACTTCCTATGAAAGCCCCTTTATGCTCTGTTTTTCAGTCAGTTTGGATGCATCTCCTTTATATGGTTTGATTTGACAGTTTCTGCTGACACTTTTTTTCCATGAGACATTACTATTGTATGTGCAGAGATGTTTACCATAAACACACTACAGAAAAATACACTTTTTTGGGGGTGATCTACACTTAAAATTTTGAAGCCTTTCAAAATACATTGTCTCATTCCAGCCTGCTTGAGAAAACACCTAGCACTCTGTTTGTCAATTCTGATGTAGGATGTCCATACTTTCTTGGTTTTAAGAAAATTTTTCTTAACCTGTGCAATGTTAATTTTACTAGATACAGACTATGCTTTACTAATGTCTACAGCTACTGAGAACAGCAAGAATTGTATTCACCATTTGGACTCAAACCTGTGGGGATGTGACTTTTATCATGTCTGTTGTTTGATCAGTATTGGCGGAAACAGTAGTAAACAGGTAACACTGACAAATATCAATGTCTTGCCTTTTTTTTTTTTTTTCAATAGTACTCTTGCTGTTTTAAAACTTAAAGTATTTTTATAGTACTTTTTTTTTTTGGGGGGGGGGGAGGGGGAAGGGGCAGATTGTAAATGCCAGTTCTGTGTATATGGCTGATATACAGTTGAAAGCAGTGGACTTAAACAAGGGTAATAGTGTAATTTATTAAATCCTCCTTCTCTGCTACATGAATTCAGATGTCTTAGTTAAGGTTTTACAGCCTTCTGAAAGTAAAATGTGAAGCTGGCAACACTTACCTGATTTATACATTTGACTTTGGGCAAGGCTATCAACTGCTTATTTCAGCTGGAGACTGATTTACTCAGATTTCCTCTGTTAACAGACTTGCATGAACTTTAACTGAAGTTCTCTTTAAACTGCAAGTTCTGTCCTCTTTATTGCTGGTGTGAAAGCCCCTGCCTAGGAATTGGATGGAAGGTGTTGTAGATTGTTCCACTCTCATGTACAGCCTCAGGTAGGCTTTGCTACAGTCTCTGAGCACGGTGTTGGTTATCCAGCATTTGCTGTGCTGGAAATACAGACCAGTGACTAAATCATTTGAGTATTTGTAGCACAGATTTCAGACATTACAATATGAAATAGTTACATGGAGCACATCATAATGAATGTCATAATGAATCAGACCGGTGTTTATTTAGGCCACTGTTTTCTTCAGATGGGGCAAGAGTTCCAGTTTAGGAATGCAAGTGATCATGTAGACCACTTTTTGTAGTATATCACATGTCTCTACAGTGCTAGTTGTATTAGTGTTATAGAGGGGTTTATTGCTGTCTACTCCCATTAGTTTCCGTTTGTGGACCTAATGTTTGTGAATTTGTTCAATCCCTTTTGAACCTGCTGATACTAAATGCTTCACAGTTTTTTTAAGCTGTAAGCCCCAGAGGTTTGTTACCTTCTGTGTAAAATATGCTATTTAGTCTATTTACATAGATGATTAGATTTATCGGGGAATGTTAGTTTGCTGGATCTCATTAATAATCTTTAGATTCATTGTATCTGAAAACTTCATGACTATTTTTAAAACCTCTGTTTTATTGCTTTCCTTTATCCTTCTCTTCATAGCAAAGTACCCTTGCCATAAAAACAGCCAATGGTGTTATGGGCTGTGTTAGGTGAAGGTTCACCAGCAGGTTGAAGGAGATGATCCTTCCCCTCTGTTGAGCACTGGTGAGGCCAGACATGGAGTGCTGCTCCCAGTTCTGGGACCCCCAGTACAGGAGAGACATGTGGCTACTAGAGAGTCCAGGGAAGGGCCACAAAGATGATGAAGGGACTGGAACATCATCCCTATGAGGAAAGGCTGAGAGAGCTGGGGTTATTTAGCCTGGAGAAGAGAAGGCTCAGGGGATCTTGTTGATGAATATAAATACCTGAAGGGAGCATGCTAAGAGCATGGAGCCAGACTATTGTCTGGACATGGTTCTGTGCAAGTGTCTTTTGGTGGCTCTGCTTGAGTGGGCGGGTTGGACCAGATGACATCCAGAGGTCCCTTACCACCTACCTGTCCCATAATTCTGCGAAGGCCCAGGCTTTTACATCCCTCCATTCCCTTGACCATTACAGTTGCCTTTCTCTCATCACTTTTGAGACATGGAGACAAGAACAGAGGATTTTGTTAACACTTTGAATACCCATATGCATAGAATCAAAGATTTTAGAGAACTCCCAAAGACTGCAAGAACTCTTTCCTGAGTGGTGTCTGAGTTCAGCAACATGTAAGCATGGCTGAGATCTGCTTTCAGATACAGCTTACTCTTTGTTTAATTATGTTTAGCATTAAAGGCTGATGCACTGATCTTCTCTGTGGCCTTATCATTCTTGTGTGGCTCTTTAGCTAACAAACTGACATAGTTCTTGAAGTGGAGAGAGGATATTTGACACAACTGGGGCTGGTGCAATTCTGCAGTTAAAAAGCTGGTAGGAACTTCTTGCATCTTCTTGGACTGATTCTCTGGTTGGAAGATGCCACAACAGCCTGAAATCACTGAGTTTTGCCTTAGAATTGATTTTTCTCCCTCATAGAATCATATGTATCACAATAAAAAACATTATTCTAACTTTCTGCCTATATTTTTTTGTGGCGAATTTCTATAGATTTTCCCTTGGGTTGCCATTTTTCTTCGACTCAAAAGACTGTTCTTTCATTTTAGCATTTATCCTCCAGTTGAATTTGTAAAGAGATACTAACTGTCCTTCTGCTCTCATGTTAATATACTGGACAAGATCAGGTCTTCTAGTCTCCCTTAGTAAGACAGGCTTTACCAGGTAACTTGTCATCCTAGCTACCTTTGCCACGTATGTTATTTCTGAGTTTTTCTTTAAAATGTTTATAAGTTCAATTATAACTTGAGAGTTGGAGTTGGACCTTTTTTGATGTTTTAGCAATGTTGTTTTAAATAATCCAAAATAAACTGCTATAGGGATAAAATAATACATGACATAACTGTTTACATCTGAAAGGATATAACAGACAATAAGTCTTCTTCCTTCCCTCCTGAGCTATGTCTCAAAATAACCACTGTGTATTTCAGGGCCTAATAAACAGTGAAAAGAAACAGAAACATATTTAGAAGATGGAGCTCTCTATTTGTTACTTTCATGCTTGGTAAAGAATGTAGTCTGAAATCACAGCAGAAAATGTTGGCTTTTTGTTGTTGTTGTTTTTGTTTTTAATCTGGAAACCATCCAGATGGAACGTGATGTAAACAAGGGAGAGACTGAGAAAAGGAAAGTAAATATTACTAGCTTTTCCTGTCTCTCCTTCTTGCTTTCAGCACTTACATCCCTTTCTGGAAACACACAGGAATGATGGACCATGGTTCTTCTACTTTTTTTTTTTATTTTTTTATTTTTTTTATTTTTTAATGTGTGCATTTGATTATTGCAGTTGCTTTCTTGCACCACTTGTGTTATTAGCTGCTTACATGCAATTAATTGCAAGTCTGCAATCTCTACATTGACAAAAAACATTTTCTGTAAAAACTTGTGAAATTCCATGAATTTTAACCCACAGAATGAATGCATGATTAAAAATAGTTAGTTAAATGTGAGAGTAATATGGTCATTAAGCATATAAAAATAACCAACCTGAAAGACTTCAACCCAGCTTGGTTGCAGATCGGTTGCAGTAGGTAAGAACACTGAAAGGATTGTAGGCTTGCCTAAAGAAGCTATATTATGCTAAAAGATTTATTTGTCCTGAGCTCCATAGTAGCCTACCTGTTTGCATCCCAGTAAGACTTTAAAGTTAGTTCATGTATTTTTCTCTTATTAGAATGTAGATACATTATCTCCTGATATTGTCTTTTCTTTGACTTTCTATTACTTGTATACATGGCCTTGAATGTACTGTAATAGGACTGCTGCCCCTCACTGAACTATACATTAGGAAAATTGTTTTGAATGTCAAATTTAGTCTGAATTATATCAAATTTAGTCTCAAAAAGAATAACTAGAACTTCTGTCTTTAAGTTTTTCAGATTTTTACCTCACTTCATAATAGCCCGAGCAAAATAATACTAGAAGTGCTTGAAAGGTCTTAGATGTTGGTGGGTTTTCATTTCTTACAGTACCTTGACTTTATGTTACCGTAAGAATATAGAAATATAATGCTAGAATAAGACTGTTAAGAACAAGAGCCTTACATATTTTAAATGTCTCAGAGCTATTAATGGTTTTTCTTTTCTGGTGTCATAATTCATCTATGACCTATATAGATACTGCCAATAATTCTTGAAACATTTTTGTAAGCTGTTTAAAGTCTTTACATTGTCTTAAGGTCCAAATCTATCTCAAAATATAAAGTAATGAATCAAGTGCAGTATTTAGTTACAATGTGAATATGCTAAGTAAATATAAAACTTAAATTAATTGACTTTCAGTGTTTTGTTAGCTTAACATTCAAACAGCAAGAATTTCTAGAGTGTGTTTAAATCTTCACTGAATTTTCCATAGTTACTGAAGCTTAAAGCTAATATACCATCAGCATTATATAGGAAAACAGTTCAGGTAATTTACATTTAATCACAAGTAACAAGCTTCTTTGGTGAAAGAACAATAGATTTTTTTTTTTTTCAAAACTTAAAACCTAGGCTTAATTTTAAAAGAAAATTATAAGAATTTTGATTTTCTACCAGCACTCATTTGAATCCACCAACTCTTACAGGAATTTGAGCAGAAAAATTTAAAGAAGTCAAACATTTTATTTACATAGGCTAAATTTCAGAACTGATGACCGTCATTTTCAGCTGTGCAAACTACATTCTTCATTGAGTTTCATGTTTCTTAAAATAATTTGGGCTCTTGCCTTTTAGAGTTTCTGAACGGTAATCCAGCAGCTGCCTTGTTTTTGCAAGAAAACTCCATGCAGTGAATGCCCTATGCAGTGTCAGTCAAACTGATGCAAAGTTTAAGCACTGTGGCTCTTGGATTGAGGTTGGAGGTGACCTGTTCAAATGAAATTGTATCAACATAGCCTCAAGAATGAAGCAAGCAGCCAGGCTGTCTGAGTGTGGGTGAAATCTGATGAATTATATGCTTCTTGGATTCCCTCCAGGATCCCAGTCAGTGTCAGTGTAATTTGTAAGGGCTGTGAATTCTAGAAGGAGCAACACATCATGTGCAACGTGTGTAGTTTACATTTAAAGAAGTTGGGAACGCATGAGCATTTTCTGTAGATGAAATCATTGGGATTAGTTTCTAAAGGAACAAAGTTCTCTGAATATTTGCTTTGTTATTTGTCTTCAGTTAAAGCAAAGGAGCTTATCACATTTAAAGTTACCTGTTTGATTTGTGTCAAACTACTATAGCAGTATCCAAAATAAAATAAAATAAAATAAAATAAAATAAATTGAAAACTGAAGTCTCTGGAACCCATGTTTGCACTGCTTGTAAACTTATCAAGAGCATTAGCTGGCTCAAATAGTGACTATGCTGGCATGTAAATCAGATTAGATCCATGCTTCTGAAAATATGAGCTTAGTCCCTTGCACCGTCACAGACACTGTCTATGGGTGGCCTCTCTCTGTGCTGCTTGGTATCAGAATGCCCCTGCAGGGTTATGAGGCTGTGTAATTAGGTGGAAAGATTTGATAAATGTATCCAGGAAAGCAGTGAAATGGATATAGCAATAGGAATTCTACTTTGCCTCTATGCTTCTGGTTGAAGTAAGTGTATTTGGAGTGTGACAGCAGCATGAAGTCAATATGAATGCCTAATTAATAAACTGTTAATTCTACAAGAAGGTGTTCAGGATGTTTTTTCTCTAAAATTTGTTTGCTCAGGAATGGGGTTTGCTGCTTCAGGGTCTTGGGTTGCTGGGAAAGAAGAGCAGAGAGGTCAAACATATCACGAGAGGTTGACTGTAAATGGCCACAAGGCAGGCAGACTTTGTTGCTTCAATATTACAACCATACTGTGCTAATCAGATTTTGTAGGCAGAGCAAGAGACAATGCATTTGGATGTTACTAGCATAGTAAATACAAATATTTTGTGGTAGTGTCTAGAATGACGTTTTTCCACATCCCAGCAGGAGCTCATATTAGACAACTGTTATGTTTACATAAGTACTCATGATTTATCATCCAAAACAGGCAAAAAAGAAATCATGAAAGGAAAATTGTAGCTAAGCTTCAACGAATGATCAAAGTTGCCACCTATCTGTATGATTATGCACAGCAGTAAGAGAAAGAATGCAAATTGGAAAAAACACTTTATCTAGTGTCATAGTTTATGTAAATATTTTCATTTTGTGTTCTTCTTCAATGAAATCATGGTATTGTAACAGTGAGGACTGAGAAGAAATGTGAAAACTGCTACACAGGTACTTGAGAAGGAGAGGAGGTCACTGTTATGATGTTCTTAAAAATCTGCTGATCAGGCAAATGATCTAAATTTATTTCATGGGAGATAACTACTGAACTTGACTCTCACAGTAAAACTTTTAAATTTAACTTAGAAAAGCTTGGGAAAAGTAAGTTAAACTTACTCATCTACCATTTTTTTGCAAATAGGTTTACATGCTTTTCAGAGAATGCTGGCTTTTGGGATCTTTAGTCTTTCCATTGCCTTTTTCTTTTGTAACCATAAAGTTTATTTTATTTTATTTTATTTTATTTTATTTTATTTTATTTTATTTTATTTTATTTTATTTTTATTTTATTTGTAACAAGAAACTATTCTGTGTAAAATTTACAGACTATCCTATTTATTGACAGATTCTAGATATTCTTAGAAACTTTTACTTTTTAATTTTCTTAATAAGGAACCAAGATATAAATGTATGGTTTTGGTCTCTAACTTCAAAAATGTATATATGTCGTACTGCATTATAGCAACACACTACAGTATTAATTCATGATGCCTTTATAAAGGATATCATGACTAATACAGTATGGTTGCTCAACTCTGCACTTTCTATACACTGTTTAAACTTGTTTAAATGTTATTGCTAATGAAAACTGCTAAACTGGAAATTGTGTTCTTGGTGATATTATCTTTACTTCTGGTTGCACCTCATGCAAGTGCATATCACTGGCCAAAAGCCCTCATGTACAACAAAGAACCCATAGGTCTTGTTATCTTCTTCCTTCCCACTACCTCATCTACAATGTGACTTTCCCAGAAAAGATTTCCTGCTGGTGCTTTTCTTTGTTTCTCTGTTCTCTGTCTCTCCTCCAGGCTGGCTACTCTTGAGAATATTTGTTCCAGCCCCAAGGTAAAGAGAGTAATTTTTCTGAATGCTAACAAATCAGCCCTCACATTTCTCTTACTAACAGACAGTTCGTATTATCCAATTGTCTAGGTGTGTTTCATTTCAATATCAGACAATGTTTAGCTGATGCACTTAATTACTTTTCCTGCATGTAAAAGCAAGTACTAAATTTAAAGACAGGTTTTGTATCCATTTTCTATAAGCATTTTAATCAGCAGTTAATGAAACAACCTGTCATCAGACAGCTGTACTGCTGAAATGACATGAAAAGCAAATACACGGAGTAAGTTTGTTTGTAGGCTTTCACCTAAGTTTGGAGCTAGTGATGATTTGTTGTTTTTTCTGCAGTTTAACCTTGTTTGGTCTAGCTGGAAATCTGACAGTGGTGATGTCAGTATTTGCCAAAAGCTATACTTTTACAGGAAACTGTAATAGACATCATGCAAGGTTTTGACAAGATTTCACACAGCATAGCAGGGCAATCCAGCTCAAATTCATCATAATAAAAGCCCTCCATGCCCATTTTGGGTGATGTGCTCATAACCTTACAGATGTGGTCCATGTGTAGCTGAATGAAACTTTTCAGTTGCTGCTTTGTACAGAATGCTTGAATGCTGTGACAAATGTCTGTTAAAATGGTTTTCTAATGTGGATTTAGAGACATTAAAACATCAACACCATGTAATACAGCATAGCTGAAGGTCACAAGGCATCAGAAAGCACAGAATCAAGTATCCCAGCCTTCACAAGATTTTTTTTTTTCCAAAACCATTTTAGAAGTGGGACTCTGCCACTGCATTCTGTAGAAGAGAAAAGGATGAAAGAGAGGGAAGAGTTCCATAGCTACTCAAAGTGGAAAGGAATGATCTGGCCCCATTTTACTTGCAGAATTACAAGTGTACATTTGCCTCCACTGGGATGGTGAAAAGACGTGTGGGCATGGGTTATGAAGGAGTTATAGGCCCTTGTTGTTCCTGTGGCTTCTCTCAGAATTGTGTGGCCATCTGATGTCAATTCTCATCACCTGGAATAGTGGTGACCACTAATCTGTGCATTAAATACTCCTCACATCACTTCCTTATTCCTAAGGATATAGTTTTTCTCTGCTCTAAAATGTTGTGTGCCTTCCAAGCTTTCTCAGTGTCTTTGTCTTCCTTTCAGAAACTTTCTTGTCAAACTGCTTTCAGTTTTGAAAGCAGATGCTTCATGTCCAGAGAAGGGCTACGAAGCTGGTGAAGGGTCTGGAATACAAGTCTTATGAGGCCTGGGAAATCTTATGTGGCTGAGGAAACTGGGGTTGTTTAGTCTGGAGAAGAGGAGGTTCAAGGGAGACCTTAGTGCTTTCTACAACTACCTGAAAGGAAGTTGCGGAGAGCTGGGGGTCGGCCTCTTCTCACAGATAACTAGTGATAGGACTAGAGGGAATGGCCTCAAGTTGTGCCAGGTAAGGCTCAGGTTGGAAATTAGGAGAAATTTCTTCTCAGAGAGTGGTTAGACATTGGAACAGGTTGCCGAGAGGTGGTGGAGTCACTGTCCCTGGGGATGTTTAAGATAAGGTTCGATGTGATACTCTGGGACATGGTTGAGTGGGTGATATTGATGGTAGGGTGATGGTTGAACCAGATGATCTTGGAGGTCTTTTCCAACCTTAATGATTCTATGATTCTATGTCAGCCTTTTAGCGAGTTGGGGATTAGGCTCTTCTCCCAAGCACCAAGTGATAAGACGAGCAGAAATGGCCTCAAGTTGCACCAGGGGAGGTTTATGTTGGATATTAAGCGAAATTTCTTTACTGAAAGAGCTGTGTGGCATTGGAAGTCTGCCCAGGGAAGTGACTGAGCCACCATCCCTGGGGGTCTTCAAGAAATGCCTAGATTTAAAACTTAGTAGCATGGTATAGTGGTGGACTTTAGTACTAGGTTAAAGGTTGGACTAGATGATCTTAGAGTTTTTTTCCAACCCAAATGATTTTATGATTGTTTACCCATCTAAAGGGAGAATTTTGTCTTATGTTTCCCTTCCACTTTTGGTCTTCACATTTTGTTTTTCCCCCTGGAATGACAGCTGAACTTGAGTTACTGACATCTATAGTCTATGCGTAGTCTTCCTTTTCAGATTACTGGCTTCTGGTCTGCAGTATATACTGTTAGATGATTACAGCCCTAAAATCAGCCATCCAAATTCTTGTATAAAACACAGCAGTTCCACTGATGTTATTAGAAAACATGCTTCATGTGACAAACACACATTTCTATTGTAGAGATTATCTGACTTTGTATTTATTTATTTATTTATTTATTCAGAGAAGACAACTAGAGCAAAGAAAAAGGAAATAACTTGAGCAAAGAATCAAACTTGCAGGGCCAAAAAATCTTCCTGTGTCTTAAATAAGGATAATCAATTACATCAAGGGTGAAAGTAAACGTATCTGCAGACTCCGGTCTACAATGAATGTTTAATATAGGTTCATATGCTGTGTTTTTTCACTGTAAGAAGCCATTTGGCTTCCAGTAATATTCTAAGAAATGTGAGTACTAAAGTATAGCTGAGATTGTTTGTTAAACAACATCTTCCTCTTTCTCTTCTTTTCCACTTGCTACAGTAACAGTGTTTGCAAGACATGTGAAGGGTTTAGAAAAGTTTAAACCAAGTCACCCTTATTAACTGTGAGTCTGCTGATTCTGAATTATTACAGATTGCACTCTTTATTTCAGAAACATTTTAACTCAGCACCTCATTTCTACCACCGTTTTCTATTACTTCTCTGCTTTGAAAATTATATGAAAGAGTGACCTGTGTTTTATATATATATATATATATATAAAATAAATTTATATGGTAAAAGATCAGCAATCCACTACAGTTGCAGTATAACTGAATTGCTGCAACTTTGTATAGATGACCATGCAACCAGAACATTTTGCTGACAGCGATCTTTTAGGCAACTGAATTTGCTAAATGTACAAAATGCAGGCCAATCACTCTTCAAATGTTTTGACCTACTTTCCCCTTGAACCCATTCCAAAATAATAATAATAAAAAAAAACTAAGGAGGGAGCAGATTACACAGCTCTGCAATTTCACTGATGGGAATGTGAATGCCATTAAAGTAAAAGTGCTTCCTGCTGGCAGACCAAGTATGTATTTGTGTGGTTGTAACTTCTCAATACTCATTCAGATTTTGGGAGAGATACAAGGCCAGGGAAGGACACTTATTCTGACTTAAACATGGTCCTTTCAATTTAGCATGTCATTCTATTATGTTTCTCTTAATTCATCTGTGTGAAAATGCACACTATGGAATCTAGACTGGTTTATAAAGTTGAGTCCAATTTTCACATGGCTTAACTTAAATTCGGAAAGCCTTTTTCTTATAGCAGTTTGTAATTTCATTTAGCTGGTGAGTCATTACTGATTCCCTTTTATATTTTCTTACGGCTGTCTTCCTGGATATTCTATTTTTTGTTGATTTAAGAAAAAAGTGACATAATTCAGTTGAACTTCTCCCTTTGTTCTTTTCTTTCCATTTTAAAATATTTCCTTATCTTTGGGATGACGTGTGTGTGTGTGTGTATAGAGGTGTATGTTTGCTCAGAGGTATGTTTAAAAAGCAGATATGTAGCCTTCTGGTTTTTAAGCCCTATGTAAACCCCTGCAAGATAGGAGCAGGGTGATTTTGTCTGATTTTGTCTGTTCTGAAAATCCTTAAAAACCCTGTTTTACTGGCAGAAGTATTAATGAGAGTTAAAAAGAGGAGAGCGAGTTGACAGGAAGAATTAATCCCTCCCAGTCCAAAACAAAACAAAACAAAAAAACAGATCTGCTGCATTTCCTTCCTTTCAGCATCATATAAATTGTAAAATTTCAGTGTTCCTCCCTTCGTTTACCTTCCCTAGACCCTCAGGAGAGTTACTCTGTCATTTCCAGTAGGAAGATGATTTGCATAAACCAGTTCCTTTTCATGATTAGATTCAGGAAGTCAGAATTATAATCTGATGGTGTTTTGCTTTTGTCTTGGAAGTTGTTAAATTGTGTCATTGGGCAACCTCTAATCACATTTCTAACCATATACGGACAAGTATGGGACTAAAAATGAAGGCTGTTTTTGCATTGGAGAAGTTCTACAGTCAACTGCTTTCAAAGATGATAAATTTGTCAAGCATTTAGACACTGAAAGGCAATTGCATGCTGTTAAATGCTTTGTCTAAGTAGGGTCTGTATAAGCTAGGAATTGTCCTATAAGCATAATATATATTTTGAACAGCAGGAGTTCAAAGGGCTTAAAAATAAATTATTGAAGGAAGATATACATATGCATAATCAGTAGTGTTGTAGCTTTCCTACCAAACTAGTTTTCTGCGGACAGTGAGAGTCCCTGTGCTTCCCTTCAGTCAACAAGTAGTTCTGCTGACCTCAGTCCAAAAGAATTCTCTATTCAGCACAAACAGTCTTTTTTGCCCCTTGGTATCATAAATCCCGGTTATTAGATTACCTGACTAAAGAAAGAAGTACCTCCTACCAGCATCAGAGGGCAGTCTCTTCAAAGCAAGCACACACTACATTTTTATTTTTTTTTTGTGTTGTTGTTTTCTTTTCTTGTTTTAAATAACTAATGAGAGTGAGCACCTTCACCTTTGAACCAGACTCAGAGTGACAACTCACTTCTGGGGATGGTGTATACAATTCAATAGGTAGTGTTCTACCTTTCCTTCTCTCATTGGTAGGAAACAAATGGAAAACTGAAAAATCATCCCATCCTTTCAAAACTAGCAATTTCCTTTTTATAAGTAGGAATGCTTAAAAGGCAGCAAGTTCAACTGGGGAGTGAAAATTCCCAACAGGAATGAACATGAATGAAAGTCGGGCAAGTTGGTCCATAGTGTTTTACTTTTTAGAACACTGATAAACAGGAAAATAATATTTAGATTAGGATCCCAAATCCAGGATCTTCTTTTGGTTGTCAGTAAATATTTTTTTAATAAATATATAGTTTATTGTCATGCTGAATATATTTTTTATAATATCTTTAGTTTACAATAACTATAGTTACCATTTTTTATGAATTAGTTTAATCAAATGCAGCAAAGCTAAAACACAGGAATCACAGCCTCCAGTTGTTCCTGAGCTGATATTAATTTAATTTTATTAATTTAATTTTAAAATGTGGCTTGTGGAGCAATGCTGGCTACAAAGTTAGGCACCTTGATGTATTTTGTCTCCCTACTTTTCTTGTCTTTGCCATACTCCTTAGAGGTGGTGGCCCTTGCCTTCAGGATGGAGGAAATGTGGACTCGGATGATGGAAAAGAAACTGGAAGCATGGGGTTTTCACAGAGCTCCATCATCTGTCATTAGCTCTTTAGCACAGCTGTAGAAAAATAATTTCTTATAGCATCCAGTTTGTGTCTGTGTACATGTTCCTCCACTCTCACGATAAACTACACCTTACACACATAACATAAAATTTCTACCTGATGTGTATGGACTAAGAAAGTGAACCTACTACTCCTCTGTAGGTGTTCTCTAGGGATAAACTGTTCAATAAGATCTTCCTGTGTATAATCAGGGGAAGTATTAGGATTGTGTTTTAATATTCTCATAGTGTGCTTCTAATAGAAGCTCATGTACAATCAAGCTAGTGATTAGCATCTGCCACATAAAAAACTATGACTTTTGGCCAGACAGTTTAGACTGGGACAGCTCTATAGAAGCCATAACATCAAAGTTCCTCTTAATGCCTGACTTTATCTTAAATAACTAGATAATAAAGTTTAAGTGATGTTAAGCCTGCGAGAAGTTAGGGGTTTCATCTGGGGCCTGCTCCACTCACTCCATGCAACCAGTCCCATCCCAAGGCAAGCCATGGGCGAAGCCAGTTGCCTCAGCGAAGTAGCACAGCTGGCGCCTGCTCCCAGGGTGGCAGGGTGCAGGGAAGCCAAGGATGGTTAAGCTGTCTGCATCTGCAGCCAGAAATAAGGAAATAACGAAATTCCAAGTGAGAACAGAGTCACTGTACCGTTCCTGTTTCTTGTACGGCTCTATGTAGCATCGTAATGTTATTGGCAAGCAGTGAAACAACTCACTTTTCTTGGTAGGTGCTTTATTCCTAAGGCAATCAGCCCTGACAACTCGAGAAAACACAGTAGCTAGGCAAAACTAAACTAAGTTTTGGCACAAAAAATCACTGAGCAGAGGGGTAGGAGTGGATGGGCTGCTATTTTTCATTGCTCCAAGATGTTTAAACAAAGTTTGTAGTAGAAAGCTTGTTATGGTAAGCAGCTGTTACACCAGATTGTTAAATCTAAGATAAATCTCCTTGTTGCTCAGAACCAAATCCAAAGCCAAACTATTGATATCTGGCTGACCCTTCAGTGTCAAGTGTCTGCAACTTGCTATGTGGAGCCACTTTCTCAGTCTCTGGAGAAGGGAATGTTAGTGCTCTGTAGGTGGGCATGAGACATCTGTGTCTTGATCTCTTAAACCCTTGTTTAACATACAGGAGTCGGACGAAGTGTTCATTCCCATGCTCAGCAGTGAGCATGCCTTTGGCATTCTGTTCATCTCTGAACACCATGGAACAGGATGTGGACAAACACTTCTCAGAAAAGGATGCTCTGGCTTTTCTTTCAATCCATTTTTTTTTTTTTTCAGGCTTTGCTGCTTCTGCTCCATTTATACTGACAAACAACCCTGCAGTTGGGCTCCATGCCTCACACCTCAAGCCTCCAGCTTGTGCTTTATTCTTCTTTCCAGGGATGTTTTTCCAGTTGTAGCATGAAAAGCTAACTTTTTCAACATGCCTTTCTTGAATGATTCTCTTCCACAGATAATTTAATGCCTTCTTGAATTAGAACCCTAGAAAATAAAGAAGGATATGATCATAGAAGATCTTTCCTTAACTATATGCAGTATACGGGAATGCATTTCTAAAAGTGACAGGATGGAAGGAATAAATAGTGACTTATTCTGTATGTTTCAATTAGTTTACCCATGGTGCTTAGCTTTGACATTTAAAGACATGACAAAACTGAAAAGATCACATGCATCTTCATCCTCTGCAACTCAAAACTTTGTGTTTTGAAATCATCACAATGGCAAGTTTGGTCAGAGTGCTAGTTGAAACTGGAACATTCAGTGAGGAGGAGGCAAGTGAGTAGCATGCTGATGTAAAATAGTCTTTAAAAAAACCCCACCCTGTCTGTAAAAATGCATATTTATATAAGTACTTAGGACTGGACAAACATTTCATATTACCCTTACAAGGTCAGATTTTCATTTCTTTTGTTTTTCAGTAACACCAGAGTGTTTCACCATTGCAAGTAAAAGGTAGTTTGTGGTGCATCTTTCCAGTCTCACTGGCTTGATATATTCTCTACAGTTTTAACACTGTAATGGAATTAACACTGTAATAGGGTTTTCTATTCAGAGGCATTGAAGGGTACAAGGTAGTACTTAAAAAACAGCAAAACTAAACCCAGAAAACCTCCCTTCTGTGTGAAATTGTTCTGCACGCTTATCAGGACTCCCAAAGAATATAAATATAGTGATGCTGAATTACATCAGAGAAGTTAGCATTCTGTTTAAGGGTCCTATACCTTTAAGAAACGATCTTGATAATTTACAGCTAGTGAGACAGAGTTTTGGTACTTTCTTATTTAAATAAAGGAATTCTCATGAGAAAAAAAGAACTCTACCTGTAAGATACAATTCCCATTTCTCATATTTTATGTTCTAAATGTCACTTTCTTTTTATAATGAATTGGGCAGGAAACTCTGCCCTTTCCTTTGACTCATGCTGTAATGTACTTACAGATTAGAAACACAATTTGAGTAATGCACTACATGGCATTAAGTGAGGTTTTACCCATTCCATCACATTTATCCTAATGAAAACTTATAACTTGTGCTAATATTAGATTTTTTTTTTTAGATCATTAGTGCAGCAAACCTTGTTGAAGTTCTTGTATGGGTGTAGTTTTCTTCCATGTTAGGAATATGCTTTTGTCATGTAAAAACTAAACTCATTTATCTGCGAAAGTCATTGATTAAAATTAAGCATAAAAAGCACTTTATGAATATCTCATTTATTGTTTAGAAGGAAGTCCAAATGGCATAAAAATGGACATTGATTTTAATATAAAATAAACTGCTGATCCGAATTTAGATATTTATTACAGATGCAATATTGAGCAAGATTCTTCAGTAAACCTGGTGAATAAAGGAACTCTTCTATTTCACATAAAAATGGTTGTCCTATTTATTGCTAATTTGCATACTCGGTTGACTAGGTTGTTTTTTAAGTCATTAACATACAGAACTAAAGAAACCATTTAAGTGATATTTTATTTCAGAGAGATGTTTCACATTTTGGGCTTCTGGTACCTTGCTAATGTGACATAAAAAGGATAGAGTGGCAGGCCTGATACCTGTAAAAATGATAATCCATCTGTATGTGAAGTCTTCATTTTCACATGTTGATGCTGCTTGCTCATGCCAAAGGTATGGGATATGTCTAAAGATAAGACAATTGGAGGAGAATTGGTGGCAGCTAACTTTGGCAAAGTTATGTGGCCAGTTTCCCTTTGTAACAAGTAGTAAAACATGGTCTCTGCCAGACAAGAATTTGGAGAAGGAGGAATCTAACTACATTGTTTGAATTATCCTATACAGTTACAAATTGAGGTTCAGGAGAGTTTTTGGTCATTACACTTCTCAATTTTTTCTTGAGACTATCTGTGTCAGTTTCTCTTCTCTTTCATAAGGTAAATATATGACTACTGTCTTTGGAATTAACTCTTGCCATCTGAGACCATTATTTTGAGAAAGGGAAAGGAAAAAGCAAAAAGAATAATAGAAAACCACAGAAGCTCTTAGCTGGGTCAAAAATTGTTGGGGATTTTTTGTTTATGGCAAGGTTCCCTATCCTTTGGAAGACATTCCCACTGAATGAAGAAGGCAATTCTTTTCCTTTCTTTGCATGAGGTTTGTCTTTCAGTCCTTCAGCTGGGAGACCTACTCCCACACCTAGTACATTCACGCCCTCTGCTAATCAAGTGAAGCCACCATATGTTCTGCTGCAAATGCTCTTAATTGGTCTTAAATCTCAAAAGAGCTCTTGAAGAAGCAAAGGGAAAATTTGCCATTACCTTAAGTGAGAGCAACAATAGCCTCCAGGGTTAAAAGTGGATCTATGGCAATACCACACCAGAGGCCTCTAAAGAGTAGCCTTCAAACAGAAATTTGAAGGGTGCTTTAATTGACAGTCACACTTTTTTTTTTTTTTTTTTTTTTTCCCTATTCTAGCAATACCCAGAGAGGGATTTTTATCTTTACTATCATCTTTAGCTAAGTGAAATGTTAAGAGTTCCTGGGCATGATCCAGTTCCCAAATGTCTGATGTAATTTGAGATGCCCTAGAGACTTACCTGGCTCCAGCTGCTAGTTCAAAAGGGCATGGGTCTCCTGGAGGTCTTGTCTTATATCTGTGACCAGTTTGATAACATCTGAGATCTTTTGGACATCTCAGGTGACACATGTTATCTTTTTAGGCAGCTGAACTGAGCTAGCCCTATGCATTAATAAATACAAATCTCAGTTAACATCTCCTTTTGGAATAATTTAAGTTTGTATTTGAGGTTTTACGATAAAGCCATCTTCAAAATTGATACACTGGCTTTTCCTTAATTTTTTTTTTGGTAGATGTAAACCTCTTAAATGGTACCTTTTTTTTTTTTTTTTTTTTTTTTTTTTTTTACTGATTTGCCACTAATTATGCATTTTTATATGATTTATTTTCAGTTTTGAAATACATAAAAAAAACATAAAACCAGCTAAAGTTTTGATTGGCTCACTCTAGTACATTTATTAATGTTGCTGTCAAATATTAACCTGGAGTATCTTCACTGGGACACAGCCAATAGCTTTAATGTGCAAACAGTTATGGTGCATGTATTTAAGGTGAAGGACTGTGATACATCATTGCTGTGCTTAAATTGGAAAGTGTCTGCAAACAAAACTTTAATTTCTGGAAAAACAGCAGGATGAAAGCCAAGAGTCATACAGTAATGAACTTCTGTTTAATTAAATATAATAAACTGGAAAGAAAGGTGTTTATAACTTGCTACTGAAGACTGAGCAAAAGATAATCTTATGATTAAAATTACTGGTCTGCACATCATGAATTACTTAGTTTAAATTACAGATGTACTGCAGGCTCCTCGGTCATGAGAGTGATAAACAACTGCCATACTTAATACTCGTACATATGGAGGGGTTGTACCCTGAAAGGACTGTATGTTCACTATTTTTTCTGAAGTGCTTATCAGCTTGGTTCAGACTTTTTCCACAGACGCCTTGTCTGTTGTTTGACAGGGTCAAATGCCTTTATGGCTAGGAAAGCTGCTTGGGGAATGAGAATACTGTTTTAGTGCAATTTGGTTGACCACAGTTGAAGAAAACCATGTATTATTTGGAGCATGTGACAGATGACTCTGGTGGGGTTAGAGCATCCCCTCCTGTCTGGGAAGCAGCTTGTGCCTGCCACTTGCAAGGCCTCCACAGCAGGAGGGAGGGGGGAAAGCGGCTTTGGACAAATCAAAACAGCTTTGCCTGATCAGAATCTCAAACTCACAATGATAAAAGAGGTGAGAAATCAGCCACTACAGGTGTTAGGGACTGCCCTTTCAGCCTAGTCCTGCAGATCTTTCGAAGAAGTCACTGACATGATTAATGTGAAGCTTCGTTGGACCAACTTCTGGTGTAAATAAACTCCTGGTATTATTTGCTATCTACTGTCTTGAGCACAGTAATCACCATGCTACTATCGGTATATTTCTTTCCCTTTGAATAATAATGCTCCTAATAGATTTTTTTTTTTTTTAATTCATCTATCTATCACATGGTCCCTAATGGGGCAATGCACACTTACAATGCAAATATAGTATTATTTCTATCCAAATTTTTTGAACTGTAAGAATATTTGTCTCTGGTGGTCATAATATGTGGTTTCCTCCGCTCAATAAATGACATGCAGCAACAGAAGGAAAATGTAGGAGTTCTTATACAGCTTCACCTCTCTCATCTCTCAAGACATTATCCAGGATCCAACATTTGATATATAAATTCTGTCACTAAAACCTTTCCCAGTAAAAAAAAATAAAAATAAATCCCAACATATTTCCCTATATAATTTCATTAATTTAGCATGTATTTGTGATTTTTTTTGCCTTCTTCAAAAGCCTATTTTGTTCCTTCCAATAAAAATGTCACACGACACTTATTGGGGCTGTTTATTTCAACATGACAACCAACAAACCCGACTTACTGCCTCTGCCAGTATTGCTACTGGAGATATTTCCCATGAGTTCAGTGTTTTAGATTTTGTGAAAAATGGGCCCTTTGGTGGATCTGGACCTTTCAATCAAATTTAGACTGATACATGAGAACCCATCTGACTCAGAAAAGGGTGGCATCCGTTTAGGCCAAAAATTATGCTATAAGGGAAGTCATTCTTGAAGTTTAAAATGAGGACTTAAAGTGACATGGGCCAAAATGATGACAAAAATGCTTTTACTTACAGATTCATCCAGTGCAAGTGCTGACTAGAGAAAGATAGTTATGAGGCACAAATTTGCTACTTTTGCTGGATTAATGATTGTAGTAAATATAAGAACTTCTTTTAAAGGTAATTTTTTGGAAAAAAAAAGAAAAAAGCCATCTCATAATTATAGTCCATCTTTTTCTTTAGAAGAAAAGGGGTCAAAAAGATTGATTTTTGAAATACTGAACAATTTCTGTCAGCCAAGCAGAGATCCCTTTTCCATGTTATAGTCCTGGAAGTATTTGTGAGGCAGAGTACTTCCTAATGATGTTATGATCGTTGGTGTCGTAGCTCGGCAGTTTGGCCATGCTGTTTTTTAAAAAAGGACTAGGCTAGTTCACCATCCTTTACAGTTTATTCCCCAAAAAGTCCTGTATGGATTTGAATAATATGACTATATATAATGTAGGATTTCTGTGGAATCTGTTTGGTATGTCAATCTATTTAAACTAGTTTCAGTAATGAATATACGTTGAACACCTGTTTCTGCACTTGTCAAGCAAACCTGAAGAAATATAAGGGGAATCTGCACAGCACCACTGTCTCTTTGAAGTCTGCTTTTAAGATACATCCACTGTCACCAAACCAGCAAAAATTGCTACATCTGTTCCCTGGCAAAAAGCATGCATTTTTCAGATTATAATTGCCTACAGAGGGTGGGTGAAATACTGGTGATGTTGAGATACTGCTATGTTAATAACCAAGGATCAAGGAGAATCCTGGCAAGCTGAGAGAAAACTTATCTGTGCTTATCATTAGGTATGGAAAGGCAAAAGACAGGAAATTATATTCCAAGCAAATTAGATTCAGTCCAGTAAAGAAGGCAGATTCATTTGTATCTTTAAATATATTAATGGTTCTACTATAGAGAGGACAGGTTTGAATTTCTTCTTTAAAACTACAACAACAAAGAATGACTATTTAGAAGTGTTAGCTGCTATGCAGATGAGAGTTTTTCTTGAGAATTATTTGATAGAATGCATGGACAAATTCTCAAAGGGTGTATAAATGAAGGAAGAATTTGGATGGATATTTACATTTAGTTTCTTAATATTGAGACAGTAATATAAATAACATTATAAAATATTTTAAGGTGTAAAATCAGAGTAGACGATCTGCGAGTTTAAAAACATTAATGTATTGAGGCATTAATACAGGTTAGTACCACTAAAAGCAAGTTATGCTTTCACTTAATTTCAAATTCCTGTTTTTAAAGATAGGAGACTTAAATCAGTTTGTCAGAAAAAAAATGGTAATCTTTTTAAGAATACTTTTTTCCTACCTCAGCAAAGCAAATTTTTCCTGGAACAAAAACTGAAACCTAAAATTATGTGCCTTGAAATTGTTGAATTCCTTTGTTTGGGAAATAAATCCTGAAAGAATTTTTGTTGAAGTCAAAAAGCATAAATTTTAATTTTCTTAAATTTTATCTAAAAATATGAAGGAAATATTTCACATGAAATAAAAGATTTGACCTGTAAACATGTTCCCTCAATTTCTAGCCTCAGAAGGACACCTTCTCCTCCTTCCCTGAAATACATTTTGTGTCATGCTAACTTTGACAATAACAATGCTTTTTTATTTTTTTATTTTTTATTTATTTTTTAGTTAAAACTTGGTTAATGAATATAGATAATTCCTTATCTCTTTTTAAGAGGTGAATACTAGGTTACTTTTAGAGGGAGGAAAAAAAAAAAGAGATCCTGAAGTCTTACCTTGTGGCTTTTATTTTTTTATATCGTACATTTCTTAGAAGTCAGTTCTTTTAAACTAGCAAGCCTGTTGTCAGTTTCTTCTTTTCTTGGCTATATCTTTTGGGCTGAATTTGTTATTTAAATATTTTTATTGTTATTTAAGTAGCACTCAGGAAAAGTAAACATATATCCTGTCTTTATCTTGACCAATGTGTTGAGAGAAAGAAACATGCCTTAGGTGCACTATACTTTCTACAAATCACAAAATTTTCTGGAATTAAAGTTGTAAGAATGGGATTTTTCTGTTTTCAGCCGCAATCACTTGTTACTTTAACATCTCTCTTTAGAGAGAGATTTGTTTAGTTCAGTTTCACGCTCACTTAAGAATCCATGAAGTTAAATATTAACTCATATTGTGAGCTTCCAAGCCTCATAAAAATTTCAGAAAAAATGATTTGAATACCCTTCCCACCTTGTTCCCAGTTAGAAACAAAAACAACACAGCAGATTGGGGAATATATGTCCTGGTGAACAGTTACTAAAGTAAAGATCAAGAGACCCTAAACTTGTCTCTTCCTTTCATTCACAGAGTGAACCTGGATTATTTGTTTCATCTCCGGGCATTTTTATTCTCCTTTTTTTTTTGTCTCTTTGTACAGGCAGTAGAGGCAATCCTTCTGCAGTTAGCTTCTGGAAGCACCTGTGTCAGAAATCTCCCTCTCCTGATGACACTGAAGTCTAAAAAAACAGCTTAAGAATACGAGTTAGCTACCTAAAGCTGAGTGACCCCGTTTACTCCCTGTGTCCAGTTGTCGCTGGGTCCGGCACTTGTACCTGTAATACTACTGAATATTGACAGGAGTTTTCTCCCTCAGAAAGGGAATAATTGCAGTAAAATTATTCACTCCTTTGATTTTGTAGAAAATGTATGGAAGAGAACTCATCTTTTCATTTCTGATCTTTGAGTTTACCCTGTCGTGCAGAGCACTAAGGGCTGGCTGAGGGAAAGGGATATGTACCTCCCATGCTACACAGATACTTTTACGAAAAAAGAAAAGCAGATATCTTTGCACCAGAAAAGAACTTCTATTACATTTTATATCTCCATGAGAAATGTGGTTCTTCAGCACTGAAGTGTGTTAGTTAGTGAGGGGACAGAGTGAGTTGGTTGATAGAATGAAAATGTCTTGCAAAGTATAAGAATATCTGATGTGTGGCTGAAAAGGATGACAGGTAAGTGATGTCTTTTCTCCTGTCATATTCTGCCTGCTGTCAGGAAATGAGCTTGTGGTCAGTATTCATGCTCATGTTCTCCAGATTTTGCTGGCCATATTATACCTTTTCTGAATAAGTATTTGTTACCAAGCCTGTATACTACAAGGGGACTGTCTTTGTGGAAGATGTTCTCCAAAATCAGGAGAATGAAGGTCAGCCAATATAAAGCTGCATGGTTCCATGGATTTTACCTCTATTTCAAGTGTGGCCTTATGAATCATCGCCAGCATTATTAAACATTAGAAAACAAAATAACATTGAAAGTTTGGTCGAAAAACAGAGACATATATTACTCTTCAATTTGGTGGTGTTCAGACCTGCTAGAGACTGTTGGTATCTAAACTGGAGCCAGTGTATGCAAAACTACTGATTTGTATGTAGCATTAGGATTGAGAATATACCATATACTTTGAATTATGAGGCATTGGGATGTGATCCCAAACCTAATCCAAACATTTCCCCATCCAGCCGTCCTGACTTGGAAAAGTTAATCATAAGGAAACAACTCACAAGATGGACTCAGCCAGTAGCTTTCCTCTCAATAGGCTATACTGATGGTGTGAGACATGATGTTGGCAGAACTGGCCTTATGCGTCTTAGCACTCTGACTGAAAGTAAATAACTCCCTCCTTTTTTGACTGTGTGGAACAGGAGAAAATGAGGCTAAGTATGCTAAAAGCCACATTGTATTTCAGATAAACACAGCAACCAAGGGCTTTTCAATTACCAAGGCCAGCATAAATGAATAATCTCCAACCAACAACTACATTAAAAGTAATGTGCTTTCTTCTTTATATTCTCCTCATCCTTCAGATCCCTTTCTCCAATTCCTGCCACTCCATGGTACTGATAGATTTGTTTTGTTTTGTTTTGTTTTGTTTTGTTTCGTTTTGTTTGTTTGTTTTGTTCTGTTTCACATATATCTTGATACCTTTTCTATTCTTAATTGGGAACTCTGATTCTGTTCTCCTTTGGTCTCAATCTCCCTGCCATTTTTTTTTCCCCATCCATGGAGTATGTCTCACTCTCAGCTTTTGTCCATGTATTCAGTCAGACCTGGCTTCAAATGTACCTTTTCTTTCTGATGAAAGCACAAGCATATTTGTCTGTTCCCAGTTCCTGCAGATAGCATCCAAGTTCTAGCTGTCCCCAGTCCTTTCCAAGCCATCAGGGAGTGATTTGCAGCATGTCCTTTACTTTGTGTCAATCTTAGAGGTTTTAACGTCCCCAGGATTTTTGGTTTTACCTGGTTTCTTTGAACATAGCAGTCCAGCATCCTGCATCCAGGCCACCTCCCTGTAGAAGCAGTTCTTGGGGCAAAAACTGATCTGTGGCAGCTCTGATAGGCTTTTATTGCGATGGAAACACTTTCAAAAGATACATGGGAAACATTCAGGAAATAAAGCTCTTTTCTCCAGTACTGCTTACAAGTTCTATTTCTTACTGCCAAGCAAATGGTAATTGAACTCCAAAGCTGGTCTTTCAGGATCTGGCAGCAGATGCTTTCTCAGCACTCTAAGTAGCAGTGGCAGCTCTAATAATGCCCCCTAATAAATGCAGGGAAGTTACCTAGTTTGGAGCAGTGTGGTTGACTCTTCATGGAGTTCATGAGGGATCTGCAAACACCTGAGCACTGTCTATTTTACATTAGCCCCACAATGTTTCCTGAGTTAAAAACCTGAAAAGTGTCTTGGCTATGTGTCTGAATGAGGGTGGGAGGAAGATAAGGTTTCAAGAGTATTTTGTTTTCTTTACTTCTGTGTCTGTGTTATAGTTATTAAGCTGTAATAAGCTGATCTCATTTGCACTGAATTAGATTCTCTTGAAACTCTCACTTAAACAGTTAAACAGATTTTATTTTGGCAACAGCCATTACAGTTCCCAGAAAGAAAGATCCCAAGCAAAGCTCAGTGTGTAATAACTTCAAGCAACTGTTTTAAGAAATCGCAAACCTTTCTAATCTATAAAACAGATTCCTTGTGACATTTTTATACAACTGAAGTTTCTTTTCTTTAAATTCCCTTTTTACCTTGAAACAAAAATCAGTTGAGCATGAAAAAAGAGTGGAAGTTTTTTGCCAAAGTCTCATTTTGGTGTACCTTAAAACATACTTAATCTCTTGACTAAAAGTACAAAAATGAGGTTGTGGAAGCCTCTTTTTAGCTTTGGGTGCAAGTGTCCATTTCCAACTCGATCTTGCATTTGCACTGTCCTTAGAAGCAAATTCTTCATGTTCATATTATAGGCAATTTCCATGTCTGTGCAGGAGGCTAAAGGCTGTCATACTGTCTAATTCCTGTCTAAACCCACATTGTATAAAAGGGATTTTTTCAATAGACTTTTTGTTTGCCCACTGAATTTTACCTTGAATTGATATTGCGTGCTTGAGATTGTGGTTTGATAAAGTGTACAGTAGACTAAAATCAATGTGAGATTTTGTTTTCCATTTACAGAATGTGCTAAAGCAAAATACATATGATATTTTATACATTATTTACATCCCCTGTACTTTCTGAAAAATAATGAGAATTGAGAAAAGAGAAAAATACTGTTTCTCAGCTGCTAATCCTAGTTCATGCAGCTTAGTAAAGATGCATCAGAAATAATTCTGGGGAGTTGTGCAGTTACTCTTGTAGTGATATATATATATATATTTTAATGTATTTAGGAGATAAGTATATTATATACGAACAAGTTTGTTTTTAATGACCACCTAACTGTTGTGTAATTTAGGCTTACTGCTTCTCACATTCATTATATTCTGATTTTAGTGATGGCTGCAGCATAGTCAGTCTCTAGTGACAGAAGTTACTCCTGCATTTTATATCTCAGATTTACACACCAGTCAGGTACTCTGTTACACAAAGTCAGTTATTTGACCAGGTGCTACAGAATACTATGATCACAACCTGGCAAATACAAAATCATATATGCTACAATAAAAATCCAGATAGACTTGATAAAAAGTTTCATATTAGTTTCGGGGCGTTTCAAATAATGCAACTGTTGGATCTTAAATGAAATTATAAGCAAATCTGTGTCACAACTATTGTTATAAACTGATTTTTTAAAACCAAGAGAACATCCTATAATTCTGGGAGTGCTTTACACTTGCTCGTTGTGACATGGTGGGTTCCTCTTTTAACAGGAATATCTGAGCAGAAGTTCACTGGGGCAAGGAGATTTTCTACAGTTGGTACGGCGTAATACCATTATTTATAATATGCAATCTGTTTAGCAAACTGACTGACTTCACAATTAAATGAAGAACTTTACAGCATAAGAGCTTTACTGATACATACATTTTCCTTCATATGTTAGAAAGTTAAAAGATTAGTAACTTCGCATGTTTACCAAATGGTTAATATAATTTATATATGCACCAAAATGTTAAAAGAAATTAGTATGCCAAACTACCAAAGGTAAGAACTAAACTGAAATACTGGGGCACACTCTTGGTGGTTTTCATGTTGTTTTTGTCTCTGCCTTCACTTAAAATTACATTACATTTTTATCTTTTTATATATATATAAATTTTTTTTTCTCATTTTAGGACCTCCTCAGGTGATAATTTTTTTAGCCCGGTTTCACAGAGAAATTAAAGTTTTTGTGATTATGCTGTGTACATGCGAGTGCATGATCAGTGCTTGTGTCTCACTATGTGTGACTCCTTCCCCTTTGACTCCAGATTCTGTTGCATATTTTCTACTGGATTTGATAAAGAGAGATGTTTCAAAAATGCTAACAGTTTCCAGGAAAAAGTGGGCTGTTAAGATAATGAAGGGACTTGCATGCACAACCCACAGTGAGGGAAGGCTAATACTTGTATCTTTTGCGTAACATTACCCAGAAATCTGCACAAGTTAAAATTTGCTGCTCCCACAACTGTTTTTCATCACAATAGTGATAGAAAAGTTGGTAAAAACTATTTGCCTTTCCATGCTTCTTCTACTTCTTCTTCTTCTTCTTCTTCTTCTTCTTCATCCTCTTCTTCTTCCTCTTCTTCTCCTTCTTCTTCTTTCCAGAATAAGAGACACCAGAAAGCATCAGGGAGCTAAGAGCAGAAAATGCTAGAATCAAGTTCCTTCATATGCTAAAATAGACTTAATTTTATGTGATGCAAGTATTCTAGTGGAAAAAAAGGCAAATAAATCTTTGCTGGGACATGGTTTGCATTTAGCATGTGTTATCATAGTAACACATATTACTGTTTCATATGACTGAATTGTTCTGGTCAAGAGGAATCATAAGCAGGCTGCTTGAGTCTTACTTCAGGATCCAAAGTTTGTGATATGTATTAGGAATCTTTCCATTGACTTCATCAGTCTTTGATTCAGGCAATGTTTATACTGTACATTCATAGATTAAACTCATATGTGATTTTCAATAAAAGGCAAAAATGAATACTTAATCTGTTTCTACTCCAGGAGTTAAAATGCTATGATATCATAATAAAGAATGTAAAATAGATGAACTACATACCCGAGTGATGCTAGGACACTGTTTTGTTTCCAGATAATTTATTTTTAAGTGTTATATATATATTTTTTTTTTTTTAAATGGTTAACCAAACTAATTTTAAAACAAGCCAATGCCATGCATAGGTTTTGTACTTATGTTGGTGGTAGTTTCTGGGCAGTGTGGGTGTCCATGCTACCTCCCACCCCCACTGCCCGAGGAGAAGATACTTCATTTCAAGTCTGGAAAAAAGTTGGATGTGTTAGATGGAAAAAACAACATAGTAAGGACTAGGGGGAGGGGAAAGACATGGTGCAGGTTTTCCTGGTCTGTGAGAAGTGGCTTTCATGTCTGGATAAAGACTTTGGAAAAGAGGAATTACCTGCTTGTAGATTGTGACTCAAAACATGCTGAGTGTAGCATTAACAGAAAGGTTTCATGTAGACCATGCAGAGACAACTTATTGATTCTTCTCAATGAGACCTTGAACAACGCTGTCCCTTAGCTGACAGACACTGATGATACAAATGCACCAATTATACCTAATACAGCAAAGTGTAACACATGTAAATATGCTAATATTTATGAAGTCAAACCCAGAAATGTCTGAGTTCTGAATATAGATGGGGCCAGGACTGAACTGCTTGTGATCTGCCTTCATGTTCAGCTCTCTCCATGCTGGCATGCTGCTGTGTGTGATGTGCCACTGACTCATCAACACAGACTTTCCCACCGTTGAGATATTTCACATGATGTCAATTTAAGGATTTGAGTACAACTTCTGTGATCATGCAGCTTAGTCAGATCTCTTTTAATTGTCCCTTGTAAGAGGGGATAAGTTATTAAGAATCTCTTTTGCAAGACAATCAGATTCTCCTAATTTTCCATTTTATATGTATTAATGTAAATTGTTACCCCAGTTGAACAGTAAATTGGAAGGGAATATAGTGTGAGTTGACAGGTGCTGTCTAGAGAGACATTGGTTGCATTGGCAGAAAGTCTACATAAAAACTGTGTAAAAATGGAAGGTCATTTCCAAGTGACTAAACTGTGTTTTGCACAGAGTCTCTGATTCTCTTTGCAGATATATATATATATATATATACACTGCTCAACACCAACACCTTGCATGTAGCTGGTGCAGACTTTGTTTCATATCTGATGGTCTTCTCTCAAGATTCTTGGTAAATTACTGAAAGGAGCTCATCAAAAGTGTGTGGAAAGAGCTTCAAATTCACTTTTTAACATATGAAACAGAGTCCTGTTTCCTTTTGTTTGTATTAAGAACTGACTGTAGACTGAGGCAGAGTTCAATTTTCCTTGTAATTTAGGAAGACATTAAAGTAATAAAATAAATGTATGGGTAAAGAAAAGTATGTATCAAGATTTACATTCATATAAACATATGAATACATCTATTTAAATCTTTTATCAGTTTGGACTGGTGAAACTTCTAATACCATTTTTTGTTAATATTGCTTTCTGCATGATTCCCTTTTTTACCCACGAATTTATGATATACATTCCCATAGCAAATATTGCTGTAGTAAAATTACTTATACATGTTTTTTCTTAACAGAATAGTTTTTCCGTCTTTGTTATTCTTCTTTTTTGCTGTTTTCAAACCACCTGGTAGAAAAATTAGTAGAGATTGTGAGTCCTATTTTCTAAACTGGAAATTTCCCCCCTAATCCTTGTATTTCCAATCTCAGCTGAAGTCATGCAAATCTTTAACCATCTGCACCTGGAGTCCCATATGGCTGAAAAACTATTCAATACATAAATGTCAACACATGGTCATTCTTTGGGAAGTCTGAAAGCTAATTTAGGTTTCCTTGGAAAGTGATAAGTCAAATGATAAAAAAATCATACAAGATAGTATTAGATTCCTCTGTTGAATATCGCCATTATATATCTATAATATTTTCTATTTAAGCTTTCTCCTGTTCTGTTGTTGTAGTGCCATCTTTTACTTTTACTGAAGATGACTAGGATCAAATTCATTCTTTTTGTCCTTTCCTGTGGTGGAAGATTTAATGTTGACATATATCAAATGGGCCTGTTTTGCTTTTGCCGACTAAGCATACACTTTTTCCATAGTCTAGTGATCTAGAATTTCTTATGATTGAAATGATAATGAGTATTTATAAAGCTCATAGAATTATTTTTATAATGAAAAATGGTAACAAGAACATGATGCAGTACACAGTCTGTATTAACAGAGTGGTGGAAGAATACAGCATGTTATCTTGATTGAGAAAGAGTTCTGTTCATGCATTCATTTTTTTGCCTTTAATGCATTTGGCCTATGTTATTGATATTTTAATATTAGCATCAAATGCCTTAAGTCTGATAAATAACTAGGTTTCAAACAAAAAAAAAATCAAATTTGGAATACTGTGCTATGGAAGCAAACATGTACTGTCTCCCATATCTTAGGCAGCGATTGCTTCTCCTGCTTAAGGACTGTATAGAATTTTAAATCCTAGAAAACAGTGTCACAGCAAAAATATTATTCCCAATTGTTTCTGGATTTTTATTGTTTTCTTGGCTGACTGGAAATAAATCTGAATTCACATTCCACGGGAAGGACTTCTTAACAGTAATAACAACAATTACACATTTAAAAACAAAGTGCAAAAAAGATATTTCCAATTTTTTCAAGGAATTTGGAAAAGTCAACATGACCTTTAGTTTCATTCTATAAAACATTTTCAAGGCAGACCAAATAAGGAACTGGACAGTAGGAAGAGTAGGAACCCCATGGATACTGGGGCTCATGGGCTCCAAGCACTCTGCTCCTCACACAGCCATCACATCCGGATGCCTGGGAAGCCCAGGATCCCAAACATTGTAGAGCTGGGAGCCTGAGACCTAGGCCTCCTAGGAAGAAGTATGCTGGAAGCCCAGACTGGGCCTCCCAATGTACCTAAAAATTGTAAACTGTGGGGTGCTTGGTATCTATGAGACAAGGAGAGCCTATGCTACTTGAGAGGTCAAAAGCCACCATTTCCAGACTCCCAGATCCTGAAGCAGACCTCCTGATGCCCAAGGAAATGGGCATCTGGAGGGCTGGCTGCTGAGGGTGTGATGAGAATCTGAAGAATGTTGTGCTTCTGGTGAATCCCCATTTTCTATCAGAAAAGTGTTCTCTGGAAAATTTCTGGGCAGCTGTAACTCTTCTGTTGATGTTCTCTTTTGAGATACTTTATTTTGATGTAAACAAGCAAAAAAAAAGAAGCTGTGTCGATTTTAGTCCTGAGGTTGCAAACTAAAACACAGAAAGATCGGAAAACCTCCTCAAAGGGTACATTTCTTCTCTGACCTCCTGTATATCTGTTTCCACTAAAATCAGTTATAAGTTTACTGTAACTATCAGTGATATTAGCACTGCATTCACAAGAGGAGATAAATTTGTGTATCAGTAGGAGTGAGACTGGGGGAACAAGACCTGAGAGAGTTAGAGATAGTTGCTGCAATTATTTTCTTCAGTAGCCACGTGCTTAACTGTAGATAAGCAACATACTAACTTATGTTGGATTTAAGCAACTGTACAGTGTTTTCAGGTTTAAGGCTTAAAGGAGTATCTTAGTTTCTGCACTATGGAATGGCAATGTTAATTAAGAACTATATTCCTCGCAAAAGTAAGCAGGTTGTATGAAGTCATGTTCCTGAAAGGCCTTAAAATATTTTATGGGATATTATAATCTATTTTACTTCATCTCCACTGTTGCATCCTCTTGCACAGAAAATTTACATGAACTGATTTTAGCCCTGCTCTTGCATTTGTGATAAGAAGTTGAGGCCACTATTTGGACCATTTACCTCTTGTGGTCATTCATTTTGATTCTGGGCTATGAGTCGCTAAGCTTTATTTATTCTTTTGGCCTCTGGTATTTTTGCTGCTCCAGCTTATTTTTTATTTTTATTATTTTTAAGTCTCCAGTGTACTGGAACACAAACTCTGCAAATTCATCAGGTTATAATGGATGGCCAGGAATGATTAATGTCATGTGTTAGTTTTGGAGTGGTTTTGGATATAGATACATTGCAGACTGCGGTGTTTTGTGGAATTTTAGATTGAAGTGCAGCCTGCCTGTGTCCTCCACATATTGTTTGCTGTTTGTGGCTGATTAATCACATCTATTGCAGCTGTCACACTGGGGGGATTTGAACAAATCATGGACTTTTTCCTTTTTTCCCCTTTTTGTAGTGCCACAGAACAAAATATATTTGAACAAAATGTTCATTCTGTCTTTTAAATGTCATTGAAAGGTAAGACGAATTGACTGTGTTTGCTATCAGTACATTTCAAGTTGGATAAGTGTAATAGCTAAGCTTCGTCAGTAGGCTTTACCTATTCTATTAAGAGCAAAACCTGGAATCCTTATTTCCTTCATTATCCACATTGAACTTGCAGAGATATTCATGTAACTGGAGGAATTGTATCGGATTTTTTAGGCAGAACCAGGGATAGAAATGGTGCCTATGTTTTGAGGGAAGTACTGTGTGCAAGCTGAAGATTCCCATTTTTGTATTTCCTAAGTCTCCTTTGTTTTCTCTCTTACTATATATTAGATATGATTGTTATTCCTTTTCCAGAGTAGCTACCATTAATGTTGTTTTCTGGGTAAGTGATAAAGCTGGGGCCACAAGTAAGTGCTTTTCACTATACTTAGATCCTGATGTCCTTGAGGCAGTTAGGCATCTACTGTGTGTCTCCACAACAGTTACCAAAGCAGAAGAACAGCCACTGGAAGAATTTACTGCTTTTGTAGAACAACAAAAAAATATAGTGAGTCCTGATGGGTTACTTAAAAATGTCTTTTAGATCTACATATACAATCACCTGCTTGACTACCATCTTGTGTTTCTATATTGCTCTGAAGATGTTCTGTTCGTGCACAGACACCTTCTTGTCTTGAATCCCAAGATCCTCTTTGTCCCATGAGCATGGCATAAAGAGAACCCGCACAACAAACAGGTTGATTTTGTGTCTTACCCTCAGGATATCACTGCATTCCTAGTCTGCTCCTTGAATAATATATTAAAATCCTTTTGACACAGCCAGTTGTTCCCATAATCTTATTCTTTTTTTGGACCTCAATGTTGCTTAAAATTAAACAGTGTCATCACAAATAACATCAGCAGGATGTGGCATATATTGTTCTAAATACAAGTGAAATCACATTTTTAAAATATTTTCCTTAGATATTTTAAGTGTGTATTTCTATTTTACAAACAAAAGATGATGGATTATATTATAACTGGACATGAAATGCCCTCCTCATCTGGTGAGTCTGGCTTTATGCTCTCTTTATTTAAATCAATCATTTTTCAAAGAATGATGAATGGTGGAGGTTGTATTTACCAGAGATTTTTTAACAACTTTGGCTTCAGATACTGTGTGTGAAATTAAATTTCAATGTCTTTTTAGATTCAAAGCGATATTGAATAAGAACAGACTATTTGTACTGGAAGTGCTTTACCCCTGGTTTCTGGGAAACACCCCCTCACCAATCCTCTCTGACCTTGGATATATCCAGTACTTGTTTTTGTCTGCTTTATGAACTACCTCTTACATATACAACGATTGCCTATGGTTATCTACAACCTGAGTGTTATATAAAGGCACAGGCTTACTATATATATACATACGCTGCCTTAAAGCTCAACAGTATTTCTTAGTAGGGAAGATTTTCAAGAAATTATCAAGTTGTATAGGATGCTCAGTCTTTTAGATAGTTATTACTAAGCATCCAGACTTGAACATGTGGACTAGAATTCATTAGAGTTGATAGGAATGTCCAGCCACTAGAAAACTTTTGAAAAGGTTGTTTGGAATTTTGATTTTGAATGTCCTGTTTGACAAAGACGGGAGATACTTGATTTTCAGTAATTGCAGTCTTTGGAAACTAGACTCCACTGAAAGAGCTTCAAAAAAGCATGCAAGGTTCCTTAACAACATTGAAATTATTGGCTATTTTTTTGGGCAGAGAAATATTTTAAATTATTGAAATTATTATATGTGCAAAACAATACTATGATATTTGTGAAGATAGCATTTGTTTCTATAAGGACAAATGGCATACTTCGCATCTGCTCTTGCAAATGAAAGCTAACACTCCTTCTGCCTTCAACAAGGAAACTACACTTTCTCTAACTACATATAAGAAATGTTTTTAATCAAGATAGAAGCCAAAGAAAGAACATCATTAGTCAAGTATCAGGATCAGCAAGTTATCTCCAAAGAAATATCCTAAATTATTTGATTTCTTTGATCATTCTGGATATCTTGTATCATTCTGCCAAAAGTCAGTCAGAGGTTCATAAAGACAGAGAAATTATCTGAACTCGTTAGCTGATGAGTCTTTGTAGAGGTATGTGTACAGGTACTTGGAAACATAGGAAAGAGGCAAGCAGTTTATTGCCATATTGTCATTAAACATTAGATTTTTTTTGATGTTAGAAGATTAGATGGTCATCACTTAATTAAGATCCCAAAGGTTAGCAGTGAGAAGCGTGAGTTATATTTTTCAACTTTCTGAACAACATAGTTGAAGGCAATTGCTAGTGGCCTGGCCTCATCCTTTTGGGATTTTTGATCTATTTCCAAACCCACTGCATAGCCTTGCAGTCTTTGAACTATATCAGGCCTCAGATAATATTAACTCTTACTTCTGAGCAGTAAATTGATATTGTGTAAGAACATCTTGTAGTCTCCACACAATATCTTGTAATTCCTAAAGACAGGGATACATTGTAATGACTGACTTTAGAAAAAGTACAATAAAGCTTTAAATAAAACAGCAATTGCTGAAAACTGTCTCTCTGTGTAAATTCTAAAGCCCATTGTACCTTTCAGAAATGACAGAACACATTGGAATTAGACTCTGTAAACTCAAGACTATTGTTTATCCTTGAAATGCAACTGGTGTGACCAAAGAAGGATTAAACATGTCTTTTCTTGTGTTACTGTTTCAGACATTTTGGACTGAATTAGCTTTTGGCAACAGTGAGATTTACTAGGGCTCTTTGGTCTCATTTACTTGATGATTTGCTTAGTACATATCTTTGTTCTTTTCTTTTTGGTGTGCTGGTTACTTAACTGTCAACAACAAAACTCTAGATGGTATCTGAAGGCCAGGATTTTTATTTTTATTTTATTTTTTTATTTTATTTTTTAACATAGTATATCATGGAGAAAAAAAGGCTGCACCTTTGTTAATGATTCATCTTTGTTTTCCCATGATCAGCATTAAAAGACCTTGCAATTTCAGAAAGGAAAAAAAAAAAAAGGGAGAAAGTTTAGGGTTTGTGTTATTATTTAATACCAAAATTACTGGGGTTAAAATTAATGCATGAGCATCTTTAAGCTGGAACTGGTTGGGAATTTATGGTGAAACATCTAACTGAATAGATGCAGTGCAGTACTGCAGGATTTTCAAAATGGCTTTTTTCTTAAAATGTCTTTTCTGAACTTCTTAATACTTCAGCAAGTGACCACAATACCTTTCATCTAAGATGAAGTTGTACTTTACTGTACAGTTAGTAGGCCTTACACACCATACATGGTCTGCCCTATTCAGTAAGACAGCCTATGTACTGAAAATGTTTCTTCATGAATGAGACCATCTGTGTCACAAAATGTTGTTTTCCACTGCACTTCTCGTGCATGGCTGTTTTTTGCTTTGTTGCCCACACAGGTAAAATAAGTTAGAGACAAAGTCCCTGCCTAAGTCTTCTTCATCTTCAATTCCCCTGTAATTAGAAACAAATGAAAGATTCTGATAATGCAAGTGTTTGGGCAAAGCTGACACGGAGAAAATATAAGATATGCTTGGTTTTACTCATTTTCACCTGCCTCTTGCCTCTAAAATAAGAAAGGAACAAGATGGGTGGTGCAACCCATGGTTAGTAATGTATCTGCCTAAAATGTGAGAGTGATAGTTCTGTGAGCTGACTCTATATGGGAAGGAGGAGACAAGCACTGCTGAATTTTCTTTTCACTCTGAAGCACAACTGCCACTACATTCTTGGTAATACATCTGAACATATTTCTCTGTGTTCCCCCTGGTTTTAAGCCATTTTCCAGCAGTGCTAGAAGAGCTTATGCAATTAATGTTTGAAAAGAAGCAGAGATCAGGACTGCACCATTTGTATTTGTCATTGGAATAAATCAAGTGATTTTCAGGAGTAATGACTATGGAATTTAATTTTACACTATCACCTTGTATTTAATTGTTTTAAAAAAATCATACTAAGAGATCACTGGAAACTTGCCCATAAAATACATTCTGTCTGTATTGTAGGATATGAAAAACAGAGATTTGAAGAGCATTCTTACAAGTGGACATATTACACCTGCACACTGAAGTCAAATCAATGACATCTTACTGAATTCAGTGATTGCTGAATGAGATTCTAGTAGAATATGCACTTGTTCCCTAGAAAAATTGCAACATGGAACTTACACTTGTATTACAGTGTCTAAGGAGTAAACACTTGTGTGCCTCTTTATAGTCTCTGTGTTATCTCAGAGGAACAGAGACTCTGGGTATGAAACTGGATCTCAGAAGAGACATTCAGGTGAAGCTCTTACTTTGTGGTAGGAAGGGGGATGTACCTTAGCCAACTAGGTCTAATATTTGAATGAGTTTAATATATCCTGTTTACTCAGTAAGATGTACATCAAAATCATATAATATAAATTAAGTATTTCCCTTTCCCTTTCTCTTACTCTCCCTTTAAATTGCAAGTGCATATTTATTGCTGTCTGAATATCGGTAGTGTTCTGTTTTCAAAGCCAAGTGCAAATACGTCTTTTTTTCACTGCTCTTTTGCTCCTGCTGTCATGTGTCACGAACTGTACTTTTTAGAAAGATGTAGGGCACACATGGGACACTATAAAGAAGTATATAAGGAAGCAAGTCATTTTACATGACCTTTAATGACATAAGTTTGGTAGGGACTGCATCTAATGGGTCTATTTACTCCAGGGATCGGTTACTCTCATTATGCAAACAGTGCAATGTTGAGAAGCTGAGTCACTGAGGAAATGGGGCAGGTTTTGAAAACTGATCTCTTGCCATTGACGTACATGTGAGAATATAAATGTTTTTGTTTTACGGGAATAGAACATCTTAATGAATGGAGTCGGAAGGAAATCCAACACAATCAGTAGTACACATCACATTCATTTTTTTGGCGTGGCTATCTCAGGAATTCAACACATACCAGTTATTTTAATTATAAGTTGAATGCGCCATTCAGACCATGGTCTGTTACCTATTAAAAATGGTACGTTCTGAGATGCACCCCTCCCACTTTCTCTCTTATTCAACCAGCAAAATTAGGTCACTGGGTAGCAAAGACCATAACCACAGATTCTGATGTGCCTGCCTGCGAAAAATTCAGTTTTCTGTGAGACTACATTTCTACCAGCTGAGGGTTTCGTATTTGCCAACAAGCTGGAGGCATAAACAGACTTTTCTGGGAGGAGATAGTACTACACATAGCACAGTTAATAGATTATTTTCTGAATGGAATATCCAACATCAGTTTAAAATATGAATATCAGTCATTACAAATGCTAATTCCTCTTACTGTATATGCAGAAAAAGAAAGAGAAACATAATAGGAAAATGCATTCAACAAGGTCACTGGGAGGACTCAACCACTATAAGTTTTATCCCCAGTTCAACAGAGAATTCAAACACGTGTAAAGTCCACTCTTTTTGGAGGAGGCAATTGGAAAGCATCACATTCTTTTGCCCACTTCTGGGCGATTACGGTCCTTCCCAAAAGCACTACTTTCCCAGTCACAGGATATGTTGCAACAACATTCAGCTTCCCCAGCTATCCTCTTCCCTTCTGGACATGCTGCCTGAGAATTTTGCACCAACACTTACATCATCAGAAGTGTTTATGTGCTGAATTGCCACTGGATGAAAGATAGAGAAGAAGAAGTTTAGACTGGCCAAAGCCTTCCATCAATATGAAAGTTAACATAAAATATGTTTTACAAGAACAGTGAGGAAAAGAGCAAGAGAGGAATCAGATACTCTGGATTGATTTGTTTAGTCACTTTAGAAAATGGGTCTGCTATACTTCTTTCTGTTTTCCAATGGCTTCATTTTAAAGCTTTAAAAAAGATTGAAGAACTTTTTTTTTTTTTTTTTCATATAATGGTGGGAAAACCACCCCAAATGTCTCTGTGGTTCTATAGAGTGACACAGAGCTGAAAATAGTTTCCAGAAAAAAAGGTATTTTTTCCCCAGTGTTTCGTATTCCTAATTACATTAAAAAAGAGAATTTTGGTTCCTTTTCTATTTGTTCAACTATTTTTTCATTATCTCTACCCTATTCTACAGTGTGCAGCATTAAATTGTTGATGATTTTGGACTAAATCTTATGAAAGTAGCTATCTACTCCTGATGCTTATGATCAAGTTTCTGCAAAGGAAAAAAGTTTCTACTTTAACTACTCCAGAATATGATTTGGCCACTAAGTGAAGAGGGAAAGAGAAACACTCCCAGTTTGCTTTGAGGACTTTGATGTGGAATAAGCATGGCCATAGGAAAACTGAGATTGCGATTGTGGCTTCATGGGACTGGTGGTTTTCATGTGGTTTTCAAATTTTCTGTCGCTTTGCAGACAAGCTGTAACCTTTAAACTAGCCAGAAGGGCAGTGCCAGGCCACCCCTCTCCTTGCATGGGAATCATCCTGGCCTTGTGGCTGCAGGAGAGAGTCTGGCCATGCTGGCAGAGCTGTCTGCCAGATTTCTGTGATCAGGCTACCAATGTGTGAGAAAAAGGAGGAGCTCTCACAAGCAGTAAAGCAGAACTGAGTTAAAGCAATATAGTTATTGTGGAACACAGGCAGTAGTGCTGATACTCATATGTTAAAACAGCGATGGTTTCTAGACTTATAACTGTGATTCCATTGACATTTGCAGCTGTAAGATCAAGACTGAAACAGTGATCTCTGATACTGATATTCAAAAAGGACTTTCCAGAGCAGCCCGGCCTGATGTCAGCCTTAACCACAACAGTTTAGGAACATCTGGACTCTCTCTTGTGCTCTGAGAGCCTCATCCAAAGTCTGCAGAAGTTGTTTCATTCTGGAGAATACCATTAAAAAAGCTGTTTCCTTAGTTTCACCTTATCCTCGGTATTACAAATGATCTCTTTCCTGTTAGGTCCATTTTAGCCCCGAGGGTTGGATTTGCAAAGCAGATTTGGAAGCATTTAACAGCTTACAGAGTTGTATAAGTTGTTATCCTGATAACTGAGAAAGAATTCAGGAATGGCATGGTGTAAGGAGAGAGGCCCTACTCCTCTAAACATGACACCAGCAATACCTAGTAGTTCATGTGAAGTATCTGGCTGCATGGACCTTGCTCTGTGTGACTAGTGGGAATGTTTTCAAAGAAGATACTACTTTTTTGAATAAAGAGACAAATTTCTTACCAAAAATTGATATGAATCAGACACAAGAAGGACCTTGGAAGAAAGAGAAAACTTCAAAGAGTTTAACTGGGCTACATCGATGGTCAGACTACATATTTAGATACTTGCTCCTTATCTTAATGTGAAGTGAATCTGCAAAATGTACTCTTCAACAAGATCTTGAATGTGCTGAAAGTTGGACACTAACTGGCCTCAGGCTGAGATAAAGTACGAGGAAAGAACAGCAACTTTCTCAGAAAAAGACTCTAGTAGAATTTGAGCATTGCTGAGAAAAAAACAAACAACCTTGGACTTGAAGTTGCTGCATCCTTCATCAGGCCCTTCATGTTGTCTAACAGTTCCACCATGCATATAGGAGGCAGGTACCTCATGTATATGGGAGGCAGGTACAACAGCTGGATGCTGTTGTGCTAACAGGACAGTACATTTCCTCCAAACAGTGAGATACCTAGAAGCTGCCTCTAACCTGAACGTAACAGCCTTTTCTTCAGTTTTGAGTGTCTGCAGAAGTGTGGGTGAAATATTTGTCTACTACCTAAATGTCCCTTGAAAAATACCTTTTCTCTTGCGGTGGCTATGTTAATGTTTTTTCACTTCTCTGCTCCAGTAATGTCTCATAAAAAAGAGTTCTGCCTTACTGCATTATTTAAAAACACAACACTATGTTTCACTGGTAAAAATGAGCTCCTTTCCGTCCTACGAAGAGGAGGGAGTAGTTACCTCTTTTTCCAGCCAAGATTCTTGAGCACTCAGCAGATGTTACCACTGCGGTCAGTTTTGCAAAACGTGCACTGACAGGAGTGTGCTGCTGGGCATCAGAGGTCCCATGGGCTGTGATACTCCATGGCAGAGGTCAATTTGGGTAGTGATGAGCCGGGCTACTGGGTTGCTTTGCAGCCTGTGCGGGGTTCAGGGCCACCACTGCTGGTTTGGTCCCCGCACCTGGGCAGGGACGCTTACCACTGGCCTGGCTGCAGCTGCAGCAAACACTGTATTGTGGGTACAGAATGAAATTGATCGTTTCATTTGTTTTGGCATCCTGGAATGCAGAAGAATTAATTAATTGTAGTTTAAAAGTGCTGAGCTCTCCTGAGACTTAGAGAATTTGCTTCTTCATCTGAATACTTTCCCCTTTAAAGCCTCTTTTCCTGAGAGTGTACACATTTTTCAACAACTAATATTTTCCTTTGCATAGCTATATATACACTCATTCTCCACGTGCTAAAGAAACACGTGCCCAAATGAAACCACACATACCATTTAACTCAAAATACTCTCCCGTGTACATCTGCTTCTCATTAGTTTTTCCCTCTGCTATATACATAGACTTTGCTTTAAGAAGTGTCATTACATTAGTTTGTATTACAGTATTATTTTTCACTCAGCTGTGTACCAACATAGTGGCCAAATACTTTCCTTGGAATTACATGTGTTTTTTGGAGGGCAGCGCTTGGCCATTTCATTTGCATATAGCATGCATACCTGTGTATATTCACACATTAAAAAAATGTACATTTGCACATTAAAAAAGCATCATTTTAAACTTGTGTTTTATGCCAATATTCAGAACAAAATATTGTAAACATAATGTAAATGTGACATGGTTTGTACCTGTATTCTTTTAGTATGCAAATGATTCTCCTCTACATATGGACATGAGAGAGAAACAAGTATAGTACTTTCAAGCTGGGACATCTGTGTCTGCCCGAGCTATATATCTACCCCCAGATTCCTCTTCATTAAAGTTTATTTAAACACTGCAGATCTCTAAACACCTGCACAACTGTGGCTGCAAAAGAAACAAATTACAAGGGAAGTATTTCCTCACCATTCCCAGCATAATTTTCTGAAATCCACAATAACTAACCTAGAATGGGGAAAAAAAAATATCCTGCATTATAACAATGACTTTATACACTTGTCCAGGGGAGCACCTGAACTGCAAAAATCAATTTGCTGTTCAAGGTAATAATTGTAAGTATCGAAATACAGTTACAGATTACCAGTTCCAAAATATTGCTTAGAGTCTGCATGTGTTGCAGAATAAAAATACACACTATATTTTGCATTTACTAATGTTAATTCTAACACATAGATGTTCATAGACAATTTACTGTTATCACATTTCTGCAAAATCTTGTCAATGATCTTTTTCTCATTTCCTCTTCATACATATTGATCATTCGTACTTCCATAACTCATTAAACTGTTTACCTGCAAGTTCCAATTTATACCATAGTAATCTAATATGCATTCCTAGATTGCACAAATTTGTGTGATAATCATGATAGACATCTGCTGACTTTATTCACCTGAGTACCTAGGCCAGCTACATGTGTTATCCCAATGCTTGTGTTTCCCATCTGTTTCCTACAAACCTTTCACAAGCTGTATTCCCTGAATCGTGCTCCAAATTGCTACATTCTGACTGCTGTAGGGTGAAAGAAAGGCCTGCCTCCCTGCCTGCTCAGCAGCTCTCTCTTGCCAGGAGCGGGGCTCCCCTGGGTTTCTGGCTCTGCCTGCTCCCCCTTCGAGCTTTAGGATCCTTGCATAAGTCTTGGCAAGGTTGCCATTGCATGGCCTTGACTTCAGGAATTGGTGACTCAACCTCACCATCAGGTGACTCAACCACAGTCACAGGGAAACAGCCCAGAAGAAGGAAGCTGGTCCCCTTTCACTGTGTTGCTGGCCCACCCCAGATGAGAGCAGCAGTGAGGCACGTGCACAGGTTAAGGACCATTAGCACACAGCATGCTAGCTTTTCCCACCATTGCCATGCCTGAGATGTCAAGAGACAGGAAAAGACATTGCAGGACATAATTTTTCTTGCCCTCCAATCTCCTGGGGCACAGCCAGGGAAATGATGCTGTCTGAGTAATACAAAGGAGTGGAAGAAGTTAAAAATGTGCTCCAAAGATGATTCTTCAAAGAGCCCTGAGCTTTGTGAAATAACACATTGGCCTTTAAGCCAAGAAGGCAGCATAATCGTGATTTAAAACTTCATGAATGCATGACAGTATTGTGTTATTAAATTCACTGATTATTGGATCATCTCAATAATTCATGATAGCATTGTTGCTCATAAATAAAATGGGGAAAAATTTTGAGAGAAAGCACCTTTAGAAATGTTCTCTTTAGAATAGCTCTTTAGGCTTGCCATAAAGACCATAAAACCATAAAGGTTTGGATATATATTTTCATGAAATCAAAAAGAATATTTTTCTTATAAACAGTCTAGTGTGAATTTTGAATATAGTTCATTTCAAGACCTCACTGCTAACTAGGAAGTAATCTGAATGCAAGTTATTTCAGGTCAGTTTGTGCTCTGCCTTCAAAAAGAGGAGGAAAATGTATAATGAAATCATTTATTCTGAAGTTTTTGCTTAAGCCTTAGTGTACATATCAGCTCAGGGTTTTCTTTGAGGATTTCCCTCATAAGGATCATTAGCTAGTTAAAAAAAGAGCATGTCCTTACTAACACAATTAAAGTTTAATGTAATATTTAATGTCCACTCCATATTTCTGCAAGAAAATGAAAGTTTTTTTTTTTTTTTTTTTTTAAATGCAGTAAACTAGGATGTATTTGCCAATGTCTTCATGGTGATTTGTAATCTGTGACTTGTGCCAAAAAATATGGCTTGTGTAGGTTAGCATACAAAAATTCAAAGCAGGATTTATTTATTCTTTTTTCAGTCAGAAGTGTTCATCCTTAAGTCAAATAATATTTTTATAGCTACTGGGCAGAACAAACTGTTTAAGTTCCAAATGAAATTTTAATCTTTATTTATAAAATTTGCCGGGGTATATGTTTTCAGATTGAACACATGAAGCACCAGGGTAGTTTCGCACTATTTGGTAAACTCTTTTACATCACTTTATTTTTCAGTAGGTGGTGCCATAAAACATTGTACAATCATGCCATGTAAACAAAAAATCATGCAGTAAAAGCTAATGACTTCTAATCTCATTAATGACAACATTTAATCCAAATTTATTGTGATCTGTTATATGGAAATATTGCAATGCGAATATGAAAAATCAAGTCCACAGAAATAATTTTTAGAGTTTTAGGTGGGCTCTTGCTATGCATAAACTTCAGAGCCTTGTAGGGAATTAGTCATTAGCTTGTGGTCTAATGCAGTTTTACAGAAATGCTTAACTATTTTGCTGACTGCATGCAAATACTGACTTCTTTTGCTGAGTAAAGACAGGAGATGTTAGCAGATTCAGCACTTGCATAACACATGTTGACTCAGAAGTCTAAAAGGTTTAGAACAAAGAGCATTCTTTATTATAAAAACATAGAACAGGACCACGTGGCTTTTTATGTATGGGGAGAGGAAAATGGTTGTACTGTTATAAGGGGCAATGAAGCTGTGGTATTAATTGTTTTCAATGTGGCATTGACTATTGTCAAAGGTACAATAGGCTAACCAGGGTGCTCAGAAACTGCAGAGAAAGCAAGATAAATGAAGCACAAAGATTTTATTTGGCTTGTTGTTGGATGCCTTTTCAAAAGCTCTGGAGTGGGCTTTAGTAGTGTCAAAATTTTGGTGGGTTCTGAATACCCTTGAAAATAACGCTTTAGATGCACAAAAGATGGTATGACTATACTCCTGGATTCCCCTGCATCTTATTAAATCTACCTATCTACTTAGCTGCCTATATTCACGGGTAGTTGTATACATTAGATGTGTGTGTGTATACACACACAGGTATTTGCTGAGCTTCAAAGCATACCTCCCATTCTTGTGGAACCTACTTCAGTCTCATGCTGGGTGCTCAGCAGAAAGGAGTGCCTGCATGCTGGCAGAGAAGGGTGTGAGCCAGTGCCTAGAAGGGTTTTGTTAAGGGTTAAGAGGATCCAGGGAAGGGGCGAGTGTCTAGAGAAGGTCTGAGTGTCCAGAGAAGGGCTACGAAGATGGTGAAGGGCCTAGAGGGGAAGACACATGAGGAGTGGCTGTGGTCACTTAGTTTATTCAGCCTGGAAATGAGGAGGCTGAGGGGAGACCTCATCGTGGTCTACAGCTTCCTGATGAGGGGAAGCGGAGGGACAGGTGTCAATCTATTCTGTCTGGTGACCAGTGATAGGACCCAAAGGAATGGTGTCAGGCTGAAACAGGGGAGGTTCAGGTTGGATATCAGGAAAAGGTTCTTCACCGAGAGGGTTGTCGCGCATTAGAACAGGCTCCCCAGGGACACAGTCGTGGCACTGAGCCTGTTGGAGTTTAAGTGTTTGGACTATGCTCTTAGCCATATGGTCTGAATTTTTGGGTTGACCTGTGTGGAGCCAGGAGCTGAACTCAATGATACTTGCAGGTCCCTTCCAACTCAGGATGTTCTATGATTCTATGATCTCTTCCTCAAAGGGCTCCTTCATTTCCTGCATTTCCAGGAGAGCACAAGGTACCTGGAATGGTGTCCTAGAGGGGGAGAATACGAGCTCCTGGCACCAGGATGGCACAGGGCTGGCTGAGGGTAAGCTACTGCAAAAGCATTGTACAGGGCTTGTTGATCTCTCTGAAGCACAGGATGGGAGCTAGATGTAATGAGCGAAAATCACAAACCAGTGATTTTCTTTGTGAGTCACTAGGGCAAAATTAGTTTCATCTTATGTAGCAAATCATAGAATCATTAAGGTTGGAAGACTCCTTCAAGATCATCTGGTCCAACCATCACCCCACAAACAATATCACCCCACTAAACCATGTCCCTAAGTGCCAGGTCCAGCCTTTCCTTGAACACCCCCAGGGACGGTGACACCACCACCTCCCTGGGCAACCTGTTCCAATGCCTGGCTACTCTTTCTGAGAAGAAATGTCTCCTAATTTCTAACCTAAACCTCCCCTGGTGCAACTTGAGGTCATTCCATCTAGTTTTATCACTAGTTACCCCTGAGAAGAGGCCAACCCCCAGCTCCCCACACCTTCCTTTCAGGTAGTTGTAGAGAGCAATAAGGTCTCCCCTGAGCCTGCTCTTCTCCAGACTAAACAACCCCAGTTCCCTCAGCCACTCCTTATAGGACTCGTGTTCTAGACCCTTCACCAGCTTTGTAGCCCTTCTCTGGACACACTCCAGGGCCTCGATGTCCTTCTTGTAGTGAGGGGCCCAAAAGTGAACACAGTACTCTAGGTGCAGCCTCACTAGAGCTGAGTACAGGGGGACAATCACTTCCCCATTCCTGCTTGTTACACTCTTCCTGATACAAGCCAGGATGCCGTTGGACATCTTGGCCACCTGGGCACACTGCCAGCTCATGTTCAGGTGAGCATCAATTAGCACCCCCAGATCCTTTACCTCTGCACAGCTTTCGAGGCACTCTCCGCCCCAGCCTGTAGTGCTGCATGGGGTTGTTGTGGCCAAAGTGCAAGACACGGCACCTAACCATGTTGAAACTCATCCCATTGGCCTCTTCCCATCAACCCATCCTGTCCAGGTCCCTCTGCAGAGCTTTCCTACCCTCTGGCAGATCAACACTACCCCCCAACTTGGTGTCATCTGCAAACTTACTGAGGGTGCACTCAATTCCCTCATCCAAGTCATCAATAAAGACATTAAAGAGAATGAGCCCCAACACCAAACCTTGGGGAACACCACTGGTGACTGGTCGCCAGCTGGATTTCACTCCATTCACCACCACCATCTGGGCCCAGCCATCCATCCAGTTTTTAACCTAGCAAAGACTGTACCTGTCCAAGCCATGGGCTGCCAGCTTTTCCAGGAGAATACTGTGGGAGACCTCATCAAAGGCCTTGCTGCAATCTAGGTAGACTATGTCAACAGGCTTTCCCTCATCCACCAGGTGGGTCACTTGGTCATAGAAGGAGATGAGGTTGGTCAGGAAGGATTGTCTTTCATGAACCCATGCTAACTGGGCCTGATCGCCCAGTGGTCACACATACATTGCGTGATTGCATTCGAGATGACTTGTTCCATAACCTTTCCTGGCACCGAGGTCAAGCTGACAGGCCTGTAGTTCCCTGGGTCCTCCTTATGACTCTTCTTATAGATGGGTGTCACATTAGCAAGTCTCCAGTCATCCGGGACCTCTCTCCAGATGAACATGACTGCTGATAGATGATGGAAAGCAGCCCAGCCATCACATCCGCTAACTCCCTCAGCATCCTCGAGTGGATCCCATCTGGCCCTATGGACTTGTGACAGTCCAGGTGGAGTAGCAGGTTTCTAACTCTATCCACCTAAATCGTGAGGGGGTTATTCTGCTCCTCGTCCCAGACTTCCAGGTTGGGAGCCTGAGTACCCAGATGACAAGTGGTCTGGCTAGCAAAGGCAGATGCAAAGAAGGCATTAAGAACCTCAGCCTTTTCCTTATCCTTAGTAGTAAAGAGAAAGGGTAATGAAGAATTTAAGGCATCAAGAGAAATGTGTAAGGTTCTGATCCACATCTTTCATTTCATAACCAGAAGTGTGTTTTTGGAGCAGGCATAAAACTTCTTTGATGAAAAATATTGAGTACGAAAAGATGAAATACTAATCATCGATTAATCATTTTGTGCTGATTTTGCCAAACTCAACAAACAAAGAAAATGGAATTTAAAACAATTTTGAGGAAAAGCAGAACATTTCATTTTATGAACTTTAATTTTGTTTTGAAGCAATTGTTTATTTCAAAATCTTTTAATTTGATTAAAGGGGAAAACAGTTTTAAAACTGTCAACATTAAAATGAAACATTTTGTTCAACCCAAATGTATTTAGAAAGTCCTTTCTTTAGAAATTTTGAAAAGGACTGGCTTTGGTCCAAGTGAAAACAATTTTTTTCTACTTTCTCAGAATTGCCAGCTAATCAGAAATATACAGATATGCCAGAACTTTGGCGTTTAAATAGTGGATAAATGCCTGAAGATAGCAGTTAATAAGATTATGAGGTAATAAAAATGGCAAAGTTGCAAAATTAAGTGAACACCTGAATTCTTCCCAGAGCATTTAAATAGTCGTGAATGTGTGTGTTAGAATGTGCAGGGTCAGAAAGCAGCAGAATTGTGTGTCCTTTAAATTACTTTGGTGAGAAGAGAAAATGGCATGTTTTCTATTGGCCAGAGCTTTTGACATTATTTATACTGCTTTGCATCCTATTCTTCTATTGCATTGTCTTAGGAAAATAAATAAAAAAATAAACCCAAAACACAGCTAGGAGGAGCATGAATACACAATGTTCCCTCAGTTAGAAAATATTTTTTTCACTAACCACTTGCAGACACATGAATCTAAATAGCACATTTTCAGCTTGAGTCATATTCAGAAGTAGTGTAAGTTCATTACACTTCATGCACATATATCTGCACAGCTGTTTCTGGACATCAGTATTAAATACTGTTTGTGGTATTTCCTATGCCAACATTCCTTATTGTTTTATTTTTCTTTCTTTCTTTCTTTCCTTCCTTCTTTCTTTCCTTCCTTCTTTCTTTCCTTCTTTCTTTCTTTCTTTCTTTCTTTCTTTCTTTCTTTCTTTCTTTCTTTCTTTCTTTCTTTTTCTTTTTCTTTCTTTCTTTCCTTTTTAATAGTAATACAATTATTATTATTATTTTTTCTATGGGTAACTTCTTTTAAGGAGGTGTGGGTTTTTCTTCACGAAAATGAGTAGAGAAAATGTCTGGTTGCTAGTTTTATATTGTGGGTGTACCACTGATCTCCTTTATTAAGTCTCCTCAGGGTGAGACGTGATGGCATCTCTATTACTATAACAAAGTGGAGCTCTACATCATTGTCCTGCTGAAAACTAGCATATACTTTATGTAACATTTATTTTTAAAACTTCTGTCCTTTATTCTTGCCATCCTCACACATAACTTAATTCTTATTATCTAATTCCAGAAATAATATATCAGCAAATTTCTTTCAGACGTCAATAAATGGATGTGTGTCATATATTTTACTGGTAATGTAGGCCTTTGTGTTCATGATTTATCCACAAAACAATGTGAAAACATATTAGCTTGTTAGCTTAAATATATCTGTGAAATTTCTATTATACATGGTATTTTTTTTCTATTATACCAGCAAGTTGGAATATTTTGAAGATTCTTTATGTATCGTTTTGTAAACAGGTTATAAAGAATTTTAAAGTTATTGCGCATTTTGAATACTACTTTAATAGATTTATTTTAATTAAAAAATGGCTGAATAAGCTGAAGATTTGGTATTACTTTTTTCCTAACTGCTGAAAAAATCACCATTATGTGTAAGAAATTATTAATCGAATCTCACACTTCCAAAACTTTTTATAGCATGTTTTCACCAACATCCAATACGACTATCATGGATAAATGAGCTGTCTATTCATTCGGTACAGCCATCTCCATTTTGGTGAACGTGTGTTTTCTGCAGCAGTCACCCTCCCATGTTCTAGCAGATTGGGTGATCCTGACTACACTGTTTCTGGCTGTGTATGCCTGAATCAAAGACTTTTGACATAAAAGCTTTTCCATTTTGTAATAAATAGCAAATATCTCTTTGACTCCAGTAAGGAAATTTAACCTTTTTTTTTTCTAAAAAAAAAGTAACAACTGACTGCCTCACCAGTTACCAGCGGTGCTCTTTTTTTTTTTTTTTTTTTTTTTTTTTTGACAAGAAACAAGAAATTTGAGGATAAGGACAGCTATGAAGATGGATTTATATTTAAGATGTTAGAGAGGTGCATTTAGTTCCTCAGTCCATCATATATTTCAGGTAAGATTTTGCCCAAATGATTTTCATTTCCACACTATGACATGCCAGAGGCACTATAAATTAATTATTCTCAACAACTCCTTTACTGTGAGGATGACAGAGCACTGAAACAGGTTTCCCAGAGAGGCTGTGGAGTCTCCTTCCCTGAAGATATTCAAAACCTGCCTGGATGTGATCCTGTGCGATGTGTTCTCGGTGGCCCTGCTTGGTATGAGGGTTTGACCAGATGATCTCCAGAGGTCCCTTCCAACCTCAAGCATTCTGTCATTCTGTGATTCAGTCTCCAGCTGGGTAAATAATTCTTTTGAGTATTCTGGCCTGCACTGTGCAATGTAAGCGTGTTCTTCGTAAACATGGAGAGATCACTACTGCTTTGCTTTGCACTAGCTCATACAATAACTGTATGAGTGAGAAGATCACCGCAGTTACACCATGAGGTATCACAGAATATGCATACTACCATCAGTCTTCTGCTGGGAGCTGGAATGACAAACACCTTTTGAGCTATGTACTAAGAATATTTTTCTGTTTTGATGACATTCATCTAACTAAAAAGTAGACCTGCCCATGCATGGACATTGCTACTGTGAATCAGATGTAGCAGAGCAAACAAGGTCTGGGAGCAGCCTCAGCCTTAGAGAAAATTCCTTTTAATGGCGGATGGAGGATTAATATTAACTTAAGAGAACTAAATCTCCAATAGCTTCCTTCTTGTGTTGCTATTTTTATTTGAGTATATTCTCTTAGCATGGATTAGGAGAAATACCAGATTTCTGGGACTTCCAAGCATACAAAGGGTGGTTCTTGGCATGTCTATAATCAAATTTCTCTTTACTGGTGCTCACTCTAACTATATGCTAGTGTGATGCCAGCATTTTGTCCTTTCTGCATTGTGATCTGTACATAGTCATTTTATTAGTTATGGTCAAAACGTGTTTTTCTGTTTTAGTAGGAGTACAATTAACATCGTAAGAGTGCTAACAGTAAATTGCTCAGATTTGCCTAAGCATGTGCCTCTGACTCAGCCCAGATACTGACAGTGACAAAGCTGTAATCATTTGCAGGCTTCAGATTCAAGCAGAGGGAATCCCACTCTCTTGATTGCAAATTATAACTCCATTGGACCCCAGGGCATGTGCAGAAATACACTGTGCTCAGTTCTAACATCATACAATTTCAAGAGCATGTATGGACACGCTGCAGCTGAAATTGACGTGCTGATTTGACAGGCAGTTGGGAGGGGAGCTGCCACAGCAGTAGCATTAAGCCTAAGAAACAAATACACGTCTAGCTGTTAACAAACTTTGGGAGATAGGACATTTCTGTTCTGTGCCCTGTACATATCTGTGATTGCATGCAACCTGTTTTTGAAATCTTGTTACTATAGTTGAGTGCTTGGTATTTGGTTATGAAATCTTTTCAAAGATGTCTCTGTATGCAGGAATTTGATGTAAAATTTTTATTTTTAACAATGAAAAGTGGATGTCTGATAACTTTTGTAATCTGATAACTGCAATAACCTGGGATGAAAGTGTTAGTGGCACTTCCTGTATCTAAACTATATTAACAAGTGATCCAGCTGTTCCTGACTTGATGAATTACTGCACTAAACAAGCAAAAGAAAGTATTAAAATACAGCAAATATTAAGAATTATCTTTGAGCCAGTTTTCTTGCAGAGGCATAGAGCATCTCCAGAAGACCACAATAGCTCGGACATTTTGAATGCAACTCTTTCATCTTCTGGGAAGTTCTGCTTAAAAGTAAATGGGACAAAAGGTCTGTAAGTCACTGTTTGCTGATAAGTCTCTGACCATGGGCTAGAATTTCAAAAGAAAGATAAGAAACTTTGATTGCCAAATCCTTTTGAAGAGCTGGAGTTAGACAGCTTGTTCTCATTGGAAAATGGCGGTGATAATACTCATGTTCAAATGCCTCTGAGTCACTGTTCTCCCATCCATTGTTCAGTCATAATATAAAACACCATGTCAGTATTCCTCCTGGCTCAGTAGGCTTCCAGGCTTTTGTTTTCTGCCCATTGGGTTGTTCATCCAGGTGCTTTTCTTCCTTTCTTTCTTTCTTCTTCTTTCTTTCTTTCTTTCTTTCTTTCTTCTTCTTTCTTTCTTTCTTTCTTTCTTTCTTTCTTTCTTTCTTTCTTTCTTTCTTTCTTTCTTTCTTTCTTTTTCCTTCTTTCTTTCTCTTTCTTTCTTTCTTTGTTTTCTTTCTCTCTTTCTTTCTTTCTTTCTTTCTTTCTTTCTTTCTTTCTTTCTTTCTTTCCTTTTCCTTTCTTTCTTTCTTTCTTTCTTTCTTTCTTTCTTTCTTTCTTTCTTTCTTTCTTTTTCCTTCTTTCATTCGTTCGTTCTTTTATTAGTTCCTTCCTTCCTTACTTTTCTTTCTTTCTTTCTTTCTTTCTTTCCTTCTCTTTCTTTCTTTTTCCTTCTTTCTTTTCTTTCTTTCTTTCTTTCTTTCTTTCTTTCTTTCTTTCTTTCTTTCTTTTCCTCCTTCCTTCTTTCCTTCCTTCTTTCCTTCTTTCTTTCCTCCTTTCTTTCGTTCTTTCTTTTCATCCTTCCTTTCTTTCTTTTTCTTTCTTTCTTTCTCTTTCTCTTTTTTCTTTCTTTCCTTCTTTCCTTCCTCCCTCCCTTCCTTCCTTCCTTCCTTCCTTCCTTCCTTCCTTCCTTCCTTCCTTCCTTCCTTCCTTTCCTTCCTTCCTTTCCTTTCCTTTCCTTTCTTTCCTTTCCTTTCCTTTCCTTCCTTTCCTTCTTTCCTTTCCCTTTCCTTCCTTTCCTTTCCTTTCCTTCTTTCCCTTCTTTTACAAGGGGTGACTTTAAAAAAGTGAGGTGTACAGCATGGATTTTGTAAAGTTAGATTTTAACTAGGACATCTGTCAAGTGGTAGAGAAACTGAGAGAAACTAAAGCACAGGGATGTGCTGCATGCAGGGTTGTGAATAGGACTCCCAGAAGTACAGTAACAGTTTTCTATCTATCAAATTATTTTAAAATACACAAATGCATGTTATTACTTTAAGAATTTTGTTAGAACTAGTATCAGAGATATTCAAACTCTAATAGTTCACACTACAGGAAAAACAACAAGGCACTGAGAAGAAGATTTACTGTGAATATAAGTTGTGAGTGGTAGAATTAGTAAAGCCAAAATGTGAGAGCTTTAAAGACTGCAGATTGATTTCTTCTTCTTCCCCTTAACTGTGTGTTTAATATTATTTTATTAATAGTCAGGTTGAACAAGCAATAGTACTTCAACTCTTGTTATTAAAAGAAATGGCAGTTTATGGCAAGTGTCTCAAGAAATGCGAACAAAGGAAATGCTGCAGATGCTGCTCAGAGTTCTGCAGTGCACATACTTACATCTCTTCAGCAGCTGGAAGGGCATTTCAGGGCATCCTGAGCACAAGTCTGACACACAGGCTAGAAACTTGCAGTCATAGCACCTCGGAGGAGAAACCCATACTGGCTCAGAGTAAGGACCTATTTTTATGTGCCTTTGGGCGGCACTGTATAGAGATCTTAATAAGGTCTTTATGACTTTTTTTGTTCTGAGCACACAGTTAAGTATTAAAATCAGAATTAATTGTTTTAAGCTCCCCAGCTGTATTTTTTACCATTCATTTACTTCATACAACAGTGCATGGATTAGTAGGTTCCCTTTCACCTCTGAGATTACAAATTGATCCTCCAGCCTCTCTTTAAATTTTGGGCTGTCCTGCCTCATATTCCTTATTTTTTCTCCATGAGATACAGAAGAAAAACAGAAAAAAATATGAAACCAATGCACAGAATTAATGGAAATGACTGAGGAGAAAGACATCTCATTCGATCTTGCGTGCTTACAAGGTGGATGTCAGCATCCCAACCAGTAATCCTAGGCACATTCTACTGTCAAAGGAGAGAAAAAAGCAATGTTAAGATTTCTTTGACCTATTTTAGACATTTAATGAAGGATAAGATGACTTGTGGCCTACACTCTGCTGACTGCATTAAATCATTACTATTTATAAAAGGATCTTAGGGTGTTTATTCATTTAATCAGATGGTAGTAATGGCTAATGGTTTTCCAATGAGTAAGGAAGATTTGTCTCTAAACCTCAGTAAGGAGTTGCCTAGTATAATGACTAATCTCATTAAATTTACAGTACTCTTTTTTTTTTTTTTTCTTTTTCTTTTTCTTTTTTTTTCTTTTTTTTTTTCAGATCTACTCAGCTCGGGTAAGTAAGACAAAAAGAGGATCAATTTCACTAGATTGCTTTCATCAATGATAAACAGAAAAACAAAGCAAAATAAAAACACCAATAAAGGTATTTATTGTCTCTGGACAGATTGGAGAGCTGGGCAATCACCAACCACATGAAGCTTAACAAAAGCAAGTGCCGGGTCCTGCACCTGGGATGGGGCAACCCTGGCTATACGTACAGACTGGGCGACGAGACGCTGGAGAGCAGCCCTGCAGAGAGGGATCTGGGGGTTGTGGTTGACAGCAAGTTGAACGTGAGCCAGCAGTGTGCCCTGGCAGCCAGGAGGGCCAACCATATCCTGGGGTGCATCAAGCACGGCATTGCTAGTTGGATGAGGGAAGTGATTGTCCCACTCTACTCTGCGCTGCTGCGGCCTCACCTCGAGTACTGTGTGCAGTTCTGGACACCACAGTACAAAAAGGATGTAAAACTGTTGGAGAGTGTCCAGAAGAGGGCGATGAAGATGGTGAAGGGCCTAGAGAGGAAGACGTATGAGGAGCGGCTGAGGTCACTTGGCCTGTTCAGCCTGGAGAAGAGGAGGCTGAGGGGGGACCTCATCGCAGTCTACAACTTCCTCGCGAGGGGGAGTGGAGAGGCAGGTGACCTATTCTCCGTTATCACCAGTGACAGGACCCGTGGGAACGGTGTTAAGCTGAGGCAGGGGAAGTTTAGGCTGGACATCAGGAAGAGGTTCTTCACTGAAAGGGTGGTCGCACACTGGAACAGGCTCCCCAGTGAAGTAGTCACTGCACCAAGCCTGTCTGAATTTAAGAAGCGATTGGACTGTGCACTTAGTCACATGGTCTAAACTTTTGGGCAGACCTGTGCGGTGCCAGAAGTTGGACTTGATGATCCTTATGGGTCCCTTCCAACTTGGGATATTCTATGATTCTATGATTCTGTTTGAAGAAGGTTATTAAAGGCTGTACCATTTAGGACTAGGAAAGAGTCAAAAAGTGCCTTAATTTTGACTAATTGTCATGCCAACTAATTCTGGCTAAATGGAAGCAACTCCTAAGAAAAAAAACAGTGAAGTTTTACCTCAGAAAAAATCCTTTGTACAACAATTTTTGATGTGGTGTCTTCAACCATACGGTGTTTTAAACCCTGTATTTAAACTTTGTTTTCAGCAAAGCATAAATGTCATCACTGTAATACATTCATAAATTGATTTTATAAGTTTAATCTGAGTTTATTAGAGAACTATATTTCTGGGACATAACAGAACATAGGCATGGGAATTAAAACAATTACTGAGCATGCAGTAACTAAGTTATTTGTTTTTCTCTTTAAATTGCTTTTATTGCATACCACTGAACTCCTATTTTCTCTTTATCATTATCTCTCTCTCTCTTTTTATTTTTATTTTTTATTTTTAAAAAAGAACATCACTAAATTATCTATTTATCTATCTATCTATCTATTTTACTTACAGCACTTGAAAGTTCTCTGTGTTTAATAAAAAACAGTCTTTAATTATTTTCTGACTAACACTGTTGTCCCCTGACTTCCTGAAAAACATAAATAAAACCATTGGGCCACATCATAAAGTACTTTATTTCTGTGGAGACATCATTTTAGTGTTACTCAGGGTAAAGTATGTTTGGTATGTTTGCAACAGGAGGTATGTTATCTGCTTTATCACCCCGGCAGTTAGGGCATGGCTTCTAGCTCCTTTGAGAACCAAGTTTAGTTAGTCTCTTTTTGTGTTAGGGTCTAAAGTCACATACAGTGCAAGTAAATAGCTACATATAGAGTTTCTTCCTCCATACTTTAACCTTTTCAACAGGTGAAACACTGAGTAACTTGTGATAGCTATGAAGCAAATGTTACTGTCTCAGAGCATAATGTTGGTTGCTGCTTAAGTTTGTTTCAGATCCTGTCCGCTTGTATATCAGTAGAGAGACAGAGCCTTGTGGTGTGAAAAAGTCTGGTGGTTGGACACAGTTTTGAAAATGCCTGCCATCAGCTTTATCACTTCACAAAAGAAGGAGTTGAAAGAAAGCAGCAGCTTTTGTAAGTGTTGCAGATCTTTGATGTTCTGGCTTACCTGGCTTCCCAAGGGTCCTGTCTAAGTGTCAGTGTCATTCTCTCCTGTTCTCCTTGTTTTACCAAGTGTATTTTAGAATGAATGGGAGTCAAATACGTGTAGTATAAAACAGAACAGGAACATTGTTTCTCAGTTGTACTTCAGGGAAGTCTTTTAATTTCATCATAAGCAAGAATGCTGGAAATTGATATGAACTGGCAAACCTTCTTAGCCACCCATACAATGCAATTAGGAAAGAGGCTGTTAAAGGATCTGATCAAATTTTCTAAGCAAAGATAATTATAATATCCACGGTTCTTAGCTAACTGAAAAAGGTGAATAGTGCTTATTGAATATCCACAATCAGTTTGAAAACACTATTGAAACAAAAAAGTGTAGCTTGAAACAATTTTCTCTTTATGAAGAATCCTATACAATTTAATAGAAAAAGCAATTTAAACATTATGAAGCTCTCAACTCATCTGACAGTGTTTAGAAGAAACTGGTTATATCCAAGCCACAAAGTCCTCCAAATTTCTTGAGAAACATTCTACTCAAGATAAATGTTCTACTTTAAGTAGTACAGGCTTCTGCAGTAATTTCCCTCGACGCAATCACCCCTCCTACATCCCCCTGTCCTCCCAGTTCCTTCGTCCTTAAATTTTAGAGGGTTCTTTCCATTTCAGCTGCCACATGTATGTTGAGCTAAGCTGCAAATTGCAATTAGTTTAAGTTTACTAATTAAATTGTTCTTTGGTTGTTCTTTCCTTTGTGCTTAGAGCTGATACTTTCCTTTGATGGAAAAGTGTATGCAAGAAAAAAGCCAAACAATAAAGAAGTCTGTACACACTAATAAAAAACAAACCAAAACAAAGCAAACTAAACCAAACCAAACTAGATAAATGAGTAGTGTACTCCAAATGAAGCAGTAAGACCTATCGTTATTACAACAGACTTTCATTAGGTTGTTCCCTGAATGGCAGGCCCTACAATCCAGTGAGCAGGTCATTGTACAGACAGTTGTTTAGAGAGTTTATATGGCATTGCTTGTACTGATTTTTTTTTTTTTTTCTAAAGGAAGTGAAGGCTTACATTCTGGTGTGACAAGAGGAGTATTGCCACTTCTGCCTGTTTTCTCAGTAATGACGCTGCTATCGTAGATGAGCAATTAAGATAAAAAAAGTTGCAAAATTCTTGCGTATTGACTTTCTTCATATCACTTCTGCTCCCTTCTTCTCCCAGATCTCCCAACTTTTTTTGCAAGTGAATATACATATGCTTATATATATGTATGTATCTATATCAGTTAGGTTATTAAAGATCACTGTGATGGGAGTGCTTAGAAGACTGACAAATCAAGCCAGTTTTAAACTGTAAAGAAAAAACATGCTAAATTCATTTATTAACAACATTATTTTTGCTAATGGTTCATTCACACACATCATTAATCATCATTGTTGCATATACAAAAAGCTTGGGCTTTAACACTCATAATTTAAATTGGCTGTAAGTATACAGTACCATGGAGCTGATGCAGTACAGTTAGTGTTGGCAACTGCCATCCTTGATGTCTCCTAGTCATGGAGGTCCAGGTGATCAGGCCTGGGGTTCTTTAATGAGCAGATAAGTGGTCTGTCTTCTCTCTTTGTCTCTCCTCTTCACAACTTTACAAAGAGCTCATTTACTGTGTTGGTTACACTATTTTACTACGCTCATATTCAGGTTCAGGGATAGCTAATATTAATTATATCCTGACTAGTGCACTTATAATTTATAAGTGTCAGATGCTTGTGTTTCAGGTACGAGACCCATCACTTCAGCAGAAGGGATGGGTCACACTCCCGCCTTGACAAGGCAAACAAAATGGACACTGGCACCTGAGTCTGCTCAGGCCCCTGTCCTACCACATTGCTTAGGGTAGCCCAAAATGCACAAGTTTAATTTAATCTCAGATTTTCCGTCTTGAGTCTTTTATGTTTCTTAGACTATAGCAATTGCCTACAGCAAGGTGAGGATCTGGACTCCCTCCCTCCTGTGGAGGACGGATGTGATGTGGGAAATGCCCAATGGAAAATAGAAGGATTTTTATCACTGTTATTGCCTCTGTAGCTCCTTCTTCTTTCCAAGACTCCTTACAGCTCTGCTTCCAGGAACGCAAATATCCTCATTGATATTGAACTGAGACATCACATCTATTGCCTGCCCCAGGACGGAAAGAAAATATATGTCAGAGTCAAGAGCAGGTACCAGGTCTCCTGTGTCCCCATAGCATCACCATACAGCCCACACTTGCCTGCCTACTGATGGGCTGCGAGTGTCTTCCCAGGAAGATGTCTCCTGTTGATAGATAGGGAAGAAGTCCATGGAAGAAGTTGTCCAGGTGTTGCAGACATCTAGATGGCCTTCTCTGCAGATTGCCAAAGACTCCAGCATTTCCTGTTTGTGTGCTGTACATACATTTGAGGACACCCTGAAGTTGCTCTGTGCTTATGGTGTCAACAACAAAAAACATATTTGATCTAGTGTCTTCTGAGACGGCTTGTTCCTTGAAACTAAAACCAAGGTCTCTTTCCATGGTATTTTTCCAGGCATTTTCATGATAGTTTTTCCATGGCAATTGAAATAACTAACAAGATCAAACAAAATAATCCAAGTGGAGGGATGAGTGGCAGTGTCTTTGTTTAATAAAATTCAAGGTAGTACTGCTGGAAGTTGTGTGCTTCTAAAAACACTGGCATGTGTTTGGATGTGAATGGAAGTCTCCTTCTTCCATTTTGATCCACATGTACCCAGGGTTCCTCAGAGCTGTCTGGGAGAAATGACACAAACGGGACCATTCTGTGTGGTCCCATTTGGGACCATTCTTTGAGTGAAGCATGAGCTCTAGTGGGTGTCTGAGTTGTGTTCAAGCACATAGCTGGTAGAAGTGAAAGCATGAAGGTACACAGTTTGTGGGAATGAGTCTCAAAATCACCCTGAAGGACGTCATAGAAGAATCATTTGTGAGCTGAATATTCCATTTCCAGTCAATGTGCAGTACCTGCAGTATTTGGACATTTCTGCAAACGTAAAATTGGCTGGCAATTTAACTTTGTTATCCTGTAAAGGTTATATCATGTTGCATTTGTGTCTTCAGAAGGAAAAACAACCAAAGGACTTATTTGGTACTTTCTTATGCTGTCAAAGTGATGGAAAGAGCAATGCAAGAAACAAATTTTGGGGTTGCAATAGTGGCATACAGAGAAAAGTCCTAGAAAAATGCAAGTAACCACTTCTCCCTGCTTCATCAGGAGCCCCGGACTGCCTGGTGTTGACCTGAAACAAGGAGGAGAGTGTGACCAGCTGCTCTGGCAAAAAGACAACATAGTTGTGATGAATCTGTCCTTTCCTATGAGGCTGGACAAGACTCTCATTTATACTTTGGCTGTGTGTCTGTCCCTCTCTAGCGGGAAGCTCCACTAACAATTTACTTCTCAGGCTTTGGCTTGTTCTGTAGCTGCAGACAGAAATATTTTTTTATTTTTATTTTTTTGTATTGGTTAATTTGTTCTTTGGAGGTTGCAGGCATCACATGAAGCAGATGAGCAACAACAGAGTCATACCCTCACGGACTGCACTAATGGTGGGACTGATCACGTTGCAGCTTTGTCATTTGCCACTTTTAAACACCAGTGCTTCTGTTAATCTCCCAAGACAGGAACAAAGACATTAGGGAAAACACTAGAGTCCTGCAAGAAGCAAAGTTAAATAAAATCAATTACATTGCCTATGTGAGACAGCTTATCTCTAAATAGTTACATCTATGTATAAATAATCAAAACCATGCCAGATCCTTTACAGACTCTTCTGCAATTGTCAGGAAAAGTTTCTAATGGATAGTAATGGATAGAAACTGCTTATTCAAGCTGTGCTTTCCTTTTTTTTTTTTTTTTTTTTTTTTTGACATTAATAAGACATTACAGTAAATATTGACACAAAAAAGAACATTATTAACATTCCTCTTCACCCACATGAATCTGTCTTGCTGTTCTCCCTGAAATGGACAGACTCTTAAACTATTCTTAAGAACCAATTACACTTGACGTAAAAAAATTTTATGTGTGACGCAGTCTATGCATTACCAGAAATCTTTAAGGAGCGTTGGCACCTAATTCGTGTTTCAAAGTAATTGAAAGACTGGTGAGAAAGAATCACTTTCTTGCCCCAAAGAGCAGTAATGAGCAGTGTGGACCCCCAGGACACAACTGCAGCATTTTCTTAACGTCTGCTTTGGAGTCCCTCACTATCAATTTACTCTGCATTTCCTAGATATAAAGTAATAATACAACTGTGCTGTTTGGCTTCCCTTGCAAGACCTTGTGAAGGCACATGGCATAGTATAATTAAAAAGCTGAAGGAGAACTCATTCTCATAGGCATTATTTAATTAATTCAGCATTTGGATTTGACTTCTGCCAATCTGAAAATATAAAATTAAATTTTTTTTTTTTTTAGTCTGTGAAAGACATTCATCAGTTTGATCACACTGATACAAGGAACAGATGCTTACTCCTTTTCTTCACTTCGTCTTTTGAAATCTGACCTCTTGAAAGTTACCTGTGTATAGATTACAGTTAGACATTTTCACGGCTTGCCCTGAGATTGTGTACACAGTGACTCCGGAGAGATGCTTCCTCTACTGAGAACAGTGCATGGTCTGAACAAATCAGGCATTACTGCATGGAGAGATGGCATGGAGGGAGTGTGTTCAAGGAAGAGGCCAAAGAGCAAGGACCTAATAACTCTACACCTATACATCTCAAGAAAAATAAATCTGAGACATAGGTGTTTTTCTGCCACAGAACAGCTCTAGGTCCTATTGTGGCCCCATATAACACATGTAATCTGAAAGGGACTTAAAGACTAAATGGCTTCTGTGCACTTAGTTCCTTTTGATCTCAAGCAGCAATGTTTTCGATAGCACAGCCCTTATGCTATGCTAGCACATGGCAGACGAGTGGCACCCTAGCTCATCACCCATCTGGGCGGCAGTATCAGAGCTTGCTCTCTCTCTGGGCTTCTTCTGGGCTTCTCCACCTGAGCCTCCAGCCTAACTGAAGTAATTATTTCCCCATTGCCTTCAGGCAGACTGCAAGTTGTCTTGCCTTCCTAGGTCCAAGTCAGCTAACCACTCAGCTAGGCACAGTGGTGTTGAGCTCAGCAGTGCCTTAAAATATTTTAAAATGGAGAACCATGTAAAAGGCTGAGGGAAGGTTTTGAAATGCTTATTTTACAGCAGTTTGTGGTAGCTGTTCTCACTAAGAGGTTCCCAGCTGATATGAAGTATATATTATTTATTAGACATTCTATGTGTTGACAAAGAAAAAGAACCTTCATCTCCGACTTTATATTTTAACAGATAAAATGTGTTATTTTCCCTAGTTGATATCAATATTTAAAGCCACTATCAGACATAGACAGTGAGAGGAGATGTGGCAGTGGGAAAGGTTGCAGGTGCATCTATGTCAAACCAGTCAGTACTAATATTGAAGCATTTCTCTGTCATCTTGCTTGCATTCACCAGGTGAACCCATGCCCTCTTGCAGTCGCTGTTTCTTTATACAGATGGAAAGGAGGAAAGCTTGGCTTGAGAAAATCTGCATGATGAACAACAGCTAATTTTGGCACCTCCAATGAGAGAGCTCACTGTTTCCTTCAAGCCCGTCATCTCAATTAGAGAGGCTTAGTAAAGGCTTAAGGGACATCTGAGCTCCTTTCTTCAGGTGGAGCCAAGCACAGGAAGCCAAGCTTCATGGGAAGGAAAGCATCTCTAAGTAACTCAGCAGAGCCTACGTTTTTCTCAGCAGCCAGATGTGTGTTCATACTTTGAACATTTGCAGTTGCTGGGGAGTTCAGATGGTTTGAGTTTGAAAGAATAGTTTGTATTTTCTTAGTCTGATTGCTGATCAAACGTACTTAGAGTTCTTGCTTCTAGCAGTGGCAAATTTACATACATCTGAAAGGAAGGTGAGCTGCTTTCTGACTATGACAGGCTTGAGACAAAGCTAAGAAAAAAAGAAATACAGAGTGCTTCATTAGCAACAGTGGGCTTTGGATCAAACCCACTGTCTACTTACTCAATTATACAGCATTATTAGGAGGAAAACAGTTTCCTGGCCTCCTAAGTAGGTAAAATTTAAGCCCTGCAGCAGGTTTTAGTCTCCCATTTTACCATAGTTTGCATAGCTTGCCAGAGCTTGCATTACTTTTAATGTTATTGCTTCCCAGGCAGTCCAATCCAGTTCATCAAAAATCCTCCTTAAATAGTAGTGTCCCTGAACCAGTGGCTTCCAGGTTATGTAGAGCACAAAGTGAGCTTTATTTCAGGGGTACTTTAATATGCATTTGCCAGGTACTTTTTTGTTCTCATTATGGAACTAGAAAAAGGAAGAAAGATTATAATTTTTCCATTGTTCTTCATATTTCAAAATTGGAAAAAAAAATGCTTAAAACTAAGTAACTTGCCTGAACTTCTATGTTTGAAATCTAGACTGTGGGATTTAGCCTTCTTGGTCAAGTAAGCTAGGTCTTACTTGACCTTGGTCAAGTAAGGCAGTGTTTATTACCCAAATGCTTTCACTGACATTAGTTCATGTGTGAATATAAAGGATTTTTCAGTGATGTCATTGCAAGTCGCTTGGCTGAAAAATATTCTCTGGCAGTACTAAACAACACACACAAAAAGGTATGTGGGATGTTTATGTGATTCTGCAAGTCTTTCATCTTAAAATAATGTTTGCGGTTTTTTTTTCTTTTTTTTTTCCTGTTACTCATTTACCCATAGTCAGTTCAAATTCTTAGAATAATTTCATTGCAGAACTTGTACAGATGATCCACATGCTGTTCTGATCAATTCCATTACCGAGATGCCATGTATAAATGGATTCCATCTTTTCCTCTTTTTAAGCCTCTTTGCATATATTTCAACAGCACTATCATAATATTTAGATAGGTGCATAAGAGGGAACCTTAAATTTAGCTAGAAAAACTAGTACATAATTACTGGCTTTCTCAGTTTTGTTGACTGGACAGTGGAAAAGACAGACTGGTGGTGTGAGAACAAATATTTTAAGGATGGGATAAATGATAATGGTAGATTTGTATGTCCCCGTCTGTCCCCCTCCTGAGCACCCATTAACTGTTGCAATGTCTGTTCATTCTGAGTGGAAAGGAGACCATGTGGTGCTCAGAAGGACAAGAGGGACATGGCCTCAGAGATTTGCCTGAAGATCATGGAAGACCCAAGGCAGATCTTGGAAGGGAGGTCTCTCAGAGGGTTATCTCCTTTTGTAGCCATCGGCTCATTTATCCTCCCTGCCTGCCTTGTGACTGTACAGCAAAGCAAACAGGAACGATGTGAAGGAAGAAGGTGGGTGCAGGCAGGGAAAGCTTTTTCCCACTTCAGATCATCTTTATTTTTTTTACTGATAGCTAGCTGTTCTGGAAAAATAATTTTTGGAGCTTGTACAGCAGCATGAACCACAGAGGTATTAGCAGTAACATGTCCCCATTCAGGACTGGTGCACCGATGACAGTTCTTTGGCAAAACAGAGGACCCCACAGAAACCTGCATTGGCAGCTCACATTTTGTGTTACTACTGTGTCTCAATTTTCTGTGGTTTGCAAGTCATTTTAATAACTCTCAGCAGAGTATCACTATACTGTGATGCATTACAATATGAAGATCATGCGTATTATTCTGAGAAGAATTTAAATCCACAGGTACTTTGTATCACATTGTATAATTTCCTGAAAATATGTGAAAACCAATCAAATTACTTTTATGAATGTGCAGTGTTAATGGGTACCTCTTCAAAGAGAATGAGGGAGTTCTGCCTGTTTCCTTCTGGTCTCTCTCATTGTGAATTTTGATGTATTTACATTACTTCACACTAACATGGGAAAATATTTTCCAAGGCAGCGTGGTTTGCTATCAGGTTAAGCATGGAAGCAAAAGAAAAGCAAAACAAAACAAAACAAAACAAAACAAAACAAAACAAAACAAAAGGAAGAAAAAGTAATATAAGGAGGAATGACTTAGTAGTGTACAACATCGATGATAGCATTCTGGTTGATATGGCTCTGGCCATACAGATATTCTTTTGCCTTCACTTTGAGGTATGAGTGAATGGAGGAGAGAATTATAGTGATCAAATCACTAATAAGAGGAGAGAGCTGAAAATCATTTCAAGGGTAGATGGTAAATTCGTAAATTTAAGACATTTGAATTTTTCTGCAATTACTTCCTCTGAGTATACAGTAACACTCTGAGGGTAAAAAAAATAATAAATGTTGGGCCTGATTCTTGTCAAAATAAGACAATATTAAGACATTTACTGGGATAAAAGATTTTAAAACTGAAAATGAATTATAATGATGTCCACCTTCTACTGCTAGAAAAAACCTTACATGCATATAGGAGTTCAGGTCTGTATGTGGCTATACACTGAGAAATAAAGGATGTATTTTTGAGGCAGCCTTCGCTAACTTTGAATAACATTGAATAGAACTTAGTATGACTTGCCCTGAGGGATCCAGAAAGCCTGTCAGGAAAAAATTTGTAGTAAGCTCACATGTGTATTGGCAGGCTTGTTTTCAATAAAATGTAAATGTCAGTTGTTGTTCCAGAACAGGTGGCACTATAAAAAAATTGGCTAGGGGAAATGAATGCAGCTTACAGGGAAAATATCCACTTTCGCAGATTGGGAATAAGAAAGAACCTTCACACAGCTGATCTGTGAACTAGTGGTACTTTTTAAATGTTTTCCTTAAAATTGCTCTGAGAAGTTCATGCCTACAGATTTTCCCCTGTTACTGTTTGTTTTTATGCTTTTTTTATTCCATAGTTCAGTGTATCAAAGCTTAGAACATGAGATCTGAACCATTTAAGAGTCTCTGCATGTGCCATTGTGGGCACTTGGATCAATGATGGGAACAGATTTGTACTGCTGTTATTCCGTTAATCACAAAGGAGCTGCACTGGCTTCAGCCTGAATCAAACACGGTCAGGATGTGGTCTGCAGTCATCTAGTACCTGTGACAAACGATTTACTGGTTGGTTTACCAGTATAGTACAGATTTTCCCATTTATTTATTTGTTTGTTTGTTTGGGAATGAGAACGGTAATAGACTGATTACTTAGCTTGATTCAGCCCCTTCTTCAGCAGCAATGGCTTTTCTTTGGACTGGAAAACGTGAGTAGCAAACTGAAGCCCTGTACTCATGGTGATAGAAAGACTGTCTTCTGATCTCTTTTTTTTTTTTTTTTTAAATTTGTTTATTTATTTATTTTTTAACAGTAATTTGCCAATACAATGCTATCTTGTGAAAATCAAATAAATGGTGCACAGTCAACATGCCACAGCTGATGCCATTGCACCTCTTCTACTGTATCCTTCAGGCTGTGTAGTGCAAGACATATTCCAGAGGACACAGTACAGGTGAGTAAAATAAAAACAAACACATGAACACAAGAAATGAGAAAACAACTAACATATTTATTTTTTCATTTTCATTTATTTATTTATTTATGTTACCATTTTTCACTGCAGTGGAGTCAGAATGACTTCTGCCTTACCTGATCTTCTCAGAGCAAAGCGCAGTTGCCCAGACAGAATCAGTCTGCCTTTATATCAGTGAAAAATGTTCTTATGACAAGAGGTTTGGAAGACTCCTTCGAGTAACCGAATCTGAAAAACTGACCAGAGATTTCTCTGGAAAAGAGGCCTGTTGTACAACAACTTACCAACCTTGAATCACCCCTTAGCATCTGGGGGCCATCTCTCTCTTGCTGGTACAAAGAAGAAATCATCCTACTTTTTTTTTTTTTTTCTTTTCCCTAGCATCCCAACGGTTCATAGCATTTCCCTGATGAAACAGAGGCTTTGCCTGACCAGGAAGCAAATGCAGTTAATTAATATATCAGTTTCTCTGTACCACCCTTACATTCCTGTGAGAATATTACTTCAGAACTGGAGGACGTGACCCTTCACAGCTACACAGAGCAACACAAATCTACACGTGTTACTCTCTTAGCATGAAGTAGGAGAACTCCTAGATGTTTGGATACTTAAATTGTTTACTGTCCTCTCTTTCTTGCCTAGAAAAAAGAAAAAAAATGAAAAGTTTCAGTTGGTCATTCAGCCTTATTCACTTGTCACAGCAATTAAACAGAAAGCCGCTCAAAGTTACAGAAGAAAACTATTCCTTGTGCTTTTCCTGTTTCAGTTATGCATGGCTGGCAAGGAGTCTTGCTAATTGAAACATTCATTTAGGCTCTTTGGCACCCTTCCTTCCCTTCCTGCCTCCACATCCTCTGAGAGTGAAATGACATCTGGGGTGTGGGTTCCGTGTCACTGGTGCCAGTGCACTCCAACCTGCAAGCAAAATTTAACCTTTATCAGGTGCTCCGTTTATGGTTAGTAACAATAAAAAATAGTCCCGGCAGGAGCACAGGGAAAGCATGCATAGACCGCATAATAGACCGCAAAACACCCACAGTGGGCAAAGCTCAGGAAATTCCTGACCTTAAAAATGTCCTGTTCAGTTCTGTGTAAAGAAAAAAAGAAAAAAAAAATCTCTCCCAGGCATTAAAATCAAGATTATTAAATTTAAGAGTAGGTTGAGCTCTTTCCTTGCATTCAATTGCCTTTGTTGAGTAGCAATATATTCTGGTTCCTAAGAGCACACCACTGTTTACTCTGGTTACTAAAGGAATAAATTGTTCTAAGGATGCAGATGTCCAAGTAGTTAACATTACAGCCTACAGCTATTGCCAAGGAAATAGGAAAACCTGAGTTTCTCTCCTGCAGAACTACTTTGTTAAGCTATATTTCTTACTTATGTCATCCTTAGTTTTCTCCTTTTACACAACAACCCTATATGATGTTAATGGGTGCTGAAGCCTGTGTCCAAAGGTCATGGCTGGTGACAGTGCATAACATTTGTTTGGCATAACATGTAAGCAGAAGTTCTTGGCTAAGACCTTCAGAAGTGACCATGTCTGTAGGAGACCTCCACTGCTGTTTGCCCAGATTCAGTGCCCTAAGGACAGTTAGATTTGAAATCTAGGTACAATTTCTGAAGATTAAACACGTCCTGTATAACAAATAAATCAGTACTTCAATTGAAAATCACTGATAATCATACAAAAACATTTGTAAAATTATACCAGATGAAGCTGTCCTCTCTATACTAGTGTTTTATTTGAAGACTTATGAGATTATATATATTTATCATAATATATTTTAAAGATGCTATTATCTGATGTTTCTATGCCATTACATTTTCAAGTGTAGGGATAATTTTTTTTTTTTTTAATGGAAATAGACACACTGTCAAGAAAATCAACCCTCCCCCAAAAAAACAATTTTCTTTAGCTGAAAAAGATATGAAGTAAATACTTATAATGAAAAATATTTGTTTTATGGTTTACACTGTGACAGTTTGTGTAAAGGCTTGAGATATCCTTTGTTCAGTTTGCTGATTTTTTGTTGTTAAAACATGCAATAAATTGACATCATCAGTAGGTAATAATTAAAAAGCATTTATCACGTTTTTCCTGACTTTTCCTTTTAATACTTGGAAGAAGTTAGCAGAAGCCTTTGTATTTTATGTTGTATACATATAAAACCTATCAAGGTATTTTATATGTTTCATACATCCAAACTTAATTCACGTCGGCATTTGTTAGTCAGGTGTCACTGTGCACAAGGAAAGCTCCATTTCCTTTCATGGTCACTGCGAGTAATACAGTGTCAAAGGCAGAAAAGCAGCAGCAACTAGACTAAAACAGGGAAGAATTTTGACTATTACGAAGTACTGGAAAGGCGGGAAACTTGAAGTTGAGTCTAAAGCTAAAATATAAACAATCAGAAAGTTAATATATGCTTGGATCTCTGTTGAAATATATACACTGTTAGAGTTGAAGTATGAAAGGAGATTGATTCTTCTCATTTTTTATAGCAACAACTGGAAATGGCCTGGGCAAAACTCTGGCAATGTAAAAGGAAAATGGAATCTATGTTCAAAAAGCGTTAAAAAACGTGGCCTCTGTTCATGGGAGTGAGGCTCTTCAGAGCCTCAGAACAGGGGACACAAAACTGAGTCTGCTCAGTGCCTTCCCTGCCTTGGTGGGGCTCCAGGCTCTCAAGGTCATACATTCCCTCCTGATGGAAAGCAAATGTTCCTCTATGTGATCTTTTTGACTCCTCTCATCTCCAGGGCTCCCTAGAAGAAGATGAGGCAGGATGAAGGCAAGGGTCTGCTGACAGCCATGTTCTGTGTTGTGAACTTTAGCACTCTGCCCATTGAACCAACAACACCAATGTCCACCTGCCTCTGGTCTGTTGCTATATATGACCCTTAATAACCAGGACTCTTGTCTGTGGCTACTGGCTATTTAGAAGTCCAAGAATTCATCTGGAGAGTTGGAAATCTTTTTTTTTTTTTTAATTATTTTTTAAGCAAGACCACCCATTCAATATAAAGGAGTAACCTTCTTAGCTCAGCTGCCCGTCTGCCCATCTTGTTATTTAGCATTAATAGCAGTCTCCACTGAGGTCTCTAGGTCCAATGACAAGAGACTTAAAAACCTTGTCATGCCTAGAAATTCACAGAATCACAGAATGATTAAGCTTGGAAGGTAACTCTGGAGGTCATCTTGTCCAACCCACCTGCTTAAGCAGGGCCACCAGGAGCGGGTTGACCAGAACCATGTCCAGATGGCTTTTGAGTATCTCCATGGATGGAGACTCCCCAGCCTTTCTGGGCAACTTGTGCTAGTGTTGTGTCATACACACAAGAAAAAAAGTGTTTCCTGATGTTCACGTAGAACCTCTTGTGTTTCAGTTTGTGCCCATTGTCTCTTGTCCTGCTACTGGGCACCATTGAACAGAACCTGGCTTCAACTCCTTTGCACCCTCTCTTCAGGTAAATACATACAACAATAAGATCCCCCCAAACCTCCTCTTTTCCAGGATGATCAATCCCAGCTCCCTCAGCCTTTCCTCACAGAAGAGATGCTCTGGTCCCTTCATCATCTTTGTGGCCCTTCCCTGGACTCTCTCTAGTAGCTCCATGTCTCTCTTGAACTGGGGGTCCCAGAAACAGACACAGCACTTCAGGTATGGCCTCATGAGTGCTCAGCAGAGGGGAAGGATCAACTCCCTTGACCTGCTGGCAATACTTTGCCTATTGCATCCAAGAATATTACTGGCTGTTTTAGTGGCGAGGGCACACTGCTGGCTCACATTCAAGGGGTTACTTCTGAGGTAAAATTTAGGAGACATATTAACTAAATTGACTTTAGAGACATTGTCAGAGGGTTTTCTCTGCCTTTGCTGATAACAACCTGTGGGAGAAGAAGTCCCACCTGACAGAAGAGTCTCAAGGCCTCCATGTCTGGCCAGCTGAACAGTTCATTCATGTCTGTTTTGTCGTAACCACTGGAGTTAATAACTTGTGATTTCTACAGAAATTTTTCTTCCAGCTCATCAGCAGTTTGCCTCAAATCCTACATCTAAGAAGGGAAGATAGAGAGGTTTTGATTGCAAAATACTCTGCTGCTACTCACAGGACCAACTAATTGCTGAAAACAATTATTTACAAGACTGCTTGTAAAACTTGGTGTGTTGCCAGATGATTTGTCCATTTCTGTCCTGAGCCTGCTCAAAAAGACTGTGCAACATTTTGTAATGAAATAGGAGTGGTTTAGTGCTCCTTCAGTGGAGTCTGCTGTCCAGACTGTTTCCACATCACACATCAGTGGTGCATTCTTGTAGAGGTATGCAGACAACCATCTCTAATAACTGCCCTTCCTATGGGGCTGTTGTTATAATGCTAGCAACCCAATTCTCTATTATTCTTTAGCATTGACTCAGTTCAAAGCTGCCATTTTCTTGTTGCTTTTCTTACTGTTTCGAGTCTAGAATTACTTTATCTCAAACCCCATGCTAAGAGTACTAATTTCCATGGGCCTCTTCTCTTGTGAGTAGCGGAAACATGAAGATCCAAGGCTTCAAGCCAGGCTCAGGTTTCTGTTGTGCTGGTATGAATGGAGCTACTCCAGTTTTAATCAGTGTAACTAGGGGGAACATTTGGGCCTTCTTAGTTCAAATTTCTGGGAGTCATACTGGAAAGGAAATAAAGGACTGTCACTCTGCTCTGTGTTCTCGTCTGGATTTGAATGGTTCCGATGGAATTTTGAAAAATGTTCATTCGTGGTTTTGAAACTGTAAACAAAAAATTCATTTCTAGGCTTTGTAAATAAAGGGAAGATATACTGTAGGGAAAAACTGCAGGTATAGTGACTTCATTTAGGGTGCTCAGATAGAATAATGAGGGAATAATATAACAGTTATTAGTGAAATAGCCTTACCTCATGGGCTGCATATACTTAAAAACAATTGTCCGAGTATCTCACTTGAGGATATGAGATAAAGGACACTAGCTAACTTTCACAGTCAGTGTTTGATGTACCTTCTGCTGCAGATAACTGTTTTGGAATTCTTTATCTTAAGTAGGAGACTAGATTTGGAGAGGTGATATAAGGGATATCAGTCCATAGCTTTATGGTGTAATGTATACAGTATTGAAAAACCTGACAGAATGGAGCTGGGAATATTCACAGGTCATTTCCCCTTAGAGGGAAAAGGTTATTTCAGATCCCTTCTTCCTGATCATGTGGTTTTGCTCAACACATAGCTCAGTTGTTTGGGTAGCGCTTTGGTTGGCAGAATATATCTTTGAGCAAATGTTATTCCCAAAGTGGGAGTCATGATCTTAGAAGTGCAAGTGGAAATAGGGTCATGAGAAAAGCTGAGAACTGCTGGAATGTGGTGAAGGCAAAGTAATCTATACATGTTTACATTGACAGCAACCACAAAATGGTTCCCCCAGGAACTCAAATGAAGTTATCACAGGGGATAAGCAAGCTAGAATTAACAATGTTCGGGCCTGCTGTTCTTAAAAAAAAAAAAAAATAAAATAAATGTTTAGATAGTTCAGGTCTTTAAAAATCTAAACTACGTGGTGTGATACCCTTTTAATCACAGAAATTAGGCTTTGTGGGGAAGTTTCCTTTGAGTGTACATGGAATATCCCTCCATTCTATCTAACAAGATAGTGTTAAAACTTTCACATATCATGTGTCAGAGATGTTAAAGTATATTTTTATCTTCATTTTTTTTAAATAATTATTTCCATACATATGTTTGTTTATTTTTCAGCAGAGGACTTTTCCAGCCCTTAAAGTTTACTGGTAGAAAAACTAAAACTAGAAGGGAAATTTGTCCTCACAGGCGAAATCATGGGGTTGCCTGCTATGTGCAAGCCCTGAGGCCTGCAGAAAGTCTTTCACAGGCATAGATCTTCATACTAGGAGCTTACAGCAGTAGAAAGCTAAGCATCAAAGTTGCTGCAGAAGTGGGGTTGGGCTATGTGATTGCCTCAAAAAATCTGGCTGCTACAGGCAACTTGGCAACTGGCTTGAACACCTGAGTGCCAGATAGATTTGAAGGCAGCTGCTGTGTTCATCCTTCTGCATTGTATGACACATGGCAATTTCTCTCAGGAAGGGCTGTTGGAGATCTTAAGGCAAATCCACTGCATCATTCTGTTTATCCCTGCTCAGTTTAATGTTCCCTTTCTCACATATGGCAGTGATTGTGCTGACTGACTGCATATGACGGAGCCCTTGGCTCCAGTACTCTGCAGTAATTTTCTGGTTGTTAATGAATGTCCTAAACATTTGATCAGTATTTCGGTCAGTTGGCTTGCCTGTCTGATTCAAGTTGAGTACTGCTATTTAATTTTCATGTTTCGATGTCTCTTCAGCCTACTTACATGAATAGTATAAAGCTTCTCAAACAACATCTTTGTTCTAGCTCTCTGTTCAGCATATTTTCAAAGGACATCACAACTAAACATGAATAAATAGTAAAAAACTAGTACTTAAAATCAGAATTTCAGACAGACTCCCATCCTGAAAATAACCCTGCAATTGCCCAATGAGTATGTGAATCTTTTTGTATTGCTTTTTGTGAAGTAATTGCATGATTCTGTAAAAGAGATCGTTTTTGTAGTTAAAATGATATCATTTATAGATAGCTTTTGTCTCATGTAAGATAGAAGGTATTTTTATATAGTAAACACTTTGCTTATATCTAGAAGATTTTATTAATGGGTGACCTCCAGCCTCATTTTTCAAGTGAAATGCAAATTTTGCAGAAGTCAATAAAAAGTCTAAAAAGTTTGGAGAGCCAGAAACCCCTACAACTTGAAGAATTCCTGTGTGGGCAGCTTTTAGTGTGTAAAGGTGAAAGCCACCATGATGTCACCCTCCCTCTGTGCTTTACAATGCTGGGGGAGTGATAAATATGGGTAGGAAGTAGGAAAGCATGAATAACAAATGCACTGGGTTCCTCTTTCCAAGTTTCAGGGAAAACCTAACAGAAAAACCATGCAGCACTGAGCAACAGCACTACATACTTACAGCTGTGTTAATTTTCCTTTGTGTTGTACAAAAAAGAGGGATGTCCTTAAAATGACATATTTCAGAGCAGAAAAGAGCTAAGCCTAAGTAGGGCCTCATGATACTCCTCCAGTAAGCATCTCTACCCCTGCTCTCGTCCAGATAGTTTGCGTGGGATGATTTGGGGTGCTCTAAGGCTGGGAGATGACTGGAGGTGGGAGGAAGGGGAAACAAGGCAGCAGTTTGGTAGCAATTTGGGTATTTGAGAGAAGCACTTCAGGACCACTGCAATGTTTTGGGTGAAGTGATCAGGTGAGGTTGATTATTGAGCTACTGAAATGGCATTACTAGGCTAACAAGTTAACATTAGTGGGCTTTCAGACATCTTCCTTGCTTTTCTTCAGATAAATTTTTTTTCAAGTGAGATATCACAGCCCCATGAGGTAGAAATTCTGTTTCCAAATGAAATCTTATTTAACAGAGCAATCAGTAATAAGCAAGATGTGGATCACAAAATAGTCCAAATATATAGACTTTTACTTTAAGTAGAATATTTTTAAAAGCTTCCAGCTATAAGAAAAAAACAAAAACAAAACAAACAAACAAACAAACAAAACAAACAAACAAAAAAACACAAACATAATAAAAAGGTGCAGTCTTTTTGAAAATAAAGTTTAAATCCTCAGCTTCTCTGTTTTTAAAATATTCTTATTTGACTTTTGATGACATTAAGCATCTAACACAAAACACTTTTTGTCTTGTATTTCCATTTAAATGTAATGATATCTGTAACAGACAGAAAGACCCCATATTTCCTTTTTTAAACTTTTTAAAAAATTATTATTATTTTATTTAATTCTGTTGTGCCAGACTGAAAAATCATCAAGAAGTCAAAACTGCCTGCCTTAACCAAGTTACCTTGCGCTCTGTGTGACTGGCAAGTAATACGTGGGGTACTGTTTAAACTGTAACCTTTTCTGCAGATTCAGTCTTGCAGTCCCAACAGGAATTAAGCAACTGAAACCCAAACTCCTACGCCCACAAGGCCCAGGAAGTCACATAAGTGATGTGAGCATCTGAGTGACCTTCATGGAAAATGCTGCCCTTGCCAGGGCAGGGGTTGTATTTCATTTTTAAGCTGGGTAGCATGTGAAGTAGACTGGAAAACAGTGCGAGCAATAATATATGCAAAATTTAAATGCTGCAACTCTGCACTAGTCCTATGTGGAAACTCAGCCATGTTTATGGGTTCCCATAAACTAGGCATTCTGGTCTGTATCTATGCTAGCCACCCTTATATAGTGTATTGTCCAGGGACTGAATTACACTGTTTTTTGTTTGTTTGTTTGTTTGTTTTTGTTGATTTATTTTGTTTTGTTTTGTTTCACTTTGCTTTGCTTTGTTTTGCTTTGTTTCACACTGAATGAATCTAAGGTACAGGCAGGCAGCCATTTTCACCAGTGTCATGTAACACTGTCCATGTCTGTATTAAAGACAGAACATACTTGCCTCCTCTGTTCCCTTTCCCACCCATCAGTCAGGAGAAGAGAAGAGACGGCTACCATACCTCATGACAATCAGACACTGCTCCTCACTATTTCCAAAAATGTCATGTCGATGTGCTTCTTAGGATTGTGTTTAGCAAAAATTTACTAAGGATTTTCTTGCCCTCCCAAAGTCCTGATATTCATTCCTGAATTTTTGTTATCCTTGGGTATCTGTTCTTGCTCAGGCTTATATACTGATTGCAGTAAACCAATAAAGGGTAGTTTCAGCAAAGCCATGAGAAGGTGAAAGCCAACAATTACATTTGTATCTCAGAGACAAACCCCAAAGTGACCATTTCTGTTGGTTGTCATACACATTGAATGTATGGTATGACAGGTGAAATATTCACTTCATTCATTCACATATGACAGATGACCTTTCAAGAGATGGAGACACTTACATTGGAATATATCCAGGCTGCACTGCCTGTACTGATGTGGTGACTGAGACACTAAAGCCTGTCATCTGTACCAAAGTTGAGGTGAGCATATTTCCCCAGATGAAGCAAAGCATTGAAATCCAGGTGAAAACTAGCTGGTTTAAAAACAGCCCTAAACGCCAAGGACTTCTGCCCATGCAGAGAAGCAAACTCTGCAGGCTGGCTAGATGAGAGCTCTCCACTTAGCTGTTTGGCTCCAGGCCTATGTAACCATGACATATATTCTTGGAAAACTCTCAGTTTTAAAGGGCAAAAAATATCTGAACACTTTTTGTTCCTGAAATTTGTGCTCCCTTTTTTATTAGTAAGTATTTTATGGCTTATCTCTGCGCTTGTCTGACTTTGACCTTTCAGTTACTAATGACATAATTAGTCTTTGAACTTGTATATCACTTCACAGCTTCTCACTTTCCCACAAAGGCACTGGTGCTCAGTGCTATTTCCACCTCTTCCTACTTTTGTGTCCCCATTTGTGCCTCCTCAGTATAGAATAAATTCAGCCAACACAAGCATAGTTTATACCAGCTGATTAGCCTTCCGGTTTAGGCTGAGGAAGTGCTTTGATACAAAGTTCTGATTTTCATCATTTTTTAAATGTTTTGTGGGAAATAAAATTCTTTGCTGGTTTTTCATTTACACTTTGTAAAACAAAAGAGAATAGTTTAAACAATTAAGGTATTCCATTTAAAATTTATTCCTTCTTTTTCAATAGTAAAAGCAGAGTACAAAATAAGTCTTTCTTAAGGTTAATTGACTTCAGATCAGCTAACATGACTCAAAATAAAAATCCAGATACTTTTATCCAACCTTTTTTTTGAAGAAGAATTCAGCAGAAATTGTGAATCTTTGTGAGAGAAGGTCTATTGTCAGAGGAAACTGCTTCCTCATGATATTTATGAAAAATACAAGGGAAGCAAAACAGCAGCAGAACTACACTGTGACTGATTTTCATAATCCTGAGCATCCAGAAAGATAGGACACTGTCATCTACAAAACAGATGATAATATATAAGATAAGTTCAAGAAAATGACCTGTCCTCTCTTCTGTAACTCATATTTATCCCAATTTTGAACACAGAGCTACAACCCTCTGCCATGACAGGTTTGAGAGGTCATATGGCAACAGACAAGGAATAAGAGAATTAGATTCACAGAGGCTCCACATCAGTTTTTAAAAATTGCTATTCAGGAAAATCTTAAAAATGTACATGACTAGTTGAAAGGAGTGCCTCTTCTCTTACTAAAAGGGTGTCTCTATTTTTTTGAGTAAGTTGTAAAAACTAATGGCATTTGCTGGACTCCTGACCCAGCACAAATAGTACTCTTCTTGTTTGAACACATGCAAATGAAAATTCTTTGATATTGGTAACCAAAGATATATTTAAGGTATAAGAAATTTGCATATGTGTAAGAGGGAAGAGTTTCTGATTTGTGCTTTTAATCTTTTAAAAATGTAATTGCTTCCATATAAATGTTTATTTAAATAAATCAAAACTTTTCCACCCAAACTGATAAATTCTAGATTTAATTAATATAATAGCCCACAGTTTCAGACTTGAGGCCTAAAATAGCTTTTTATGCATGCATCAAATTTAATGTCTGATGAGCTGACTCAACAGACATTCTGACTGAGGTAGCTCTTTCCACCTTTCACTACCTTTGAAAATAGAGCCACTTAATTCGGTCTTAAAATAGAGAACAAGGAATTTAATTTCAAGCACAAGGGCAATTGTCTTTAAAATGATTTAGCTCTGTAGCTGAGTCAGATCAGCTAGTTTTTGTAGATTTAGACTCAAAAGCATGGTGTCGCTCAAAAGTAAGTAACAAAAATTAGAAACAAACCTCACATTCCAGTAGAGTTATCATCAGAATGAAATTTGTTGTTGTTGTTTTTTGATTTTTTTGTAAGCTGGTCTTTGAGTGAAAAAATCCAGTTTTTCTCTGTGTTACTTTAGTCATTTTATTTGCTATAATGGTGTTTCATTTTTATTCTGTAAATAAGTTATTTATGAGTTGCTATGTTGTAATTCAGAAAGAAGTCACAGTTGTGAAAAATAATGGAAGTCAAAGGTGCCTGCAGAATGACTGCTATGACTGTATGCTTATTTGTGGCATATGGCTTAACCACTCCGTGTTTCCATGCCTTGTGGGATCTCAAGATATGTGGAAGCTCATTTGCTACCACGGCTGTTTTTTATTACCGTTTCCTCTTTATTATACTATATATAGAACATTCAATACACAAACACTTCCTGTTCTGCTAAGAATTCATAGTAATTTAGAATTCTTTTATGAGCACACATTTTACAAACCAGGCTGCAGTTTAGCAAGGTATTTGAATACGTGTCTCACTTAAACATGCAAGTAGCCTTGATGCCGAAGTGCCTTAATTAATCGAGGTACATGTAAAGTACAAGGAGAGTCAGAAATATGAGAACATCCTTCAAGCAAAAGAAAAATTAGGTTTTCGTTGGAAGCTACTGTACCCCACGACATTTTTCTGCAGACTGTTGGCAGTCATTTGAAGTATCTAAAGCCCAGCAAATTTTCAGAAATGGAATTTTTCATAGGAACACTTCATTTTAAATTAGCCATATCCCTATCAATAACAGTAAGCAATCTACAGGCCTGGTTCCAAATTCTGTGTTTTATTTGAGAGATATATTCAATATCTTCTTCTCACTTACTATGGCTGTCTTGCAGTTGTACAAATTGTTCATTGAATAAAATAAGTGAGGCAGAATATACTTATTTTATTAGCAGTAAGTGCCCAGTAGGCAAAGTTCAAGTTGTAATTGTAATGTATACTGAATGTGCATAAAGGCCAATATTCACTTATATGTTCAAAAGCTCAAGTGTCTAAGTCCTCTTTTGGGACATTTTTTGTTGAATATAAATAAAAAATGCATATTTATATATATATATATATCACTTGGTCAAGGTATAAAACAGAACACATAAATATATATGCATACATAACATTTATACTCTATATGTTATTATATATAGTATAGCATATATACAGTGTTTTATCTATATTTTGTATAGCATATATATTAGTTTGTGTATGTATATATATTTTTTATTCCTGGTAAAACATTTGGAATCCATATTTAGAATAATTCTGATTTGTAAACAATCTTTGTTGTAGTATTAATGTTATATAAAACTGTACTATATCATACTTTATTATATTAAATATGTTGATGTATTTCACATAAATTCAAGCAACTGAGTTATATAGACATCTACGTCATCTAGAATTACCATGATCACAAAAATGAACATGTAAAATAGACAAAAGTAATACAGAGAAGGTAGATGAGGCACCTTTAGGGGACCAGTACTTTCCATTTCCATGACCAGATCATCCATCCCTTTTACCAAGTCACACGAATAAGACAGAAAAGGCCATAAAAACTGATAGCAGGTTTTGTCCTGCTGCCTTGTGCCTTAACTCTTCACAGGAAACACGTTCCAAGGGCATATTCAAAAACAGTATAGATATCAACGCTTATCAACATTTTCACAAAGAAAATAAAGTTTGCTGTCTTCTCAGCTGTTTGGACAGCCTCTAACAATGTTTGTGTGAAAAGCATGAAGTGTCCTTTCTCAGTGCATTACATCTTGCATGTTTTTTGAAGCTTTTGATAAGACCATTACATCATCAGCCAAATGATATTTCTTCCGAACTTAGACTTTTTCACATTTACTCATCTCAACAGTATCACCAGAGACTTCAGTGTAAATAAGTGCTCCATGATTCTGCTACGCAAGAGTCAGAGGTTTCACCTCCTGACATTGCAACTCACTGGGCTGAAACTGCCCAAATGATTCAGCCAAAAAAATGTTTCCATTGTTTTTAGCTTCCCAAATATTCTTTGCTACACATTCATTTTATTCATTATAACATAAGTACCCCAATTTGGGGATGCATTTCACATTGTTCTATGCTCTGGAATGCATGTGGACTGAGCCTCTATTTCCCTCCTCCCTTTTGTGCCCTGGAAATAGATAGGAATAGGCCAGTGCAACAACAGATGCATGTTAAATATGTCAGGGCTTGTTGCTGTTTTGCCAATAGCAGCACAAGAGTTAGGTAAACTGCCATTGTGCTCCAAACCAAGCCCAGAAACTGTCTCATGGCTAAAAAGATGGAAGTTTCTTAGATTGGTTTCCCAGCAAAGAAAAGACTCGCTGTACATGAATGGGCAAACAAGTCTTTCCTTGTTTTCACTTGAAATTAAATACTCTACTACATAATGCTTCTGTGGAAGATACTATGTAATATTCTGGGATTTGACGTTTAAGAATGCCATGATGATTAATGACATATTCTGCTAGGAGAGCACAGTGCCATAGCATTACTGCCAATTCTCATAATTATCTGCAATAACTTCCCTTAAATCCTGAGCAGTATTTTTTTAAATGCAGAAAATTCATTCAGTCATTGAATAGGTCTATATTTATTCTGCAATTCTTAGACAGAGAAGTTAGATGAGTTTCCTATGACTATTTTCTTTAACAGCATTAATTGCTTCTCTTAATTATTCTGCCTGGTTGAGAACAAGCCTTTTCTGATTCACATACTGTGTGTACTTAGATAGGGTAATATTACCAGTAATAACCACAAAATAGTGCCTCAAATCCTGTAAAACATTCATTCACTTTTATCAAGAAAAACTGGGAATAGAATAATAAGAATCAATCTTTCCTGTTCTCTAGGAGTGGGATTTCAATTTGGTGCTGAAGTCCTGCAAGCAATGTAATATCATGCTAAATTAATTCCTGACATTTTTATTATTGGCAAATTTGTGTGTAAACAAGCAAGTTAACTCTTCAAATAAAAATAAAATTTACTAAATGAGTAAAATCTCATTTTTATAATAAGATGCTGATATACTAATCCATTAGATAGCTAGTGCATAGTCCATGCAATGTTATCTCTTCATGTATATTTGTATATGTTGAAAAATGTGCATATAACTGTACAGATTTCAGTTTGTGTAGTCATTACTTATTTGGCCTTTTAACCTAACCTGAAGGTTATATATATTAATTTACTGACTGGAAAATGTTTAATGCTCAAGAATATGCATCAACTTTTTACTGGTAAGTCTCTCAGGTTCTCTCTTACTCTCTTTCTATACAAGTGTCTTTAGAATCCTATTATACAATAGCAATTTTATTCCGAAATTAAAATAAGTGAAAAAATACCATTAAATTCAACACTTGTCTGAAGCACTGAGAGAGACACAGAGAGAGAAGAGAGAGAGAAAGAGAGTGCAAGAAAGAGAGAAAAAGAGAAATAACCTCTTAGTATTGATTTCAAAAATGAGATGACCAGTAGTAAGGTAGTTGAGAACATAGGAAAAATGAAATTCAACTATAAAGTATACATGTAACTAATTATTCTAGCAATAAGTGAAAATAAGACAAAAAAAATTGCTCTTTTCCTTCATTCTTTAAGTCATTTATAACTTAGTTTAATTTTAAGCCAATGAGTTATCCTACAAAAGTTGTTAAGACTTTGTAGTGCTGTCAGCCAAACATACGTGAACTGCTTGCTAGTGTGTACTACTGACATTTTCAGAGATGCATCAGTCCTATCAGTGTGACAAAAAAGCAGTTCACCACAGTCTTGGAAAATTTTCCTATATTATAAATATCCTTTACCCTTAACAGCACTTGAGATCCACTTTAACAAGGTTAGTACCTCAGCAGGAAGCAGCTTTCTAAGGAAAACATTGTTTCTTTACTTGCATAAAGTGGACTCAGGATAGAGAGAAGTCAATATTAAGATTTGCAGTAACAAAACATTTAATCATGTACTTAATTTTACGCAAATAAATATATCACCATTTAAAAATACTTACAAAATACCTACACTGGTAAATTCTCTTTTTATGGATTTCTTCAAAGACACGATTAGTGCTTACCTTATCCCTCCAATGCCCTCTTGTTATTCTGTCAAAAAAAAAACAAACAAAAAAGCAAAAAAACCACCACCTCCACCACCAACAAAAACAAACAACAAAGATGCTAAAATACATAGCATGTGTTTTTATCTGAGGTTTACACATACACATATAATAATATTGTAACTGGTTATTATCTCACTTTCAGAGTGATCAAAGGTGAAGTCAACAGGGCTAGTTTTTATGTAGGATGTTTTCTTGTCACGGAACATATGGACAGATTTAATTACTCTTTAACTCTATCATGTTCTCTGAAAGAAAAATATGTGGCAAAGCAAGATGCTGCTTACAGCTCTCATATTCAGATAGGCAGTGTGTTTCTGTCTCAGTTCAATGCACTCTGGAGCATGTCTCTTTAATGTTAATAAACTTCTCCTTCAAGTCACAGATTTTATATGAGTATCCTTCCTAATTGCATGCTGAACACTTGGTCGAGAATACCAGCAGATAAAATTGGTGCCTTTTGTATCATGAAATTAAATCTTCATACAAAACTGTCTGTATTCATAGGTAGTATAGCAGTGGGAGGTTCACAGCTATTATATGGTAATGGATATTTTAGACTGTATGGACAGATCTAGCTGGAAACTTTAGTCCTACTTCATCTATTTTCTGCTTGTGTTTGAAAAGGCAATATTTAAAAGGGAAACATATGTTGTGATCAGCCAATTCTGTTTATCTGATTATTTTTAAGTGATTTTGTGGCACTCTGAACATGGTTGGGTTTTGCCTGTAAGAAGGGATGAATTGTAGTGGTCCTAAGCCTGCTCCACATTATGTTGGTGAGTCATAGAATCATAGACTATGCTGTGTTGGAAGGGACCCACGAGGATCATTGAGTCCAACTCCTGGATACTCACAGGACCACCCAAAAATTAAACCATATGTCTGAGCACTGTCCAAATGCTTCTTGAACACAGGCTCAATGCCATGACCACTGCCCTGGGGAGCCTGTTCCAGTGCCCGACCACCCTCTGATTGCAGAACCTTTCGCTAACACCCAGCCTGACCCTCCCCTGTCCCAGCTCCATGCTGTTCCCTCGGATCCTGTCGCTGTCCCCAGGGAGCAGAGCTCAGCGCCTGCCCCTCCGCTCCCCTCGTGAGGGAGCTGCAGGTCGCCAGGAGGCTTACCCTCAGCCTGCTCTTCTCTGGGCTGAACAAACCAAGAGATTTCAACCACTCCTCACATGTCTTCCCCTCTAGACCCTTCACCATCTTTGTAGACCTCCTTTGGATGCTCTCTAATAGTTTTATGTCATTTTTATACTGTGGTGCCCCAAACTCCACACAGTGCTTGAGGTGAGGCTGCACCAGAAGAGTAGAACAGGACAATCCCTTCCCTTGACTGGTTACCAATGCGGTGCTTGATGAACCTCAGGATACAGTTGGCCCTTCTGGCTGCCAGGGCACACTGTTGACTTATGCTCAACTTGCTGTAGACCAAAGCCTTTCTGCAGGAATGCTCTCTAGCCTCTCATCCTCCAGTCTGTATGTATAGTCAGGGTTGCCCCTTCCCAGGTACAGAATCCAGTGCTTGCTTTTGTTAATCTTCATGTTGTTGGTGATTGTCCAGCTCTCGGAGTTGTCAAGATCTTTCTGCAGGGCCTCTCTACCCTCGAGGGAGTCAACAGCTCCTCCCAATTTAGTGTCATTTGAAAACTTACTCAAAACGCCTTCTAGTCCTACATCAAAGTTATTTATGAAAACATTGAAGAGAACTGGCCCTAAAATGGAGCACTGGGGAACCCTATCAGTAACTGGCCACCAGCCTGATATAACCACCATTTACTATCACACTTTGAGCCATGGTGAAGATTAACAAGACTGTTTTAATAATAGTTTAAAGCCACCCCTGCATACATCATGGTTTCTGTGAAACTGATACTAAAACTCTGTTGCAAAAATTTGTGTGACTTTACAAAATGGTTCATACATCCTGAAGCTGGTCATTGTTTCACCTTAAGTGGCCTGCTAATACAAGCATGTACTAAAAAACCTCAGCAAGCAGACCAAAACCTCTCTTCCTCTGCCTCTGCTTTTCTCCTCATTACTGAACTTAGGGTTTATTTTTAACTGTATCTAAAAAATAAATTAATGTTACATATTAACATATCCTCCTTGCTTACAACAGCAGTGTGGGTTTGTCCAATCCCAGAAGGTATGGGGCTGCTGGAGTGCCATATGGATAAAATCTCGTTTATGTCTCTGTCTTCTTGGCATAAAACAGGAAGCCAATCTACCCTTCCAAATCAAAAGGTCAGTGCCAAAAAGAATAGCAAGGAAACTCCTCCAGGCTTTCTGAAAAGCATCCAGAAATAAGGCAAGGCAGAAGTGACAGAGATGAAATTAGCAGCCTAGTAACCTGGGTTATTTTTCTTGATATTGCATTATTCTTTTTAATGAAATGTTTTCACTTTGCTCCCTCACACTCGTTCTTTCCCTATTTAATTTTTTTTGGTGTCTCCCACAAGGGAAACAATGCACACATGTTATTATTCTAAAGCCAAAGGTGATTTTTAAGGTAGTTCAGCCTCACTTCATGCATCAGGCTAGAAAACTGAAAGTAGTGAAACAAAGGTCCTTGTGTTTTTGTTTGTTCGTTTGTTCCATTCTCCCTCCTTTTTTTTTTTTTTTTTACTTATTTATTTATATATTTTTATTTAACAATCTCTTGCCTTCTAGTGCCAAGGGGAAAGCAAGCTGCTGTATGGCACACACCTTTGCTGTGGGTGGTACCCTGATCGCTGGACTGCCAGTCCTGTACTACTGCCTCCTGCTCCATCTCCCGTGACATAAGGAACACGTAGGAGATGTTCACATGATATCAGCTAGAGCTGCTCTTGGTATGCCAACCCATGCATTTGCATGTGGTAAGTTCTCCAGTTTGATATCTTTGCAGCAAGCCAGGGAATGAAACAAGAGCATCTAGGAACACTCAGAACTAAATTTTGGAACTCAATAAAAACAGTCCATGACCTCTACTCAGAGAAATATCTTATTGTAAACCACATCCCCAAATATTCCAAACTGCTTTATAGATTTATACCTAGGTCAAATCACTTCATCATAACTGCTGTTACAGCAAAATTATGTAAATATTGTTTTAGGGGACAGGAAGGAAAGAAGGGTGATTTCTTAGTATTTTGTACCTTTTGATAAAATGACTGAATGGGAGGTTCTTTTCATTCCCTGCAGGAGTTCTCATTGAGTGACAGTTTTGAAATCTGCCATGGATTGCAGACATGTATTTATGTCTTGAATTCATCACTTGAAAGACTACTTTGACAGTAATGGTAAATGTCACCACATGTTTTGAATAGGCAGTTTTTCTTAATGCTAGAGGAAGATGAGGTTAGGGAACACTTGCTTTTAAATGTTTTGAAGGAATTTGACATTTACTTCCTATGCTACTACATCTCAGTAAATATTTTCAACTCAGCCACAAAGAGCTAAGTGGAGTGAACTTAAAAGAGTGAGACAGATTTGAGGTCACACAAAATAAGTACTTTAGTAACTAAGGAAGAACAAAGGGTTTCTTCTTTAAAATGTGGAGTGGTTAGTAAGTTTAGATCATGTGAATCATAAATCTTTGGGAGAAGCTTGCAAATTATTATAGTGATGGTTCAGTGTCCATGTCCTAATGAGAAGTGAAGCTCCATATTTTTTAATATCCACAATAAAAATAATGATTTTTATAAATTTTCAAGCTAGATATAAGCCCAATGGTTTTAATTCATGAGGAACTAATTAAAATTTAATTTTGTAACACCAATGATAAATATACGCTTTAAGTCTAGGCTTGTGATTTTCATGTTTCATGATTTTCATACCTTTGTTTATAATTAGGCCTGTAACCTAGGAGCAAAACAAAAGTGAAAAAAAAACACACCTCCACCCCCACCCATGCCCCCACTCCCAAATGTTTCCCAGCTGTTGAATAGTTCGTGAATTTTGTCCCTTATAAATTCATTTTCCATCCATTCACTACAAAAGCAATTGTGGTAATTGGGCTGCTTCTGGCCTAATCTGATGTTAGTGGCATGGAAGAATCTTAGGAGACCATGCTGTACAGGGACGTCCTCATGGTTCAGCTGACTCTCATCTGCTTTGTGTTCAGATAATACTACTTCCCAGCAAATCAACTAAACATATATTATAACTAGGAGAAGTAACAGTGATGTCTTCTTTTTCACACTGTGGCAGAACCATCATTTAAGAGTTTTAGAGCAAACGGGTGAATTGAATCTATTTCTACATGGACAAGAAATTGATACATATGTTAAATGTAGTTCATCGAGAAAGCATTCTCAAACGGAGAGAATGGTTCTACAGTACAAAAATGTCCTTGACCTTAGTTTGGGATAGACTTACACCTCATTTTCTTCTAATGAAGACTTAGAGTAATTCTGTAGGAAATTCGTTAATGAAATGTTAATTAAATGCTTACCTTAAGTACTATGCACTGTCTACATTTTAACGTGATTTTTCACTATCCCATATCTTTGCTAGAAACAAAAAAAAAAGCAAAAGTAAAATCCAAAGTGATATTCTTTCTGTACATAATTCAGCGATGGTGACAAACCACTTGAACAAACTTATCAGCAAAATGGACTTTTCCATTGGTATCAGTCTTTGAATCAAAGATGGATTTGGATGCATACCTTGTAGGCAAAGGCAAATACAAGATATTAAGCTTAAAATGGGCATAATTTGCTGAATGTTTCTGACCAATGTTTAACAAGAGATGACTAACTAACTGAGCTCAGTCTCCCTGGATTTAAAAATCAGAAGACAGGATTAATCTTACCCTCTTCTAGACATCAACGTTGCAGAAGTCCATGCCTGAGCTAGTTTCTCAGACTCACTTTATAGCTGTCAAGAGATGGATAGGTACCTCTAGGTCACGATTCATCTCACCCTTATGTAGACATCTGAAATGATGCTTATTTTTCTCCACTAAGTATAAATAGGGTCTAGACAGGTAGCTCAGACATAAATGTTATATTATATACCTCTAAAGTTAGGTAAAATGAAATGAAACTGCAAAGCCAGATGTCTTAGTAGTATGAATCCAGTGAATAATCTTTAGAAAATGCTGAAAAGGCTCTGTTGAATGTTTTGTGTATACCAACAACATTGTTGTCTACCTAAAATCTGACAGCCTCTCTGAGCTAGTATATATGGGATTTCAACTTTCAGCTTTGTGGTCCAGGGGGAATAATACTTGCTCTGTAGGCCACTATAATTCTGAGTAAGAAATCGCCCTTTAAGGGAAATGTAACAAATATCTCTTACAGCAAGAGGCATGGGGCTGATCTGATGGTTATCAGACTGCAGCTTCACCAGAGGTCAGGGCCACAAAATGGCTGCGGGGCCCACCTGCGGGGCCCAGATACTCATGGCCATGGGGCTGAGTGAGGAGAGCAGCTGGCACAGGGTGTGTGAACTTGTGCCTTGTGTCTGAGCAGGAGCGATGGTAACAGGAGGTGATCACCGGAGCTGTGAGTTGTGCAAACAGGATCATGCTAGCTGTTTTGTTGTTGTTGTTGTTTGTTTGTTTAAATACCAATGCAAGTGCAAGCCTTCAGGAATTTCACCCAGAAACAACAACTTTGACAATGCTTGGGTGTTCAGCATTAATTTGAAGACTTCTGTAGAAAGACAGAGAACAAAATTGCTGCCACCACTTGGGCACTTTCAGTAGTCTGGTGGAGATCTTATTATGGCTGTTTTGCTATACCTATGTCTGGTCCAGGTCTGACCTAAGCCATACCGTAGGGAGGGAAAGGAAAGGTAAAGGTCCTGGAGATGTCTATTGACAGTGAACATTTTCATCTTCCCTGCCAAAATGCTTCTCTGAATGAGATTTTGAGGTCTTGTGTGGTTTGTCCTGCCTGAAGTTTGAGTGAGCTAGCTGATCTCCTGAAGTGCTTGGTGACTCCGGGACCCCTTTGTAGATAGCACAACAGCCATGAAGATGATTGATTTCACAAATGTGAAACTCATCTAGCCTCTGGGTGTATTTCTCCCAGTGCTTTCTGAGGAAGCAAGCAGCCTTCTGATGTCCAGGCTATTTCTGGGTCCTGATTATAACCTGCGGTCCCCAAAGCTCATGTAAAACTGATTTGAGCCTGTGCAGATGTGAGGTGTTTTGATAAAAGGAAAGTTTTGTCATATTTTATGGATGCTAGATGGCGGTATTGCATTTCTTAAACAATTAAATTTTAGTTAGTGGAAAATATCAAGAATAACAGCACTTCTAATATCTGAATAGCAGAACACAGTCAGTAATGAAAGCTTAGCTAGACCAAAAATTCATATAATTAAAATATTGTGTTTACTTAGGGGTTGCCCGGAACAGAAGATACATTATATTTTCTAATTGGCCATGTACTTTACCACTCCGTGTGAGTTAACTGACAGTTGATAACAACACTGCTCATATTTTATGGGTCTTCAGGATTAGGCCCTTGATACAAACCACTTTCCTGTGATTTATAGCAGCGATGAGGAACAGTGCTCTGGCAAAGGGGGTGGGTGAACCTTCCCCTACTAACGCAAGGATCTAAATCTCGTGAGATTTTATCGCAGCTGAAAGAGGGAGACTTGGTCATCTCAGTTCACGTTAATGGATAAGCATCCACATCACTGAGTTCTTGATCCAGAAAACCACTTGAGCAAGTATTTAGCTCTAAGCATGTGTAGTTCATGGCTTTAATAAGATTACTCATATGGTTAAAGTTTGACAGAAAATTAAGGACCTTTCTGGATCAGGGCCTAAAGCAATCATTGCAACTTGGCAGTCTCTGTAGAGAGACCAAAGACTGAGTAACTGTGTTGACTAAGTTGTCCTCTTCTCCCTGGCGTCCGTAGTGGCTTTGGGTTAGGACTGATACTGCATGATAATGTGGTAATGCAACTAGACTCTCAGCTGTATCTCCTGTGCTAAGGAACAACCTTTAGAGATGCAAATACTAAAAAAAAACACAAACCAAAAAACACCACCACCAACAAACAACAACAACAACAACGAACAACAACAAAAAAACAGGTCTGATGGGGTTCTCTATCTGGAGAATGGTGTTAAATGGTTGTTTTGGATCCCAGTCCCAGCCTTAGGCACTGGGAAGCTGCACATCTGCCTAAACTAATAGGCAGAGTTCAAAAGAAGCTGAAAGATGCCAAGAGGGTAGGAAATCAGTGGAAGATGAAAATCTAAAGATGGTTGAGGATTGAATTTTCATGGGAATGTTTGCCTTGAAAGAGAAGTTAGTGGGAAAGTTGCTGTCTGTGTCTATTATATTTTTATGAGATATTCTGGAGGGGATGAACTCTGACAAAAGGTTGGAAGGTAAATCCTGCCTGTCCAGGAAAGAGCAAAAGTTCCCCTTATAATAACATTAGGAGGTGTGCCTGGGATGGTGATGTAGATGAGTGTGGAAACTAAGACAGTAAATGGGCTTATGAACTTGATTATTTGTTTTCCACAGGAACTGTGGTTCCCCTGAATATTCTGCTGAAGAAAAATGTGGAGGGAGTGATAGCTTCCTTTGATTGAAATATAAGATAATCTGGTCAAATAAAGTCTTGGGAGCTTTTATTTTGTTGTTGTAATGAGTCTATTTTAACTGTAGGAATTTTTTCAATACTTTATTGTCTCCTGTTGCAGCAGGAACAAATGCAAATGTAGGCTCCAGCTGCGAGCAACAGTTTAAGCATACATAAAATAGGAAATCCTACATAAATGCAGGTTATTTTTTTAATGACAAGACTGTAAAATCGGGGCCTAGGCACAAAATATGTCCTAGAGCTCAGTCTTCCACTATGCGACTAGTACAGAGGCAGTTATTCTGTATGCATCTTCATGTTGTTAAAATCAAACTTTAATCCTGTGGCTGTGACTGGAATGCTGTCTTTATAAACAAATCTGGTGTAAGTTAATAGTGAATTAAAACTGTAGCCTGGCTGCAGTACTGATATCCTGTTGGTCACCAGGTCACTGCTTTATGTTTAGTGTTGAATAAAACTTGATCAATATTATTTACAGTCATCATAATAGGTTTATAAAGTAAATTTGCATATAATTCTTTTGCAGGTCTCATCTGCTGGAACTGTTTAATCTCTGAAAGCATCAAGTGATCAGCACTGCAATTGGTCATACATGGCTTTATTTTAGTTTTCCTTTTTCTCTTACTGTGGAATATTTTGACATTTGTCAAAACTCCCCCAAAATTCCAGCTTTCCATTTGGAAATTGATTGAAACAACATAGTTTATTTTCAGTAGAAACTGAATTTAAATATGCCAGACCACATGTTTCATGGCTGCTCTGATGTCTCCTAGGAGTTACTTTTCAGATAACCTGTGCTCCCATTCTTCCATCTGGGCAAAGCTGGGCTGAGCTCTGTATAGTTTCTATGCCTCGTGTTCTTCCTGTTGTACATCTTGCCTCATTCACTTAAGTAGCTCAATCTTATAACACTTACTAGGTGGGGAAATTTTTCATTTTTTGGTAAGAATAAACATTCAGCAGAAAGCAGACACACATTCTGCAAAACCTCATAAAGTGAAATACTGAAACTGTTTTGTTAGAAAACATTTGACCTGATATAACAATCCCTTTAAAGCCTGAGACCTTCTTGACCTCCATTAAAAATAGAAACTTACAGAAAATTGATTCTTGTTGTACAACCAACATTTCTTTTGTCTTAGTCTTTCAATGGCAAGTTTCACAATGATGTCTTCTAATTGAAAAGTATCGATTAGTACTAGAGATGTTTGACTGTATTTTCTATCAACACAATGTTATTAAGAAAATGACTGGTTAAAATAACATTCACACCCAGGGCTACTTCAGTTCATATACCTTGCCAATCAAGAAAAAACAGTTTCTTTCACTTATGTACATTTTTTTTTCCGTCTAAAGTACAAGTCTGTACAACGCATATTGCCAGTTTCTTTAGCTTGCATATAAGCACACAAAATATGCATGTAGGCTTATGAAAATATCACCTGAGTTTACTAAATGATAAAGTGGCAGTTTCTAGTCTCCTGAATGAAAGCTGATCCAAAAGTATTTACACAGTCCATCTGAGGTATACCTGGGGTTGTGTCTGAAAGTCAGTGTACTAATAACAGTGATGGTAGATTGGGGAAAATTGCTTATGTTTTTTTTTTCTTCTTCTTTTTTTTTTCCTAGTGATTAGTTTTCAGTAGTTTATACATGCTGACCATGGATGAAGGGAAAGCAAACCACTGAATATGTAACAGGGTGGTGAACAACTGAGTGTAGGACTTGTAGGCAAAATATTATAGCTACTGTTTATTTATTTATTTTTTTGGTCTTTTTTTTTTTTTTTTTTTGTGGTGATACAAGTTAAAGAGAGCATAAGAGATGCAAGATGCAACAGAAAGCTTGAAGATCGGGAAACCTGATAGTTTCATCTCCCCTTCTTTCATTATCTGTGACACCAAAAGAAGTGAATGGATGACATTTTAAACGTCGCAGAGTGGCTTGTGTCTGAGGTGTAAAAGTATGTGCAAGAAGCTGGAATTCTGTTGGGAAAGCTGAGGTTTCCTAGTGAACCTTGATACTGGCAACAAAACTGAAAAAACTTTTAAAAGGGAACACTTAAAAATGGTTTCTGTTGCAAGAGCTTTACTATATCTGTAAAATTACTCTGTAATTAACGGTATGATGCCAAATGGCAAGACTACATTTAACAGTAAAAATCTAAGTGGGCCTTTAGTTATGCGTTTAGTGCAAAATCCGATACAAACTTAATTACATACCTCAATAGCATATCAAAACAGCTATAGCTTGTTATTAATAATGCAGTCACTTTAAATCATTGAGCTGGAGGAAGGTGCTGGGGCAGTGTTTTAATCTTTCTGGGAATAAAAAGTTTTTGAAGGGAAAATTAATCTCACTGTATGTGAAAATGAGATTTCCTTGTCTGTTCTGAGTGTAATAAAAACAGCAATTTATTCAAAGGAGGTTCACAGATTTCGAAATGAATTATTGGAATACTTGCTTCCTAAGTCAGCTAAATGACTTATTGATGCAATTCATCACAACATGCTTATTTATAATTTTTATTTGGTGAGTTATAGAAGAGTCTTTCTTACTAAATGAATACAGCCTGTTTTGTTTCAGTGTGCTGAGGGACAGCTGTCATCACAAAAAAATTGATATTAATTGCAGAATTTAATTTAAAGAACAAAACAAAACAAAAACACTTTTCCTTTAAATCAGACCGGAATCTATTGTGTGATTAAAGTTGATTAATTTCCTCTAAAGGACCTGAAATAGATATGCGTCTAATATGGGTCAAGTATATCTCATACAGTCCAAACACATACCAATTGCCTCTTTGATTTGGCACCCCAGAGAACATCAGGAAGCATTTCTTTACTGTGTGGCTGAGTGAGCAGTGGCATGGGCTGCCCAGAGACGTTATGATGTCACCCTACTTGAAGATCTTCAAAAGTGGTCTGAACATTGTCCTGGGTGGTGGACTAGGTAGCTCTGCTTGAGCAGGGGGATTGGATGACATGACTGCCAAAGGTCCCTTCCCACCTCAGCCTTTCTATGATCCTGTTATCTCTGTGTGAGCATAGCACAGGGAAGGAAGAGGAGGAGAGAGCTGATGAGGGAGGATAAGGGGAAACTTCTTGTGTCAGTATACTTTTTGAATATTCTGGTTGTAAAAGTTAGCTAACAACCTAGTGCAATAGACCTTAATGGCATGCTGTACAGACCATTGTGTGCTAGCAGTAATGGAAGTCAATTTTCCGAAATGGACAAAATATGTTGAAGATGATCTATCTTGGGGCCTCCATAGGAGAACTATTATCAGCAGACTTTCCAACAGTAAAAAACTTTCTCCAAGTTTTTGAAGTCTTACCAAAATCCGATGACTGCCTTGTTTCCTTACAAGCACTACTTTCCATCTATGGATTATTTTGGTGGTGCCAGTGTGGGTGAAGGGAGAAAGGTTGTTTAAATGTGTTTTCTCTCCTTTCCTCCTTGGTTCTTCTTTTCCTTACAAGAAATGAACACGGTGACTCATTTCCTATTCTGTGACTCTTGGGCTATGTTCAAGCTTCAGAAACTTAGCCACTGTGCCCTGTAGCTTCCTTCCAGCTTGCATGCCCAGGTTTCCTTCTTATAGGTGGTTGTTGTGGTTTAGCCCGGCTGGCAGCCAAACACCACACAGCCGTTCGCTCACCCTCCCCCCTCCCTCTCCGGGATGGGGGAGAGAAACGGGAAAGTGAAGTCTGTGAGTTGAGATAAAGACAGTTTATTAAGACAGGGAAAATAATAACAATAATAATAATAATAATAATAGTATTAATAGTAATAATGTGTACGAAATAAGTAATGCACAATGCAATTGCTCACCACCCGTTGACCGATGCCCAGCCTATCCCTGAGCAGCCGGCCCCCCCCTCCACCCCGGCTAGCCACCCCTATATATTGTTCAGCATGACATCAGATGGTATGGAATACCCCTTTGGCCAGTTTGGGTCAGCTGTCCTGGGTCTGTCCCCTCCCAGCTCCTGCTGCATCCCTAGCCTGCTCGCTAGCAGGACAGAGCGAGAAGCTGAAAAGTCCTTGGCTTGGTGTAAGCACTGCTCTACAACAATTAAAACATCAGCATGTTATCAGCGCTCTTCTCATTCTAATCCAAAACATAGCACCCTGCCAGCTCCTAGGAGGAAAATTAACTCTGTCCTACCTGAAACCAGGACAGTGGTGGACATGGTGAGCAACTATTTCTCACTGCGATAGGGAACTGGGATGAGGTCAGGACATGAGCAGGGGCAGGGAACTTGGGAAAGCCTGTGGGGCCATAGCTGGATTGATGCATATTTATTCATTTCCTCCTGCAATAGTCAAGAGCTCATGTTTCTGGAGTGACTTTGTAGACAGTTTCTCCATTTCCATACTGACAAGTAGGTCAGAAAAGTCCTTCAAGTCCTTTTAATATGTCCTGGATCATCATGATCATCATGGGTAGCATGGGTGGTTCCCAATGTCGTCCCCCCCCCCCCCCCCCCTTTTTTTAACTGATAGCATGGTTATTATTTTATAGAGCAGTAACATCCTGCAGAACAAAACTAGAGTGTTACCATTGTCAGCTTGTCAATTGTCAGTGTCTTTTCTTATTTATTTATTTTTGAGCAATATGCCCTCTGTATATTTTTAAAACATGGTCTTTATTCTTGTTTAAAATAATCTTACTGGTCTTTCAAGTATGAGGAATTTCTTAGTCCTATCTGTCTTACCTTAGAGCTAGGGCTCAAGGCGTTAAAAGCTCTGCACAGCAATCTCCTCTCCTGCCTCACTGCAATTTTCTGGCTTTAATTCCTATAATTTCCATTGGTCCATTTGGCCAAGAGATAGTCTTGCATTCACCTAAATGTTTCCTTTCCCACCTCTCATAGGTGTGATGTATTTTAGCTGCTCACCTCACATGTTTGAATAGCTGAGGACCTTCTGGGGTGCACACAGGTGACCCTCTTTCCATCACTACCACCTCTTACTGTCCATTTTAGACAAACGTTTTATTTGGGGTTTAGAAAATCTATAGTGAGGTTCTCCTGTTCTTTCTCAAGAAAATAATAATAATAAAAGCATTATTTTTATTCTATAAACAGAAAAAAAAAAATCATACATTTAATAAAAAAGGAAAAAAATAATTTAAAAGAGAGATTAGAGAGACTGAGTTGTTCTCCCTCCCCTCCCCTCCCCTCCCCTCCCCTCCCCTTCCCCTTCCCTTCCCTTCCCTTCCCTTCCCTTCCCTTCCCTTCCCTTCCCTTCCCTTCCCTTCCCTTCCCTTCCCTTCCCTTCCCTTCCCTTCCCTTCCCTTCCCTTCCCTTCCCTTCCCTTCCCTTCCCTTCCCTTCCCTTCCCTTCCCTTCCCTTCCCTTCCCTTCCCTTCCCTTCCCTTCCCTTCCCTTCCCTTCCCTTCCCTTCCAACATATTTTCTGGCAAATAACAATCTGTGTAAATTCAATGTGACTTTTGTATTGAAATTATGCAATAATGTTGTATGGTACTTACCTCTGATTATTTTATTTGCACTGCTATACTGAACTATTTTCTGTTTTTATTTTTATTTTTAAAATCTATTGAGATGGGAATTTCAGCAAAGGAAATAAAACAATCATATTTCTATTGGATCCTGTGCCAGCACCCTGATGCTGGCATTCAAACTGATTAACAAAATAACATTTATACTAATTTCATCCAACTTCCTAAGTTTTGCTCCTTTTTTTTTTTTTTTTTTTTTGTTAGCTCTTGTTTGTTTGAGAACGGTGAGACAGTTAACTCCTGAGCTTTGGAGTTATGATCTTTATTTTCAATCTATTTGTTCAAATTTCCCACCTGTATAGAAGGGTATTATGAATTAAAGTTTCAGGTTCGGTTGACACCTAGTTCATTACTGATGTTTCATTTTTCCTCTTGATCGTCTCAGCCTTCCTCTCCTTAGCCCCTTCCTCCCCGCTCTTCTCCCCATTTATCTTTGTTATCAGATTATGGGCACTTCCTTGCCAGTTCCCTCTTCCTCCTCCTCCTGTCCATCTCTGTCCTTCCTGGAACTCTGATGCAATATAAAATCTATACAAAATACGAGAGGAGAATACCATCAGGCGATCTGTGAACACAAAGGGCAGCAGGGCTGGCTATTTTCCATAGAGCTATTTGTACACTGGGGATGTTTCTCCCCATCTGCCCCAGAGCATTGCCTGTTCTTGCTCCAAAGGGAAGAAAAGAAACTTTGGGTCCATGGCTATAAAGCCTGATCTTGATGAACCGAAAGTGGGCAGTTAGAATAAGTTCATTGCTAAACCATATGGAACATGTTCTGGAAAAGCAAATTGCATTAAGCTGGGGAAAATGCAGCTGTGCAGCTCTTTGGCACATGGAGCACAAGCCCTACCTGACGCCAATTCTGCTTTGTGTACATACTGTACAGCTGAGAGAGAACACATAACACAGTGTATGGTGTGCTGAATTATCACCTCGTTCAAATCTCTAGGCAGACGTTTAGCTGCATGTACCCTGTCAACTCTGTACCAGGTCATGACCAGTAACAGGATGATACCTTGCTGGAGCCAATTGTGTTAAAAACAAAGTCAATCAATTTAATGTGAGTTGAAGCAAAGAGACAGGAGAAACAGTTTAGTCAATTATAAGTGTTAAGTGTAGTTACTCACTGAAGACTTGAAGCTTGACTTACATTCAGTGTTGCTGCAACTTATTTATGGCTACAGAGCTGGCAAAGAGTAGCATAACAAGGTCAATTGAAGAACACAGCCACCTTCAAAATAAGTTGCTGCAGCCAACCTAACAGGGCAAACTGGTATTTTAGAAGAGGGTAGAAAAAATACTTAGCATCCAGATCAGGATGAGTTTTTGTCTTGAGGTGGCTTGTGTTTCAGAAACCAAAGGCAAGATTTTGATGGTGACTTTGTCAGGCCTGTAGCTTAACTTGTTTTTCAACATACAGAAAAGTGCAGGTAGCTCATCATGTGAACACTCTGCTGACAGCTACAAGAGCATGAGCCACATCCATTTTCTCTGACAGGCAGAGGGGTCCTTTCTTCCCTCTGTAGCCCAAGACTTGTCAAGGAGCGATATAAGTAGGAAGACTACAAAATAGGGTGTTTTGTTAGCATCCTACATGTGTTAAAGTAGCCAGTCTTACAGCTGTGAAAGGAAGGTTATTGCAAGCATTATGTACCAGCTTTGTCTGGAGAACACATTTCCAATAGTGTGTAACAATTTCATCTTTTAGCTGGGATGAGGAAAAAGTCTAATGGAGCCTCCAAAAGCTACAATTCAAGCAGAGAACTTAGTCTTTTGGGGAAATTATTTCTTAAACCCTCCAAGTGAAGCTTTCATAAAATTCTCAGGTTAAGCTTTCAAGAGCCACAATAGCTTCAGAATCAAAATATTAAGGTCATGTATCCATACAGTTAAAACCTTCTTTGCTGAGAACAAAGTTTAGATGACTAATATTTTTCCATGCTAAGTGTGGGAAGGTGGAAACCACTTACTTTGCCAGATTTTGTTAGTACAAAAGAGCTGATGAAGCATGATCAACCAAGGATCAGAGAAAAGAATACATAATGTTTAGAGGAGCCCAAGAGAATATACTAGCAAAGAATACGAGCAACTTCTGTTTCTCAGTGGATCAGTGATAACATGGGATCACTGTACTGAGAGTCTGATTAATAATTTACAGCTGTATTCTATATTTTGTAGAAAACCATTTTTTATAAACTTGGGTTTCATTAATGTAAATGAGGGGAAAAAAAAAAACACTCTATAATCATTTTTATTTAAAGACTAGTTATTTGTTGTTATGGAGGGTGCCTAAGCTTGCATGGAGTGCTGGCTCCAATGCATATTTGCTGGTGCGGATAGCAACAGTAAAATCTGTAGCAGAGAGGTGTGCGTGATCATGCATGGAATGCAAGGGAGATTTAAGAAAGCAGTATTGCATAAAACACTAACTGTATGGTTGTTGAGCAAATGCAATGAATATGTTTAGCTACATGTCACAAAACAGAAAAAAAATGACTGTTACTTGATAAAATATCTTTTAATTTACTCTTACTTGCCCCTTCTTTTGGATAGTCAAAGTGGCCACATGCCTGTCTTGGTGAGACTGGCAGTGAAACCCCTGGTTAGCTCTTCCACGAGTGCCAGGCACTTGGTTCTACTTGGTCCTTGCTCTTACAGCATGTTTCAATAGCACTGGGCCAGGATGCTTGTGTGTGTTCAGTCCAGGCTTAGTTCAAGGAGGAGTGAGAAGATTATACTACAGAATGCAAAGTGTTTGTGGGGAAGAGCCCCACTGACCCCAAGGCAGGACCCAACCCTGGTTATATGAAAAAACTGGGAGTGATGCAGAACTGCAATTACTTCTTTTGCTTTAAGGGATTGAAATCCCTATATGGAAAATGTCTTTCTTGCTCTGTAAGTAATTCTAAGATCAGCAAGATAAAACTGATGTGAAAAATACTAAACTGTTAAAATAAGACAAATTTTATGTCTGATTTTAGAAGACTCTTCAGTGGATGAGCTATTAAACATTCAGATGAATATTCGAGGCTGTAAAGGCTTATATGGTTTTCAGTTCAGATATTCAGAGCTGACGCTTATTCTGAAATCTTAGGGTTTTAAGCTTTTTTTTTTTTTTTTTTAATTTTAAAATTTTAAGGTTCATTTTGTATTTCTCAGTTTTCATACATATCCTGTAGTGCAAATTTATGGTTTTGACTGGTATGGATTAAGGCCGAATAATTTCAATTGAAAACAGGATGTATGGAGTCAAACCTGTACTATGAAAAGTCTTTCCTGGGAGAATGAAGTGAAACATTTTTAAAAGTGTGAGTGTTAGTTAAATTACTTTTAAATTAAATAGTGTTCTACACACAGCACAAACGCAGGAAGGATTTTATTTCTATCATAAAGTATATTAGGCTTTTTTTTTTTAATCATCAGTGAGAAAATATTTTAATAAGAAAATTTTCTATTTATTTCTTTACTTATTAATTATTAATATTTACTTATTTTCTACTTATTCTGGAGAAACAAGGTAACTCTCAGAAATACATGGCAGAATTCAACAAATGGTGGAAAAAATACCCAGCTTAACTGGATGTTTATGTCTATCAAATAACTGCACTAACCTATTTTAAGAAGAGTAGAAAATCCAGCCCTGCTGTTTGTAGTAGCAGAGCAATTGATTTATAAAGCTGAAAACTTGCAATGGAGAATTTGACTTTATGGGCTAATGTACAGCAACACTGAGAATGAGAAAATAAGATAAAATATAATGTTGGAAAAGGTATATTATCTAGCAAGTGACCTTAAATGAACTATATTTCTACACTGAAACGATAAAGCTTCTTTCTTCCAACAGAAAAGAGAAGAAACTGTGGTGAGGTTTTTTTTTTTTTTTTTTTCCTAATGTCACCATGTCCCCTCAGCGGCTCAAACCTATTGCTGTGTCAAATTCAGCTATTTTGCAGGCAGCTAATTTGCAAGAACAGTCTTGTGTGTTCCTCCTGAGACTGAAAATTACAGCTGAGTTTCTTTCACATTAGCAGCTACAGAAAATAATGCAAGCAAAATTGAATGAAACCAGTACCAGATGATGAGTTCAGATATTTTGTAGCTTTAGGCAGACATCACTGTGAGGGTTCCTTATGCCATACTTTTGCACAAATATAGATTGACATTCAAATTGTGTGTTGGAACTGATAGAACAGCTGATATTTTGTAAACATTTGAAGGATGGATGTATGAGCATTTTGTTTCAGCTAGAGTTAATGTTTTTTGTTTTGTTTTGTTTTGTTTTGTTTGTAGTTAACATGATGCTTTTCTAAATTCCCTGGCTTCCACATTACTCTAGTACTCACAGAATTAAGTTTATGATTGTGGTAAGTAGAGAGAAAATATCTCTCTTCTCATTGTACGTATTTTGTTTTAAGCCTGTTCTCATCTCCAAATAAGCACACATCTGCAGACCCTTCCAAGCTATAGTAGGAGATGTACTCCTTTCTCCTTTCTCAGGTAAATAAATTTGTCTCCTGAAAAATGATTTTTTTCAGCCTTGAGCTTCTCAAGAAACTTAGGATGTTGTTCATGTGTAAAGCAGTGTCAACCCTTAAATTTCAAATCAGTCATCTAATTTTCTGTAACTCTTGCTTGCAAGGAATATGAGAAGCAGTACAACTTTGCATGGAAGTCTTGTTATTTTTTCTAATGTTTTCCAAAGTCCACTTCAACTGTGATAAGAATTAACTTTCTTATAAAATCTTTATTATGATTTAGCTCCAGTTTCAGTACTGTTCTTGGATTTGAAATGTACACAGACTCATCAGCCAGAATGCCTTTCTCTGGAACACATTTTTTTCAGTTTCAGACCTGAAACTGTAATAACCTCTGTTTCTCTTCAGGTCTGTCATCATCTTTATTTTATTTATTTATTTTTTAAATCAAATTTTGTTGCATAGCTACATTCTAGACTGCACATTCAGTAATGTTAGAAGATCTTTGTAGGCTTAAGACATGTCATTACAAACAAAATGATCAGATGTATTTGAGTCCAAATAGTTCTCAGTTCATGAATCTTCCATCAATATTCTGTGTTTTAAACAGCTACTTTGGAAGTGAGCCTAGTGTGCTGACTTTATCGAAAGTAGTAAGTAAGTGCATATTTATTCTGAGGCACATACTGTCCTTATCCATAGCAAAAAATGATGCTGCACAGCCAAGACCATCTTATACGTTGCAGGTGCACTGTCTATAGCTGCTGAATTTCTGTGTTGGAAATCCAGATGAGTGTTGTTCATACACAGAGACTGATGCTTTAGGAAAATACCAGCTTTGCTGAATGTGCAGTAAAAGCTGCTGAAAGCTTCAGACTTACTTGCTGTACTTCAGCAGAGTCCAGAGAGCATGGGGTTTGTGTGAGTTCACCCGCATATGTAAGGTGCATTTGCACCGCTGGTGTAGATTGAACCTCTGGTGTCCTGTGCACGCTGGAGTCATTGTTCATGGGCATAATCAAAACTATTTATCTAGCACTGCTCTATGTCCAGAAGCCTAGCTGGAGCTTCTGCTCTGCTCTCTTCTAAGACTTGTGGATATTCAGGACAAATATACTGCATCAGGTGTTGCTAACCCTTGGCTGATGCTCATTATTAAATCTGCAGCTTTAACCAAGATGGGTCAATTATATACTATATTACCATCTTTAAAGTGCCCCGTATTTGATTATGTGTTCTTATATACATAAGAATACATGGATTCATTTGTTCAAGAGTCACATTAAAGCATAAAGTATACTACCCATGGAGGATGTAGACTTTTGACCAATGTCAACTCAAGCTGGCTCCTGACACATGTCCAAGTATGATATTACATGCTAGCAGGAATCATCTTTACACTTATGAAAGTTTGTTGTTTGACATCATGGTGCCACATAGCTTCAACACTCTTTGCAAATTTTGTTTGCACAAAACTAAGTTATCTTTGAGTTCCTTACTTGAGGGTAGGTTCTGGCAACTTTCTGGCAATCTAGCTGTCTCTTTGTACAAATGTTCAAACTTGAAAAAACCTTATACAAGGACCGTGTGACACCTGAACTGATCTCTATAGTGAAACCTTGGCTGAAAATGTTATTATAGGGTGCAGCTGAGGGAAACACTTGTTAGCGTTTGCCACAAGAAGCTATAGATAACTGTTATGACCTTGAACATAACTTTCAAATGAGCATGGAGTCATGTAGAAATAAAGACATCTCCATGTGAAAACAGAATGTATGTGAGCGTATCTATCAGAGCCTCTGTCTATATTTATCCCCAAATGCATCTTCCCCCCTCCCTGTTTCTGATGGTTAAAGTGGTGAGTTTTTTATCTCCAAATGTAATGCTATAGTTATATGATTTTGTTTAGCTGTGCATACATTTACCTAGTCTTTTTGTTCTTCCTATACCTCTCTGAATTTCTGTAAAACTGCTGGTCAGAAGCATCTGCAAACTCAAGTGGTTATCTAGTTGTGTCAAGACTTTCTATCGGACAACTGTGTTTTGAAAAACTAAATTTTGATCTAAAAGAGGGAATATAGTTCTTACCCACACTGTTGCACTCATGTAAGGCACTTTGCACAGTAAATATGGTTTAGATTAAATTGTTATTAGGCTTTGTACACCTGAAGAAAGTAATAGTAAGTATTTGTGTTACAACGCTTCCGTCTTCTGAGACTGAGAAAAAACAAGGCAAGAAACAAGTTTATTGCCAGTTGGATGTTTGCTTGTTTTTTCTTTTTTCGCTCTGAATTATGATTCATTTCTAGGATATTTGTACTGTTTTCAACTAACTTGACTGCAGTTGATCATGAGGAAGTAATCAGGTAAAAATGTACACTCTGAAAAGGAAGACAAAGGTTTCTCACAAGAAAATACTGGTGTTTTGGTGACACTGACCCTACTGATGGTCAAGTAATGTTTGCTTGGCTGATGGTAAGTGGAAGTTGCTCACTTTTGAAATCCTGGAACAAAAGCAGAGGGGAAAAAAACCCTCACCTTTCTATCAATATTCTTAGTTTAAAGAGTCAATGTTCAAAAGAGATAGTACAACATGTAGTTTATATTTTTCATTCACTTTAGACAAATTTAGGATATATGCCAGAAGAACTCTCTACCAAAATTTGTCTTGATTGGAGTGAAAAACTTTGTCTTGCTAGAGCCTGTGGACAGCAGTGTTAGAGCAATGCTGAATACTGGGTGGGTTTGTATTAAAGATTAGGTAAGGTTTTGAACTTCCAAGATTATACTTTGAAGTGGTCCCAATACAAGGCATTTTCTCATTATAGGTGGTTTACTGGGTTTTATGTGGCAAACACTTGACATTTCCTGTCATTGCAGATTAACATGCAGTTGTCTACCACAATTGTGGCTGTGTAGTGACTTCAGCGAGGTAGTGGAGCTAATTCCTTTACAATAATGAGTTTGCAAGCTGCACGAGGCATTCTTCTGACCTGATATTATAGTGAAAGGCAGGTTGGTTGAGAATGAAGCTCTCAGATAGCTGTCTTTATTGAGTTTGACAAAAGGTAAGAAAATTAATTTTAAGCCCAGGAAGGAAATAAGGATTCTGTTTTTTGAAAAACAGAGGCTTTGAAATGTTTATTTTTAGTTCTACACCAATGCAAAACACCCAACAATACTTAATGAACACACTGGAGAGAGAATTTGGCAGAACTGAAACTTGAATCTGAGTCTTTACACTTTGTGCTTTAACCACCAAGTTACTGTATACTGAATTTCTCAGCAGAAATCAGAAAAAAAGGACCTTTCAGGATTTGAAGAGTCTTTCCATAAAATATCATTGAACTAGCTAAAAAAAAAAAAAAAAAAATCAATTTAAAATATTTTATTTTATTTTATTTTATTTTATTTTATTTTATTTTATTTTTTGCTGGTCACAGTTATGCCATTTTTCCATTCAGGATTTTCACAAATATATTCACAAACATTTTCACTAATCAAATCTAGTCTCCAGTGCTATGGAGAATGTTGCACTCAGAATCAGGGAAGTTGCAGACTATCAGTAAAGCTATTTGTTTAGTAATATTCCAGTGAAATTTCCAGCATGATATTTTGAAATAATACAGATTATGATCCAGACCTGGCCAAGAATCAAGACAAGAGTCTTGCATAACCAAGAGAATCTTTTTATTTTTCCATATTTTTTTGTTATGTACAAAATAAGCTGGAATGATCCCCTCTCTGTTCTGAAGCATGCTTCAACAAAAATGTCAGCAATGGTGTTCACTCTTTTATGATCTTGCTTGTTCCTGTAAAACAACTGTAAAATCAATTTTTAAGACAACAGTAAACTCTGATAATGGAGAATAGGGTGAGTTTTTCTCTACAGAAAACTTCATGAAGGAAAGGGTATCTCTCAAGTACTACCTGTGTAGAAGCTTATCTCAATTGTTAGAAGGGAATAGAAGGGATGAATTAGTTAAGTACTCTTACATCAAAAATCATCTTATCTAAGGCAGAGTTTATATATCCTTGGTATTTCCCAACTGGGAACAATAAGATTTGTCTTTATACCAGAGCAGAATGACCTGCAGTGTTCCTTGTCTGGGATTCATTTTCTCTGCAGTACCCCATTAGTTTCATAGCCCCAACTAACTGTGACTCACAGGTTTACCATGAAACTTTTGAAGGTGATATCTAGCTGAGCTCAATTGAGGTAGCTTCTATTTGAAACTTTTTATTCAGAAAAGACAGTGATGTGAAAACCTGTGTATCCGAGCTGAGACCTGAGTCCCAACATGTGCATTACAGCATTTTGGAGTATTTATTGAAGAAACATCGTATTGAGGTCCTTATCATGTAGACTGAAGACCTGAAGGAAATTTTAGGAATTTGAACTTACAAGCAGTGATACTGAATCCAGACTTACTAAGTCACCTGAAATGCTTATGTATTTATGCCAAAAAAAGTTCCCAGATCAACTGATCTATATAATTTCCTAAGTCTGACCCAATCAACTAGTTTTTGTATGAAGTACTTTGTTTCAAGCAAGGAACACAATTTCCTTCTCTCTCTCTCTCTCTCTCTCTCTCTCAAACATGCATGCATCTCTCTCTTGCTCTCTCTCTTTTTTTTTTTTTTGGTCCTTTTTCATTAGGGTTTGTTCTCAAACTCAGTTCTTGAGACACTAAAGGTGTGCTATTGAAATCAGAATTTCAGATACTGAAATCAGAGTAAACATACCATTTAATTTCAATTTAAGCTGTGTTGAAACTGAACTTTTCAGATTCATTATTACATTTTATTCCTTCCTGCAGCTTTACCTTTTTAATCTTGGAGAATATGAATTAATTATGCATTCTGGAAGTCTTGAATGGTCAACAATGTTGGTTTTCACTTAAAGAACACCATTAAAACCAAAAGGAAATTGTTGCAAAACAAAGATGCTGCCAAGTATTACAGTACAGCAGATTTATTTTGATTCAGCTGAATAGAGGATGTAGGCAGGAGACTGGTAATTAGAACTGTGTTAAATGTTTCCTTTGAATCTTAGGTCCATCTGAATTGAATAAGATACTGCTTTGAACATGCTTTATGCAACCTTGAATCAGTGTTGGTTTGAACAGTGAAGTGGGCAGATCCTTGACAGTTGTCTTTGTCATTATTGCTCTTACTTATTCTATGAGCCCTGAGGAAAGGAGGATGAAACAGAAACCCTCTGGGCTTCCTGACATCTCCCAGACTGAGGAGAAAGCATAAAGAAGTCTACTTAGTGGTCCTCTGAAAGATGGGAAAAACAGCCAGCTGATGTTCCTGCAAGGCAAGGCACAGCACATCACATCACAGAAGAAACTGAAACAGAAAGGATTTGAATAATCCACTCACCTCGTGGAAAGACCGAAGAAGAGTATTTTTCTTTGGGAAAGAGAAATGCCAAACTATGAAAGATTAAAAGGTTAATTTATTGATAACACATTAATGATACCTCTCAGTACAGGTTTATCTGAAATCACAGTCATCTATGTGTGGGTGGGCAGCAAGAATGAATTGTCATTCATATTTTGTGCTTTGTTGATGACTAGTGTAACAGCTAGCACGTTGTTTATGGTACATAAATAAAGTGGTAAAAACAAACAAACAAACCACAAAAAAACAGGCTTTCATGAGCTGATTTCCAGGGTTGGCTTTTGAACATAATTGTGAGGGAAACCCTGTAGTATTAAGATCACTTCAGTTATAATCTTGAACATACTTGTTTTCATCCTAAAGCTGAAATCTATTGGCCAAACACAGTAGGCGGAGATAGACTGACCTTTTCTTCCTCGGCTATTGTCTGCATGTTGCAAACTGCATTCATACCCATAATGTAACATGTGGAGAGACAAACAATTAAATATTGTGACATAAAAGAAGGCTAAATCAACAAATATTATTTGAGTGGCAGTTTTTTGAGTCCCACGCTGCTGTTAATCTCTGTAGGAAGAGGATTGAAAATAAAAGATTGTTAGAAATTGAAGTTTTTTTGAGAACAGATATGCTCTCCTGTCTATTCATATAATAATAATAATGAAAAAACAATCCACTGCAACTGTTTTCTTTACTGACATGTATTATTATGCATGGTAGGCACTCAAATAGTGAACTGAGTTTCTAAGTGTAGAATTCTTGACCAAGAAAAAATAGTGTCAGAAAGATGAAGAGTGGGACTTCCTACTAACATGCCAGTTGCATTTTCTATGCAATCGTCAGTAATCTTTCCTGTGTTGCCCTGATGGGTTGGTTACTTACAGAGGTTTACCATTTGGGCTGCTGTCTTTGAGACGGATGAACCAGCAACCACTGATAGGAAAAAAAAAAAAAAAAAAAAGAAAAAGAAAAAGAAAAAAAAGATAGTTTTAAAGGTATGCTTTAATGTGTACTAGGTATGGGGTTGGGGGGGTGGGGTGCTGTGGACGAATTCCCTAATGTCCTAATGAAAATGCTCAAGTGCTGGAATGGATTGCCCTGAGAAGCTGTGGAATTACCATTGCTGAAGATTTTACAAAACTTGACAAGGTTCTGAGCTGCCTGATGTAACTTTCAGTTTAGCCTTCCTTGGAGAAGGAGGCTGGACTAGAAAGCCTCCTGAGGTCCTTCTCAGCCTCAATTACTTTATGACTTTAAATTATGACAGATTAAGTTAATGATGTCATCATATGGGTAATATCAAAACTGAATTAAAATATCCCCTGCCTGTGTATTTTTTTTCTCTAATTATTTGGATGCTTAGAGACAGACCTATATATCAGTATTTCAGTGAGTCTAACCCTTTTATTCAGCATGGTACTTTGGTGGAGTTAGTCCATTAGTTATATCCAGAAATATTAAGCTTAGTTATTTTGGATCAGTATTACTGCTTTGAAAGATTGTTGATTGATGTTGGCTTTTTCAGTTAGCTTCAACCATAAGATATATTTTCATGATCAAAACCTAACTTCTTATGAAGTATAATACACCTAATAAAATTTTCTCCATTGTTCATGTCCCAAAATGAACCATTAACATCAGTGAGATCACATTAAGCCATTGAGATCTATGACCTTCCACCTGCTACCACATGAATGTGGGATGCTGTGGCACTATCTGACTGACCCCTGACAAAAGCCCAGACATTTGTGCAATGTCAGTATTGACACTGGAAAAAGGAGTTCATTGTCCAGGACGGACATCTTTTATGAGTTCAAGGTGAAGAGCCTGTGTGAACTTTAACTCCAGACTAATTGTCAACAGAACAAACCTGTGTCCATGTGCCTGTGAGATACTCCAGCTGATCACACCCAGCTCAGTTCTGCCTTCTGTATAGTACTATACATGTGGCCTTATTCCCAATTTGGCTGTATCCACAAGTAGGTACCGGTTACTAGGTAGGCAACTGATATCTTCCATTGAGCACAGTTCCTAGGATATCCCTCGATTAAAATTGCAGTGACTGCTGAGAAAAAGGGCTTTTTAGTTTATAACAACCTAAAACATCATATAAATATTTCTAATGTGCCAGACTACTTGTTTATTTCTTGAAATCCTGAAGGCAATAATAAGTAGCTGGGGAAATAGTATATAGAAACTTAAATTCTACTTACTGGACTAACCTAAAATCTGTTAAAAATATACAGTAGGACATATGACAACACTGCATTGCTCCAGTATGAAGTGCTTGTACAAGGCTGTGTATCCTTGTAATATCATACCAACTCAAATAAGTTTTCTTCCCACATTTTTATTTTTATTTTTAATGCCCTTTATCATGTACATTCAGTGACAGTTTTCTTGAAATAGAAGTTGTACTGCAGACTTAAGCCTGGCACCATATGCCAGGAATATGCGATTTGATCAAAGAATTCCCACAACTCTGAAAAGATTTTTTGGGTATTCAATATATTGGTAAGTCTTTGGCTGGTTTTAACTGCTTGATAGTTACAGGCTGTTTTTGTGGCCAAGAAATGGTTGTACTTTGAAACTATTTTTTTTTTCTATAGTCAATCTGGACAGTTGATGGATAATAAAGAATCCTGAAAATAGTTGAGTAGTCACGAAACAGAGCAGTACTATCTGACTGTCCTTTGGGTAAAAATGACTTACTGATTATTAAGTACCCATTTAAAACTCTTGAAGACTCTTCCCTGAAGACTAATAAGTCCTTACAAAGTTTTCTGGTAAGGATGAGGAGGAGAGGAAGAAAGGAACTGCAAATGCATTTGACAATAACGTTTGAGAATGATCATAGATAACTATAGAACGGTCACATAACCCTTGATGATGCTTTCCCTTTTGTTTCCCAGGCAAACAGCTTTATTGTGATACCTAACTCCAAACTTCCTTTTACCCTTCATATTTTAATAATCTTTGCAGTAGATACCTTCACAGTCTTAACTATCTCCAAAGCTATGTATATAATACTTATTTTTAATATTTCAACATGGACCAGGAACAAGATAGCCAATTAAAATGAACATGCTGCTGCACCATCTCCCTTGTGTTTTCTTTCCTTTGCTCTTATAGTATACGCATGGGATGTCTTGTCTGTGAACAAGCACCCTCAGCAAGTTTGCAGATGACACCAAACTGAGTGGTGTGGTTGATACCAAAGAAGGAAGAGATGCTATCCAAAGTGACCTGGACAGGCTGGAGAAGTGGGCCCATGTGAACTTCATGAGGTTCAACAAGTACAAGTGCAAGGTGCTGCACGTGGGTTAGAGCAACCCCAGACAGGAGTACAGACTGGGAGATGAACTCATTGGATCCATTAGAAACTTCTACATTTAAAAGCTTTTTTGTATCCTCTGTTCTCTTATGTGAATTTTAACCCACTCCATAAATGTTACACATTGCCTGTGTGAAATGATGTACCATTTCAAAATGAAAAATTTAGAGATGCAATGAAAAATCAGACATTTCATAATAGGCTACAGCTATTGGTAGAATGTTGACATTCCACTAAAAATGGTTTAGTTAGAAATATTTTAAGTGTGTCATAATTTAAGTTATTTATTGTTGTGTAGTTATGATGCATGCCATAATGTCGTGTATACTTACGTATTCTGAAGACAGTAATGTTCTCAGGAGTCCACTGTGGCTGAATGCAGCAGCAACTTTAATGTATTGAAGTGTATTTAATGTATTTAATGTATTGAATCCCAAAATTAGGCTTTGCAATTTTATTGTAGATTTTGACACTAAATTTCAGAATCTCTAGAACAATTAAAGAAAAAAAAACAACTTTATTTTATTCAGAGTAAAGAAATTATTACTTTCATGATGTGTGGAACATCATGACTAACCTATTTATACGTTAACATTGGAAAAAATGCCAACCATTCCTTTGTCAGAAAGCAAAGGAAATTGCCACCTAAATATAAAGGTTTCAAAATGATTATTTTTCTAAATGTTCTTATAATAGTACTCAACTTTAACAATGGTCATAATTGCACATTTTATTTATGTGTATATATGCATGTACATGCAAAGTAAGCAAAGTAAGCAATGTGATACTTACTAAATCATCATCTCCTTATGTAGCCGTTTTTATAAATAGATCTTAAAACATCTAAAAAGGAGTCCATTTTACACACCAGAAAAACTAGTTTCAGAGTTGACATACGCCTTGTCAAAGTTTTCCATAGTAACGGTCCATGTTAATGAAACCAATAATATTGCTAATTGTGAGCTTCTATCCTGTGTCAGTGAGCAGCTGACATTGTCTGCTATATAATGTCCCTTTCCATTGCTTTTGTGTTCAGTGTCTAGATAAGTCCTTCTTCCACCCCACAGTTACAGTGGGTGAAACCTGAATTCTACCAAAGACAATGGAAAAATCTCATTAATTTTGAGGTTTTGATTTTAAAAAATCTGCATTTTTGTCAAATTTGCAATGTTTGCCCAAAGCCATACTGTTGCACCAAGTAGCACTGAGAAAGAGGCAAGCCTAGTCCTGCACAATGCTGAGGAAAATAAAATCTGTAACCATGCTAGAGTGGCACTGATCATGAGTTAATGTACTATTTATCACAGTGATTTTATAAACTTCGGTCTAACATTGGGCTAAAATGACCACATCTGCTTGGGAGTTGGATTATGGGCAGGGTGAGCTCTTCTGTGCGGTATACACAGTGTAAATATATTCTCCCGTTAACAGAATCCACTCTGTGGGAGGAATGTTGGGTCACAGATGAAGACAGGTACAGCGACTGTGTGTTTCTAACTTGTTAATAAAACTTGCTTGTGGAAAGCTTGACCAAAATGGTGAGATTACAGAGAGAAACATCTGACCTAGATTTTGCCATCATGAAATCACAATATCAGTAGCTATTGTACTTGCGTACCTTTGTGGTGTTATTTTTAGGCCCTTAAAAATAGTAACTAGTTTCCATTGCAGTTTTGAAGGTTGGTTGCCATAAATAAAGGCAACTTATTTCAACACTTTGCAAATACACAATACATGAATACAAAATAATGGATGAAAGAATTTGCAGAGCTGTGAGTAGAAAGGTCCTGAGAGTGAATTCAATTAAATTCTATGCTTAGACCAATAAAACTGATTGACACATGGATTAAAGCCCAAACCAAGTCCTTATTTACTAACCACCATGAACTTTGATGGTTTCAGGCAACAAATTTTCCAAGTTGTGTTGGAGGACTTTCTATAAGTTATGACATATGACAAAGGGAAAAAGTCATAGCAGATGAAGAAGGAGAAATTCATGGACTCATGTGGAGTCTCTTTCCTGACACTGTAATTTCCAAAGTAAAAAAAATAATAAAATAAAAAAATAAAAAAATTCCTCATCACAGATCAATAAAGGATGTTTCCATAACATTTTTATTATTCTGATAACAACAACTTGACATTTTTGCATTGGCTTAGTTAAGTTTTTTCCTATCTGTTGCCTGCCAGAAATAAGAAAAAAATCCTTAATTTTCAGTCTTCTAGTGGAAAGCATTTCTTTCTGATTATTAATGAATATGTACCCAGGACCATTTCATGTTATTAAGTCTGATAATTTCCAGAGAAAACAGGATAATGGCACATATCATGTACAGAAATGTTAGGTTATGAGAATAAAGATATTAAAAATATTATTCTCCCTCTCTTTAAAGTGAAAGGTACCAGAGTGACAACCATGTTGCATGGGATTTTTTTAAGTGTATCTACTAGATTCAGTACAGATGACAATCCACACAAATTCTCACAAATAAGCCTATTACTGATCTGCTGGAGGGGGCAAATCTCTTCATTGGGTCTCTGTGACAGTATGTCTTCCCACTAATTCTCTGTCCTTTACACCTTGGACAAATCCAATCATGGCACTTTAGATCATATGCTACTTGTGATTATTTACATGTAATGCTCTGGTAAGTATATTTTAACCACTTACATATATTTTTCTTAGAACTGGAAAATAGCCTTCAGCCTAATGTGTCTGACTATGCAGGTTTATCTTTAATCTCACATGCCTGCTATTTTCACATACTCCAAATACTTTTTTTAAGGAAACAAAAAATTGGCTGTATTTCATGTTGATTGTCATCTGTTTAAATCAGGTTTTATTTAAATCTATTTATCTTTGGTTCTTTTTGTTTTATATATCTAATCTAGAGGTGGGGCCACTCTTTCTTGTTTTCAAAAGTGCTCCAGAATGATAAACAAACAAACAAATAAATAAATAAAATCCAAACGATTTTCATTGTGTGATGGCATGTTTGTAGTACAAGAGAAAGATGGAACCACTTTTTCCACTCCTGATGTTGGCTTAAATTGATCAAATAATTGGTCTAGGCACTGGTGAATCCATACAAAAGAAAAAAAAAAAAAATGTTTAGTTGTGGGGGAATTAGCTCAGGGAAAGTAGGGGCATCTCAAAACTTTCCACATGTTGAAGCCAATCCATCATTGAACACAAATCAGAAATAAAGTAAGCTTCTTTATGCCTGGTGCTTCGGAACAACTTGTAAGAGATAAAGGATATTTTTTGTTAGATCAAAGAGTCTGTGGCAGTTCTTGTTTTATCTAACTGGTTTATTTATTCCAAGTAACTGTAAAGACTCTTTTAAAAATATAACTTATAGCTCGAATATGTTGTGTTGATGCTGTTTTATACCAACAGCGACTTCAGTATCTTTTTCCAAAATAAACCAGGGAAACCATGTTGTTGTGTTTCTTCTTTGTTGTTGTTGTTCTATATTTTTTGTTTGTTTGTATGATTGGTTGATTGATTGATTTTTAGCATTGCAAGATTTAATCAACTGAAAAGTCAATTTGGACTTGGATTTGAAAATTAGTTAATTCAAAACACCAAAGCAAAACCTGGGAGTTTGCATAGCAGTCTGGGATTATCCTGTCCCTAAGGGACAAATGAAGGTGGTCATAGTTTTGCAGTTTGTTTTCAGGGGAGTGGTAGTTCTGTAAGGCTCAGAATTGAGCCAGAGGTGTTTGGGTCAAAATTCTTTCTTGCAAACCATGAGAGTTTTGGGAAGGGAGCCTGGAAAATTAATAACCAGAACATGGCTCTTATCTCAAATCTGTGAGACTTGCAGTATCTCCTTCAGTAAATGGGAAAGGACAATATTATGCTAAGCTTTAGAGGCCAGACAAAAGCCATAAACCATATGTAACACATTAGTTGTGCATGCCTGTATAGTCACACTCAAATTATTCTGTGCACCAGCTGTGCAAGGTACAGTACATTTATCTTTATGCCACTTCAGCCTGCTCAGCCACCAGTTCTGTGACTTTTGTGTGAATTCAGACCAATCTTTCTACTTTCCAATATTCACTGTCACAACAGGGAGAGGAGAAAAATGAGGTCTTTTCCACGTCTTGTAAAAATTGGGCATTTTATGTAAACTGGCAGAGTGGCAATGGCTGCAATACTGTAGACAAGTTCTTCTGCTAGCTCTTCTACAGGAACAAGACACTGGTAGAAGGTATAGATATTATTAACTCACATACTTGTTTCCTAAGTTGTGCAAGTTGCAACCTCAGTACAATACACCTGTGAGGTACCTCAGAGTACTGTTTCTTTTTACTGTTTGTTCTGTCTGGTTTACAGATGGCTATTAAGAAAGTGTCTCTTTTGGCAATACTGCAAGGTGAGAGAAGTCCAAACTGCCTGGATTTTCTTGCCCCAGGTGTTAATTTAATGACTTATTGTGAAGTTATTCAAGTCCCCTCAGGTTCATTGGAAATACAAAGATACACTCTTGTAATTGCAGCTTGAGCAGTTTAGGAGGTTGGTCCCTGCCAATCCAATTGATTTTGCACTGAGAGAGATTAAGTAGGATTTCAATGAGATGGGATTGTCTGAAAAGATATGTGTCTGCCTCTCATCCCCTGTTTCCAACCGTGCAGCTCAGCTTCTTCCTAACTTATGTCAGCCAATTCAATTCACTGACCAGCAGTGCTGAAAAATTTGCTGAAAAGCAATTAGTCCACCATACAAGGATAAGGAATGTAGAAAGGCATATGAATTTAGTATTTGGCCTCTAATATGAAAAACAAAACTGTGATTTAATGTAAGCACTTCTGTCTCTTTCTCTCCATTTCCCACAGACATTATTATAGAAACCTGCCATATACATGTGATGCAGCAAACAAGGGTCTTTTTTGACTTTCATTTCATCTGTGCCTTGCTGTTATAGCTGCCCTGCACCATTTTACTTTCCTCCACGGAAAGTACATGGTTCCAAGTATTTCCCTTGGGTATTTAGAAATGATTCAAAACAAAATAAAACAAAACAAAACAAAACAGAAAATAAAAGAAAAAATACAGTAATCTTTCTGGTGCTGTCATACCCTTTTCAAGAAGGTAACTATGCTAAGAGATACATAGGGCCTTTTGTATTTTAGTTACCTTTGCTCAAGTAAGAGTCTTTATGCAGCAGGAAGTTGCTTCTCTTGGCTGTTTTATACCTTTACATCTATTTTTAATGCACTGATGGGTATTTTGAATCCGGAAAGGAATTATTATTTTATAACCAATCTGTTTGTTTGCATCAGCTACCCTGCTTTTCTCATCTTGGTTTGCCTAATGATTTGGTGCCAACTTCAGGGCAGCATGTCTTGTCAGAGGATGTGCTTTTCCTTCTACCAATGATGTGTTCTTCCCCCACAGTGTAACAACTACCTGTGCTAGCATACCATGTTCTACAAGAAAACAAGGAAAAGCAGAACAGAGGAAACCACTGTTTCTCCTCAGTAAAGGAGTAAGATTTCCTTCAATTACCACCTTTTCTCTTTTCTTGTATCTTCTTCTGTATCCTTTTTGTATCCTGCTTTCATAAGGATTATTTTGCACTTGGAGAGACCTGAATATAGATCCTGCACTGTTAACTTCAGCCCTTCAAACATCTGTCAACTATTTCCTCCTCTACTTTCCCCTAGGAAAAAAAAAAAAAAAAAAAAAGACAAAGCAAAACAAAACAAACAAACAAAAAAAACCACATGGATGCCTTTAATTTTCCTTTTCTGTACTGAAGACATGATTTCAAGAGTTTACTGCAATTCTGAGGTTTAGAACTGTTTAAAAATTAAAGGTGATATTCTCAAGCATATACTTTCAGAAAGGAAGCAGGAGAATTTTCTCCACGCCTCTAGCTCCGTACAAGCCTATAACACTGTTAAGATCATTACAAGCAGTGAGATTAAGTGTACTCCATAATTTAAATCATACCCTGATTTGGTGCTGTAGACTTGGAATTAGTATTTGGGAGATCTTGCCTTTTGCTGCTCTTTTACTACCTGTAAGTGGTATTTGAATATTTCTGAAAAATGAAGATCACATGCTTTAATTAGATGTTGAGCTCTTCACTTTAGGCCTCTTCAGGTGCTTTCATAAACTGATTTCATACAAACCAATAAACAGTTGGCATGTATAACATAAGAGTGCCTTTATAATATAACCACATAAAAGCCTTGCTAACCTTATATGTTTTCCTGTCAGTACTTCTATCACTGTTCATTTGTTACAAGAGGCTAAGGAGACAATAGTATAGTCTTTCCTGTTGTAATTGTAATTCATAAATGAATACTGAATTTTGATACGGCAACATTTTATACAGCAGAAGGTATCAGAAATATTAATTTGTTTTATTTCGTATTATTTTGTTTGTGTGTGTATTTTACTATTTATTTATATAGTGAATCCTGGATTTGGCGAGGAGAGTTTTTCTACATCTTAGCATTGAAGAAAGGGACTTTTTTTTAATAGTTCTACTGTAGAAATATATAATTATGTGTGGGTAGATTTGGCATGAATCTCTTCCCCTTCGGGGATTGGAAGAAAACAAGCCTTTTCAAATACCCTTAATAACATACAGGTAAATAATGAATTCAGACCAAATAACTGCTAAATATGAGAAAAACAGCAATATTTCTACTCCTACTGCTAGCCAGAAAAAGATCAGTGATAACTCGTATCCTGCCAGTGATATTTTATACAGACCTCTCTACTGTTTTCAAGTGGGAGATCAGTGCCTGGGTTGATGGTAGGATGTGGACCTTGTAAAGTATTTCCTACTGAAAAGAACACTTTGGATTTTTGGATAGGTTAAAATGTCGTTTAATGAGTTGGATTATGGACGGATGGACTCCCACACGCAGGAGTAAGTGTAAACTGACATAAGAGATCTGGATTCTGCAAAAGACCTTATGAGGCATATCCTCAGGTCAGTAAGAAATCTCACTAACTTCCCATGTGGTCTTCATACAGCCAGAGTTTGTGGCAAAAAAGACTTGGCTGAAAGGGGCAGTACCTCAATACCCAAGCCTATGAATGTGGTTTAACTGTTTACATATGGCGACTCTTAACACGGGACAGTGTGGTTCATATCCGAGCAGCTAGCATTTCTGCACAGAACAGAATGGGCTTCTGTGGAGCTTGTGCCTCTTTTGAAATGAGTACTCTGAAGGTAATGGCAACCACTGGCAACATTTTTACTTCTCTGTGGGTATCCAAACTCAGTTTCAAAGTGTTTCTATGTATGTGGTGCAGAAGGATGCTAATAGCTGTGAGTGGGAAGGAAGGACTGGTGTGAAACGTAGAAGCTAAGGCTGACCTGCAGTCTGCTCTAAGTGAAAGGAAGACAGTAGAAAACATGAGTATCTACCATCTAGAGAAAACAAAGAGGAGAGATTTGGATACAGATGGTTCTTCTGGAGATCCTCTTTTTTTTTTTTTTTTTTTTTTTTCAGGAAAAGAGGAATCTGAGCAAATAAACAAGGTTATGCAAAAGCCTGCAACCTAAAATCAGTTTCTTAAGCTAATGTTAACAATCCTATACAGTCATGAGTAATCGCTCGGGTAAAAATGCCAGAATTATGAATGGGGTGCACTGTTAGCCCAGTTGTCCTGCAGGAAAGGATGAAGGGGTCTAGGGTTCTGAGCTGCTTCCAAATCTGCATCAGGGTTAGAAACTAAAAAAGAGTTTTCTGTGAGTGCTGGTCTGGTTCTGAGTTCTTACTGCAAAGGTTGTGTCTGTCTGACCAAGCAAGGTAGTTTTTTTTTTCAACTTAAAACTTCAGCTAACAGCTAGTAGATTCATGTCTTCAGCCAAGAGGCCTCATAGCCTTTGGAATATATTTTAACTCTAACCTGTAAATGTCTCTGTAATGTTTTTTAAATTGAGTCATGGCCAATTTAACTTACTACTTTTCTCAGTCTGTCAGGTACTTGGCCCTGTGTTGTCTCCTTGACTATATGGAGAGATGTAGTGCAGCAGTCATCTGAGATGTGAGCAGATCTTCCTGATGTTTCTGGTGGTCAAATACATACGCTGCATGTGGGGTAGTGTGTAATGGTAATAGTAATGGTGGTAAAATGGATTTAGAGGCATTATGTATTGGATCATGTAGGATAAGAAAAGTTATGGAAGACTGGGACTGCCTTTAAGGAAACCTAGTGCAACCCACATTTGCCCTGGGACTTCCTAAATGGAAACTGTGCATGTGTATTTAGTGTCTGTGTAGCTCCTGTCATACTGTACAGGTCTTACCATAACACTGGATATGTACAGAAAACTGGGCAATGCATTCAGGTTATGTCTCATTTACTTTGTGTGTGTGGACTCACAGGCTCTGCTTGTGTGCTAGAGTTGCTCTGTGTGTACTGCTTTATGGATACGTTTCTGGACAGTGTAGACAAAAGTGCTTAATTTCTGCTTAATTAAAATTCCTGGGTAGATGTAAAGGCTTTATCTAGGAAAGTCTAGACTTATGAGGAAAACCTGCCTCTGAGATCACGTGGAGAGACAAGAGCACAGACACTGCAAATGTTGTTCCTGGGGAGCTGGAAGTAACTTCCTAGCATTTTCTGAGATTCATTGTAGGCAGAAGATAACTTACAGCCAGGTGGGTCTTTTTGTTTGCCATTGTGCCTGTGTTGTAAACAAACTGATTGGACTGGAGGAATACTGAAGTATCTGCCCGCTCTGTCAAATTGTCTTATCATCTCTGCCTCAAAGAGGAGCAATTATTAAGACAGGCCTCCTTGTGCTTTAGTGTATCTTTCTAATTAAAAAAATATAGTGAATGGTCCTGTAGTTCAGGAGGGTCTTGGAAAATAGGTAGCAGTTTCTGTCTTCTCTTGGCTATATTGTAGCTTTCTCTTGATGGAGGAAAAAAAACTTTAATATTTATTTTAAATCAGAAAATATGTGAGTTAGTATGGCTTGCTTGCTATATCTTAATTTAATCTTTATAGCTTCACATATGGAACCGTGTGGATATTTTAAGAAGCAATCTCTTTGCCCTACAAATTCCTGGTAACGATGCTTCAGTTCAGAAGATGACATAAACTGTTTTAAAACCTGTCTGCGTATCAGGTTATGTCTTTTTTAATTTCATTTTTCTGTTTTAGCAGTAATGTTTGCAAAACCTAGGTCTGGGGTTTCTCTCTCTCTCTCTCTCTCTCTCTCTCTCTCTCTGATCCATCTATCTATATCTGCCTATTTATTTATTTTTCTGATATGTCTTGAGACACATTACAAGCTCTCTCAAACTCTTAGGAGCACAATGAACACTACTGACAGATCTTCCAACACTACTACCTAATAATATTCCTGGGAATGATGGAGGGGGAAAATAGGAGGTGAATGAATTTACTGCTGTGCCTGTATGAGCACTGATCTCAGGCAATCTGTAAAAAACCTTCCTTTCCTAGAATTGATGTTTTGAGGTCAAAGGTTGAAAAACATTCCAGAAACAGAGTCTGAAATGAAAGTTGTTCCTTTGTGTTTTCCTAGCTGGAATCAAGGAGACTCTATAGTCCATCATGCTTTATTTATTTATTTGCATACATTATCTATCGCAAAACTGTTCTTCTTTCATCCCTGTAATAGCAGACCTAAGTAGTTTGCTTGACCTTTAATGAAGGTTTGTGGGAGGGAAAAATGCCAGAGCTTCTGCCCTGCTGTTCATAGCTGCAACTTTATCTCATCTTGTGGCTCAGAAGGCTGCTCAGCTTTCGTCAGAGAGTCTGAAGTGAGGCCCCTCAGGGGCATGCTATCTCTTGGTTAGAGAAGGCATGAAAAAGAAAAAAAAAAAATCTTAATGATGGGCTATTCTTCAGCTTTTCAGCTAGCAGCATAATCTGCTTGGATTGGGAAAACATTTCCTGAACTTTTAACTAAAAAGAAACCTTTCCTCCATCTCTCTCTGTTTTGTCTCCCCCTCAAAGTCAGGAAAAAATAGAAGTTAGAACAGCCTGGCATAGGTTGTGCTACACTAAGAAACCTGTTTTTCAGTCATAGCTGGTATTCAGCAATGAAAAATAATAATAATAAAAAAGTACAATGTCATCTATCAGCAAGTTGTGGACAGCTTTGTCTGAAGGATAAATCTAAGATACTGTTTAGATGTGACAGGGTATGCTTATTTATTCATTTTGCTGTGGATAAAACACAGACAGGACAGTAGCAATAATGTCCCTTTTCTGTTAAACCAGAAAGCACTTATGTGCACGACACATCACAGATCTAATCTAGAGTTAGCATGTTCAGCTCTCTGTGATCTCAACAGAAAGTCCAGAATGTGCATCTTGCTTTGAAGAGTCAGTAACCATTATAGTTATCCCTGTGTCATGATCATAGTAATTACCCCCAAGTATTTTAGAGCATCAGAAAAAAAAGTTTTAATGTTGTGCAAACAAAGCTATTGCACAGTGGCAATGCCTACCATTGCCAGTTACTAAGGGTCAGCTCTGCCTAGCCATGCTCAAACTGAGCAGTGTTTCACTCCAGCTCTTGGGCATCATTTGAATAACAATGTCAAAATGGGTTGGCCTTTTACTCTCTATTCATAGACTTCTGTCTGTTTTTGCATTTTATTTCACACATATTTATTTTCATATATTTTATTTCAGCTTCTAATTAATGGCTTCTAGCTTGCTGTTAAGCTTGGGGGAATTCCCACTGCTCTCTGCTGTGGTACTAGCTCTTTCATACCCTGGTGCTGGTCCAGAATAATAAAGCATTCAGCAGCAACTACAATATCCCACACTTGTTTTCTTCTGTCTTATGTGTGCTCAGCTGGTATCCTTCTCATAATATGAAGGTTTTTGTTTCTCTGGCAGCTTAGCAAAAGTAAAAAAGCTGCAAAAGCAACTTAGTAAAAGCAAAAGAAAAACAAACGAAAATAATGAAACAAACAAGCAAAAAAAAATCTTTCATCCAGTCCGATGTCCACTTTCTCCCTGTTTCGCATCATGTACAGCATTGTCCCAGTCCTAGCAGCAGCAGCATATCTTCTGTGCTGGTGCCTGATATTACCAGCACTGCTTTAAAGTGTACATGACACTTTCATGACCACTGATTATTGGTTAGATAATATTAACAATTAGCTTTTTGAGTCTCTTACACTGCCTTACATATTGGCCTCTTATTCCATGCTATAAAATTCAGATATGGCTCAAATTACCTTATGGCAGAGGAGACATGGGCTGTCTGTTTCTGAATACCAGTTTCAAAAACATATGGAACATTAAAAACTGCTTGTTAACTGTGGGGAGTTTGGGTTCAACGTTTAAGGTAAAGCAACATAGCAATTCCAGGCAAGTATGTTTGACATAAGGCAAAACTAATTCCCTAAGCAGAGATATTAGCACACCTTACGGTTTAGGCTAATTGGCCCTGCTGCTTGCTTGAATGGCTTAATAGTGCTTGTTGAGAATAAGAGGCCAAAACTTGACCATATGCACTAACAAATGTTGTGGTAACTCCCATGTCTTCCTGCTGTATGCTTGTTAAGAAGATTAGTCAACAGAGCTGATTGCAAATTTTGCATGTTTGGGGCCCATGTGAGAGGATTTGATTCACATAATGTAAACAAGACTGCTATTAAAGTAACTCTGTGTTCAGCATGGATAAGATGGGAGAGATCTTGAGTACTTAATGAGAAAGGACTGTTCCTGTGACCCCTATTTCCTTTCCTTTTAAAAGTCTGTGGGAGAGAACTTTGAGGATTAGGCCTAAATTCATTAGGAACATTATCCTCCCAAGTCATTATCAAATTAAACTCTATAGCATGGCTCCCAGAATGACTTAGTATGTCTTCTTTGGAGACAAACTGTCCTCTGATCCAGTAATTCATGTATCATCAACACAAACTGTTCAAGTATCAGCAACCTTATATCATCTCATGAATACAAAGAACTCTGCCTGAGATAAAGTTGGTCCTAGGCCATAGAAAGCCCACAGTATTTTTGTATAGAAGACATATATACATTTCTTAGGCATTTTGGCAAAAGTTCCACGGCAGCAAAAGACAGACTAGGGCTATAAGCAGCAAACATATCATTAAAGTTATGGAATGAGCTGTTCTCTTACTGCCAGCATCAAGTGCAGAGGGGCATATTTTGGATGAAACTGAGGGGCACAGTCACTGTTCCCACCAAATAATGATGACTAAGTTTTGTTAGGGGAGCTGCTGTTGATCAGTTTGTGCATTTTGAACAAGCTCTGGATATGTGGGTAAAATATTAAAATGAAGGTAAGGTTCATGGATTCTGAGGAAAAAAAGGATTTGTCTCAACAGTGCCCAGCACACATCCCCTCTATTCTTACACTTCCCCATGGCAAAACATAGCAACTAGTGGTGGCAAAAAGGCTGAACAGCCTTCAGGGGGAGTAGTGGGAAGAGTCAACAGAGACAGCATCAGGGTGTGCATGGTTGAGTCTCTAGATCTGCTTGGCTCCACAGGTGAAACTTGACTACCAATTTCTCTCTCTGAATGACTGTCAGAGAGTCTTGTTAAAAATAACAAATACTGAGAATTTGTCTTTTTGCTATCAATAGAGATATGGCACTTGTTCCCTTTCTTAAAGTTGCAAGTGCTTTAGGACACTGGTATAGTGTTGGCTGGCTGTGTGGAGAATGCTCTCCTGCCTGTAAGCCCATGCACCTGTGCATTAAACAAGCAAAGTTTCAGTTGCATGGATTCACCTTAGTGCTGAAACATTAAATTGAATTTGGATAGGGAAACTGAGGATTTGGTGTAGATACAAGTGTACAGGGGTCTGCTTAGGCACCTCTGTCCACCATGAATGCTGCCTATTACTAAGGCTCTGCATTTCCTGCTTGTGGACAACTGTTATAGGCAATCTTTTTCTCCTGATGTGGGGGCAGCTCCTTGGATCTAAAGATTTTGCCTATCCCTTTGTTAGTCCAGCATACATCCCAGGACTCAGAGCCACACTAGCAAGATGATATTTACCATGTAATTATCCTCTTCCCTCCTCCAGCTTCCCCACCCACTTCCTTCCTCTGCAGTTCCTTGGCAGGAAGGTATGGCTCATATGGGAAACTAAGTCCTTTGTGTCTGTGGCTGCCTTTTCTTTCTGCATTTGAACAGGCCATGGCATAAAGGGAGGCTGTCATTGCCATAGCACTGCACCAAAACCAGCAGTCCCAGTGGGCTGCAGTGGCAATTCCCCTTAACTTCTTGCCTCAAGGTTGTGTCTCTATGGCATATTTTCCCATTCTGCTCCCTGCAGATGCTACGTTTTTTCCACTTAAAAAAAAAAAAAAAAAAAAAAAAAAAAAAAGGGAAAAATTGTACGTGGTAAATTTCCAGCACGAATAATCTCACTGGTTAGGACTTGTGATCACCTGCCTGTTTCCCCGTTAAGAAACACTTTAATAGCATCAAAAGGTAGTGGCTGATTTCCGTGTGCCAGGATATACAGCACAACAAAAGAAGAATTTTAATCTATAATTATGAGGTCCAAATCTTTGTTGTTAGACTATACTGTTTTTCAAACTGGCTGAATATAAGGCATATTGGTATTAAAATCTTATAAGCACACATAGCAGGAATCCTATTTTTGAAGATTGCCCATAGAATCACTGAAAGGTGAAACCAAGATACACAGAATTAATTCCCTTTTCTACTACTAATTCAAAGAGTGTCCTCTTATGGACAAATGTTATCCACGTTTTGGTTTTTACATCTCACACACTTACAGCAGTATTAGGGTAATTGTTTCACGAAGCACTAAGCCAGCAAACCATTTTAAAAGTATGTCTAAGATTTCTAATGTATTTATTTGTGCATACATACATTTGACATGTTTATATATATATATTTAATGTTTCTTTTCTTTTTTTTTCTTCTTTTTTTTTTTTCTTCTTTTTTTCTATGTCATTGCTGTAAGGGTAAACCCAAGTGTTGGAGTATTACGTAGCACCAGGCACAAAAACCTGATCCAAAGTAATCTGCTTAAAGCACATATTTCTCTGGAGATAAACTGATTTGATTTAGGGCCTTAGCTACATGGGAAAGAATATGGGATAAATCCTCTAGGCTCCAGTCCTGCAGGCATTTTCACACAAGTATAATTGCTTGCAGGGGAAAGCTTTGAGTTAGGCCTAAAAGTCATAAAAAACATTTACTTCAGTAACTCTATAAACAACACCAGCCAAAGAGAAATTAAAAATCGTCTATAAAAAATGACACTTATCTAAAGATCAAGAGCTAAATAAACAACTTGTTGGGTGACATCTCTCAGATTAATGATTGGTAATAAAAGGAAAAAGGATTTTAGAAGCTTAGAGTTTCTGGGTTCTTTCCACATCATTTTTCTTTTACACATGTTAAATGGAGGCAGATTCACTGGTTTAATATCTGCTAGTGACATTGTGTTTAAATTAATGCTGGTTGTCTACGTAACTTAGAGCAAAATGGCTGTTCTGTAAGACAAACATATCTGTGATGACATCAAATCATGTCTCTGATGTAAATCTCAAATAATGTTCTGGGTTTGCTTTCTCTCAGCACATTAGTTATAGTATCAAGTATTCTTGATTTGCAAGCAAATATTACTGCATATTGGATTACTGGGCTTGGACTGTCTGTTTAGTTCCCTCAAATACTTGCCATCACCTATTTTTTTATGGTGAGTGATGTGCTGTAGTGTGGTTAATGCGGATTGTGAAATACAAAAGATGTCTTCCCTATTACTGCATTAAGTTTCTAGCTTACCATCTAATTTTATTGCCAAAAGCTACGTTTACAGGCCAATTCTTTTTTAAACACTTTCTCTGTATGAAAAAAAAAATAATAAAATTGAAGTAGGATCATTTTTTCTTGTTAATAGAATTCATTGTTCTTTTAAATTTCTGTTTAAGAGATTTTAGTTTGAGGACATTATTTCACAAAAATATAAAATCAGACTGCAAAAAGATGCAAACTCTGATCTTGGCTATGAGTATTTAAATTCTGTTGACTCTAGCATATGTCTACGTAATATTTTTTCTGGCTAAAGGAAAGGCCACCCTCAAAAGTAGTGCTTTGAGCAATATACTGCTTTGATATGTCTAGAGAAAAGTGGATAAGAATTTCTAGAATTTCTAGAAGATTTCTATTACCGGTTATTATACATATGTCAACAAAAAGAGTTAGTCAACAATATTGTATATCCTATGATGTATAATTTTATACCACTAGAACCACGACCCTAAAGATTGCAAATTGGCATAATTCCACTGACTATGGAGAGTTACAGCAGCTGAAGCTTTGGCAGTGTTTTCCAATTGTACATTGTATTACAAGTGACACGTTATTTCAGTGCTGAAGTTTTATCATATCCGAGGAATCCCTTTGTACCTGAAGTGGACGGAACATTCTCCCTGTTGTGGAAGTAAACAAGACCCGTGAAGAGCTTACTACAAATCATTGTAAATAGTTACCTCAGGTTTATTTTCTTCCAAAGTCTGCTGGTTGCTAGAATATGTGTCACATTATGCGTGCAAGAACAGACACTGTGTCGCCATTGTACTGAGTACGTGATTAATAAAGAAGCTTATTTTTAACAGCAAAACAATGTGCTATATTTAGGAGTACACAGATTTAGCCAGATTAAAATGCTGCAGATGATCTTGAGATGACCACAGAAATCATTTTCTTTTTTTTGAATGTTGTTTCTTTGGCAATTTAGGTTCATGAGAAAGCCATCAAAAGAAAAACTGTGTTTGTCCCCTAATTCCTCTTGTTCTTTATGTTGATAGCTAATTATCAATATTTAAGGAGGAACATAAAAGAAATTTGAATAAGATTGATTTAGTTCAGTTGAATGTGATTTTTAGATGTTCTGCTTGAATTTAATCATTTTGATCTTGTGGCTTAGATATTCTTTTTTAATTCATGTATGTTGAGATTGGCTTTTTTTTTTTTTTCCACCACACCCTTATAATCATTGTGTCTTGGCCCAAGTAAAACAGATGACACATTCTATTAGGATACAGAAAATTAATTTAGAAAATTAGAATTTTTACAAAAATTAACCACTTCTAGTTTGAATAAAAAAAAAGTTCAAAAGTGGAAGTAATCAATTGGATAATAAGGTGTCCATCCTTTGTTTTATTATATATAATGTGTGCCTTGTGTGTTTTTAGGTGTTATCTCCATGAAGGATGAAAGCATGAAACCATTTTTTACACCCATCTTCTGGAACTGGTAAGGAAGGATGGTAAGTGTTGCTAGATCAAAGGTTTTGTTATCTTTTGTTAATATCTAGACTGAACCCAGGATCCTGCAAAGAAAACAGCACGTATGCAACTGTTAAAATCAGTTTTGTCTGTGTGGACTGAATTGCAAGATGGTAGGCCTGAAGCTCATCAATGACTCTAAAGTAGCTTAGCCAAACCCTAATCCTAGAGACGGTGCTGAGTATGTGGAATCATGCAAGAAGAATTGTTGAAACTCAGTAGAACCTTGTGTGGGCATCAAGAGAGCAACACTGTCTGTGTGCTGTCAGTGTGTATTAAGTAGCAGGATTGGAGCTTTAATTTGTTTGACTACTCTGTGTAGATGGTACTTCATACAAAGGTTAATATCTAGTTTTGGTAATGTATCACCGTAAAGGAATAGTCAAAAGACACGGTAAGCATTTTTGCAAATATTGTGAAGTTTCTTGGCATTGGCTTTCTTTGGCATTACAGAATTGAAAATCTAATATATCAAAGTAGAAACCATATGTATAAAAATTACTCACAGCAAACCTGTATAAAACCGTCCCTTCAGAATACCACGATTATAGTTGATAAATCATAAATGGTGCTTGGAGAAAAAATTGAAAACATAATGGCTTAAGAATTTGGTTTGTTGTTATTGTTATATTGAAAATTCACAATAAGATTGTAGAGGATTGAACTAATATACTGAACAAAGACTAAAAATTTGCAAGACTTCAAAAATCTTTTAAGAGACTTAATTAGTCCTTAATATAATTTGAAAAGCTTTATGGACTTTTTTTTTTTTTTCTTTTTCTTTAATAGTAGTGGCAATAGAACTTTTTATATGAGCATTTTCTGAAATATTTCATATAACTATGAATCACAGTGGATTTAAAAGTCCCAAGTGTCTTTCTGAGTCAAATGTAAGAGTGCTTTTGGCTAGATAAAGGATATTTTATGCTTTTTACTTGGTTATATCAAGTAAGGTTAGGAGGAATTTCATAGCCATATAAATTCTCATTTTCTTCTCTGCAATTCTCAGCATTTTTTTTAAACAGGAGAAACCATTCCTTTTAAGGCAAATTTTAATTAAAGTAAAATGATTGAGCATTTTTATAAAGACTACAGTGTACAGAAAATAGGCAATGCATGAAAAAAGACATGGGTTATACAGTTATCCTTTTCATACGCATATATATCTGTGATGGTTCAAAAAGTTTTAGCTTTACTCTTTCTGTGTAGAACATATTACATAAATAGAGGTTTTGTCATGTTTATAATCATAAACTTTCCAAATGGATATAAATGCTTCATTGTTCTTAAAATTAGTGGCAAGATTAAGACATCTAGTGTTACACTTCCAGAATCAAATCCTTGGTGTGTTAATTTTCTGTCAAACTAAAAACTGCCTTTTCCATACTCATTATTGCATTCCAACACCTTTTCCCCTAACCTCACATTCCTGCTTGATAATTAGTTGCATACGTACAATGTCCTTTAAAATATACTGATTGGCACTCTAGGCTGTAAAATGATAGCACCCATCCACCAAAAGTAAATATCTTTTAGAGCACTTCATTGCCAAACAGGAAATGCTACAAAGCCACAGCCATGTAAATGAATTGTTAGAACTTTTCTATCTAGAATGCATCAGTAGTCCCTGTAGCTGAAAGGCAGAAATAATAAAAATAAATAAATAAATAAATCTCAGATTTTCAGTCAGCATTTGATATTAGTAGTGTTTACATGACCATACTGAACATATTAACTTTTCTCTTTGTTCAAAAATGACGTTTTCAGGACATTGTACATGGTCTGTATTTTGAATAGAGCATTAGTGATTGGTCCAGAGCTCAAGTGGAAGAATTTATTTTATTTTCTATTTTAACCAAGTAAGAAATATTGGAAACAATCTGTAAGCTTAATTCAGGCAGAGCAATAATGATACTGAATTGGCAGATATGAATACCTGTTCTGGTTATTTAAAAACAGGGATGATGAAAAATGATAACATTCAAAATTCATTAGTGATATCAATCCATTTTTAGAGGATTCTAGTACAGTTATCTTACAGCAAAGCTGTCCATCAGTGCAAGAAGTGCTAACTTTTAAATCCAAGAGATGAACGGATTTAGATGGTACCCTTAATTGTTTGATCCCTCCTATCTGTAATATATGACACACTGTTGAATCTGATAATGATCTTATTGTTATTTATATGGTATATATATATATATAGTTTTAGTGAACTTGCTTCATTCATTCTTATTTACCTTTTATATTTCCCTTCCAAAAAATTTGAGTCATTTGGAGTTACTGAATGTAATCATTTGAAGCAGTGTGTGCTTGGATTTTCTGAATTCTTTGAGTATGACTTTTAAACAGTCTGGAAACAAAGGTAATCTTTCCAATCAGTCTATCGGGAAAGAGTAGTGATTAATTCAAGCATAACGTGCCATTCTGGATTTAATTTGTATTTATAAGTAACTCATAGAATAAAAAAAGCTGAAATAGATGTGGAGGAATGAGTAGCCATGCTTGTAAAATCACCTTTCAGTAGCACCAGGCTGGAAATTTGAAGTTGGTGATGGGACAAACCACCAAGTTAGTGTGAAACGCCTGAGCACAAGATCTGGTCTGCACATCACTCACTGAGGAAAGACTCTCTTTCATCTCCTTGAATCACAGAGCAACTCACAGGGAAGGCAAGCCATTTGTATATTTCATGTCCCTTGGAGCAAACCCTGACTCAAGAACTGTCTCAGTATCACATACAGCTGTACAGAACCCTCTAATGCTCAGTAGGTGCAGTTACATTGCCCACTGGTATGTTGCAAAGGAGGAAAGACCAAGATTGCACAGCTATCAAACAGCCATTACGAACCAGCAGTTTGCTGCTTCACACTCCTGTGTCAACATGCTCCTTGCTGCTTCTGCTCTTGGTGTCATTGTTGCTGTTGGCACTGTTGTTGTTATTATCACTGTTGTCATTTCTCACATCTGTGCTCAGGGGGACTGATACTCCCAATGGCCTGTCTTTTGACCAAATAAAACAGCTTTGGGCAGGTACTAACCAATACTACAAGCCTAGTTCTTCACATACGAGATTGCAACAGAATACTATGCAAAGGCCAAAAGTCTGATAAGTGCACCAAACAACCAGGATTAATACTTTTAAACTGAAGAATATTTACTCAGAAATATTAAACCTGGTTAGCTAATTTGAAGTTCCAGGGCAAGGTAGACACTTTACTTGCTTTTGGGCATGTAGACAGCTGGCCAGTTTTCTGGCCCATTCAGTTCTTATCTGTGAAGCTCCACATCTGTCCAGTCGATGGAGGCTGAGATGAGAAGGTAAAAGGAAATGTCCCACACCATTTACAATTAAGAAATTATTACCTGAAATCACTAATTTTATTTTGCTTAGGCCCATCTAGGTCCCTTTTGTTCCCCCTCACCCAATAATAGTCGTCAGCTATAAAATAGGACAGAAGGTCTGGCTCCACCTTGTCTCAAACAATCTTGAAGACTGAGCTGGGGGGCCTGGAGGCCAGGGACCAGTTTCTCCAGGCAAGCAGAATCTAAAAGTTGTAGTGATGGTGGCTCTGGCACAGTTTGATGGCTCTTCCAAGGAGAAAGCCACCACAGACATACTGGAAGTAGATCGAGTGTTTGTGCTTTTATATGAGAGTCTTCAATGTAGGAAATTTGTGGGGGACACTAATAGATGAGAGATGAAGAAGGTGCATGCAAGAGAAGGCTCCTGGGAGGTGCGAGGGGCAGTGCAACAGCTGCTTCAACTCTGTGATGCTGTATTAAGGCCAATAACGTGCACTCCCACTCTACTGCATCAGTCATTGCTGACTAATGATAGGTAGTACAAGAAGTAGTAATTTGTCCTTGCCTGATGTCTTATCTTAAACCCTGTATTTTTAAATGAAGAATGAAGCCAAATAGTCTCATAATGTAGAAAAGTTAATTAAAATTCACAAAAACAAAGGGGATAGTATTTACCTGCTTAAACCACAGTCCTGTTGTTATTCATATGACGTCATATGAGGGAAATGGCCTTTGTCTTTAGTTCTGTAGAACTCTTAACCTTGGGCATCATCTAAGAATAGGATGTGCAGAGAGTGATTATTTCTGGCTTTCAGGTCTTTTCTCCCAGAGGACCGATCTTTGTTCTTTTGGGGAAGGAATTCAGTCATCTAAAAAAAAAAATCCAATAATGGCAAGTTATTTGGAGAATATCCACCAGCTTGTTTAGCTTTCTTGTTAACAGATCAAAGAAAACTTATGTAATTTTTATATAACATTCATGTATGCATACTTCCTTTCTCAGCAAAAGTGGTAACATTACCTTGTCATGGTTTTCTTTGTTTTGTTTTATTTTAATACGATTGTGTTTAAGAGCCTGTTGTTCCAGCTCGGCTTTCTGAATGTCCTCTAGTTATAAAGTATAGTTTCATGTTAACATGAAAAATTTCTAATCTTATCAAGCTTAGCTTGATATAAATTTTGATATCTGAATGGATAGCATATCTTTTAATTGTAAGGTCTATTTTAAACCTCACTGGGATGAATGGGATTCTTGCCCCAGAATGCAGTTGCTCTTCAGTTATGTTTCTAAGTTCTTATAAAATCTTTAAAACTGAAGAGCCCCAGAGACTCTCCTCTAGTTTGTGTGAGTGCTTGATCTTAACAACACTTGTTGAGTATTGTACTGCTTGCTAATTACATACGTGCTCACTTACCTTGGCTAAAGAACCGGGTACAGCTGGGTTGCCCCTTGTTCTAACTTGCTTCTTGACTTATCCCAGAAGAATCAACATCTTTGATCAAAATGTGTTTCCTCCTGCAATTCAGAATATTTCTGAAAATCATCAGATTACAATATTCCATTTATGCATGTTCCTTTTCACTGTTTTACTTTTAGGCCTGGGCTCTTACCCAAGTTCCATGTTGCTATTTTATATTTTCCATATTTTTTTGTTTGCAAGTACTGTGTGATCGCCATCCTTTTAATGACTTCTCCCTTAAAACTCTACCATAGTTTAAGCATAAATTAGTCATGGCCCAAACAGATTAATATTCTAACATCATTTCTTGATAAACAGTTTACCTAGATAGTTATAATGTGAGAATTTTTACTGTTCTGAACCTGTCACAGTTGAGAGTACTACACCTATAAATAATGAAAATAATTTATATTAATGTTTATCACTACACATTTCTTTTTATGGAATATAGAGAATTCTCAGGGCATTTGTGGTGAAAACCTGAATTAGAACGGCATAAAACTGGAAATGAAAACTGTAAGTCACCTTAGCATGGTCAGATTATTTCAACTTTAGGTACTGCTACCTTTTATTAGATATTAAATGTTAGTATTTACTGCAGTTGAACAAGTCTTAATGACTTGGGATATGCTGAAAATGCTTCCAAGATTGTATTTCATGCAGTATTGCTCTACTTCCTGTGCTAACGTTAAAAATAGGAATACAGAGAAAATATGAAAAACATTATCTTTCTTCTAGGCCAGATTTTCACCAAGACTGTTCAGCCATGCAGTAAATACTACTAAAGTGTAGAATCATAGAATTATTAGGGTTGGAAAAGAACTCCAAGATCATCTGGTCCAACCATTCCCCTACTACCAATGTCACCTACTAAACCATGTCCCTAAGCACCAACTCCAACCTTTCCTTAAGCACCCCCAGAGATGGCGACTCCACCACTTCCCTGGGCAACCTGTTCCTGCCTCAAGCCTGTAGTGCTGAATGGGGCTCTTGTGGCCAAAGTGCAGGAACTGGCACTTAGCCATGTTGAACCACATCCCATTGGCCTCTGCCCAACAACCCATCCTGTCCAGGTCCCTCTGCAGAGCCTTCCTACCCTCCGGCAGATCAACACTACCCCCCAGGTTGTTGTCATCTGCAAACTTACTGAGGGTGCACTCAATTCCCTCATCCAAGTCATCAATAAAGATATTAAAGGAGAATGGGCCCCAACAGCAACCCTCGGGGAACACCACCGGTGACCGGTCACCAGCTGATTTCACTCCATTCACCACTACTCTCTGGGCCCGGCTGTCCAGCCAGTTTTTAACTCAGCAAAGCGTATACCTGTCCAAGCCATGGCTGCCAGCTTCTCCAGGAGAATTCTATGGGAGACTGTGTCAAAGACCTTGCTGCAATCTAGGTAGATTACATCAACAGCTCATCTACCAGGTGAGTCACCCAGTCATAGAAGGAGATGAGGGTTGGTCAAGCAGGACTTTCCTTTCATGAACCCATGCTGACTGGGCCTGATCCGCCGGTTGACCTGCATATGCTGCGTGATTGCATTCAACAAAACGACATCCTGATCCAAACCACTGAATGTTTTGAAGTTCACTTGCCCCAAAGAAAAACCCAAATATTATAGACAGTGAATACATTAACAGTTGTTTAAGGTCTGTTACATATAAAGTATTACAACTGTTGTCCCTGTAAATGTAAGTAACTTCCAGTTCTATTGTACTGTTATGCATGGCATTATGCAACAATTGGAAAATTCATGCTAACTGTAATAATGTACATTTGGCTTTTTTTTTTTCTTTTCCGTTCTATTTAGAAGGAAAGATCCTTATGTGTATTCTATGAGAAATAAGAAGGTCCATATGTGTATCAATGAAATAATTTTATTGAATTAAGAAACAAAATCCTTCCAGTG